>NC_135305.1:86063691-86373108 GCF_048772815.1 Callospermophilus lateralis
ACTGCAGAGCTCCAGGCCTGCCCCAGACCCACTGGTCCAACTGAGTTGGAACGTGCATTTAACAAGTCCTCTGGGGTGGTCATTCTCCATGAAAGATTGGTAACTGCTGCTCTGGATCCTTCTCCCAAAGCTCTGCTTAGCTCCATGGGGAAACATGACAGGAGAGGTAGATAAACATTTTTATTTTAATAATTGTTGTCTATGTATGTATGTGTGTATTTATTTAGCAGTCCTGGGGATTAAACCCAAGGCCTTACAGATACTGGGTTTTGCCACTGAGCTATATTCCTAGCCCTTTTTTTATTTTATTTTTAAAAGTTTTTATTGTTTCATTTTAGTTATACCCGACAGTAGGATCCATTTTGATATTATACAAGCATGGAATATATCTTATTCTCATTCAGACCCACCCGCTGCTACCTTTCCTTTATTGATCTTTCTGCCGTTTACCTATAGTTATTATTATTTTAAAATTAACTTCTTGTGGAATTCACTGTGGTGTAATCATATATGTACATAGGAAAGATGTGAGATACTTTCCACTGTCTTTCCTGTTCCCGTCCCTGGTCCCTTCCCTTCATCCCCCTTTGTCTCATCCGATGAACGTCTATCCTTTCCACCCCGCCTTGTTGTGGGTGAGTTTTCACATATAAAGAGAATATTTGACTTTTTTTTTTTTTTTGAGGAGGTCGGGGGGGTGCTTGGCTTATTTCACTTAGCATGATTTACTGGCAAATATCAAAGTCATTCTTCTTTATGCCCAGTCCTTTTTAAAAAGTTTTATTTTGAGAAAGAGTCTTACTAAGTTGCCAGTGGTGGCCTCAAATTTGTGATTCTCCTCTGCCTGTACCTCCTGAATAGCTTATAGATTATAAGCGTGTGCTACTGTGCTCAGCTATTATGTTCATTCTTATTATTACCTTCCATTTATGACAAATGGTATTATTTTACCATTTATGGTTGAAACTTAAAGTTTCTTTTTCAAAATAAGCTTATTTACCTAAAATCATGAGTTTATTTATAGTGTTAAATAAATATAAGTTCAGATGGTGTGAATGTCACACAAACTATAAGTCATATGTATACAAGTGACTTAAATTAGCATGGTGCTTAGGAGCCTGATTTCTGGAGCCAGACACCCTGAGTTTGAATATCAGCACCTCCACTAATTCACTGTGTGATTTAGGGCAAGAGTCTTAACCTTTCTGTTCCTTTCTGAATTACTACGTGAAAACCTGTAAATATGGTACCAGTCCCATAGAAAGGGCATGCCAGGGCTAATTCATTTTACTATCATCTAGAGCAAGAATGCTCTGGAATTTTTCATCCTTTTTTATTTTATTTTTTAAAGTATCTTTATTTTATTTATTTTTTATGTGGTGCTAAGGATCGAACCCAGGGCCTCGCACATGCTAGGGGAACGCTCTACCGCTGAGCTGCGACCCCAGCCCTATCCTGCACTTCTTAATTCCCCCTGCTCTGTTGCCTACATACTCAGGCAAATATGCCTCACTTCCTAAAATCAAGGCTAAATGTTTCTAGGATTTTTCTACCACAGAGAGTGAGAACAGCAGCTTCCACGTGGCCAATGGAAGACAGACCCACTTGGGAGTAGTGGCAGGCGGCCAAGGTCTCCCCGGTGGGAGTCAGGGAGCTGGCTGCCTCAGAGCCTGCTCACTGGATGCTGAGGAAGTGACCACTCATGTTGCTTTCACCATCACCTGGAGAGAAGGCGTAAAAGACGAAATTCCTTCATAACTTGTAATTTTGAAACTCTACTCTGTGTATTCTGAGAGGCCTTCCACGAGGGCTTTGCACATGGACTTGCGGGTTATGCTTTCCTGGCTGCAGGAAACATTTGAACAATCTATCCTTAAGGTGGCAGGACTCTAGGAGACATCATGTGAGCCGGGGACACCTGGGGGTTCATTCACCTCCGTTAGTTTGAGGGTAAAAAACACCTCTGTTCTTTTCTCTGATTTCACAGCCAAAAAATACCAAAACTCAGCAGGACCGTATGGAGAGGTAAGAAATTAGAAATGCACTGAGGACCTTATCTTCAGATCCCTGTTGAGATATATTTTTAGAACTAACAAATGATGCTTTTGTAAAATGGTAGCAGTAATTTTTTCTTGCTTAAAAAAAAAAAGCACATTTTCTATTTGTGAGCAGCTGTAATCTGACAGACTATTCTTAGGGAGAAAAATCCTTAGATGTTTTGATGAGAGCAACCAGTGTGTAAAATTGTTTACTCTGAGTTATTTCTTTCTGAGATAATTCACAAAGCACAGCTGGAATAGAGACGTATATAACTTTTTATATTAACCAGCTTGGCAAGCCCAGTGCACATCTATTTCTGAATGGGCATAGTCTGGCTGATCAGGTAGGAAAAGGAGGCGACTAGCAGGACAGGAGGAAGAACAGTTCATCAACTGCATCGAGAGGAAGGTCCACACTCCCTATGCCAAAAGATCTCCCAATAAAGAGGTCACACTATGGTAGTCTATGAGCTCCGTGTGACCCGCCAACATGTTCTGTTGGCACTCTGGGGCTGAAAAATTCTTTAACAGAGCTGGCAATGTAGCTCAGTGACTTGAGTTCTTGCCTAGTGTATGCAAGGCCTGGATTCAATACCCAGTACCACCAAAAAAATAAATGAATAAAACTAAATAGAGTGCTTTTAGAGTTACATGGAGATGGCCTTCATATTCTTGTGTTTTGCATCTGCTGATTAAACCAACTATGGATTGAAAATACTTGGAGAAAATATCGCATCTGTACTGAACATATGCAGACTTTTTCCTTGTCGTTAGCTCCTAAATGATCCAGTGCAACAACTATTTATGTGGCATTTACATTGTATTAGTATTATAAGTAATCTAGAAATGATTCAGAGTTTAATGGTTGAATGTGTGTAGGTTATATGTAAATACTGTGCCATTATAGATCATGAATTTGAGCATCTGAGGATTTTGTTATCTGTGAGGGCTCCTAGGACCACAGTTACCAAGGGATAACTGGACTTACCCACATTTAAAAATTTTATTTTACATAAGAATTTGGATATGGAGCTTTCCCTAGGGAAAATAAAAGAGCATTGGCCAATGCTGAGCTTGCACTCCTTTGGAATATCACATCGGTCGCCAGAGTTGAGAGGGGGCCTCTGCTCCAGACCCAGGCCTCACCCATTAGTGTTGTCCCTTCTGTACCCTGTTCATCTGTATCTACCCTGCCCCTGAGTCAGTGTTCTCCTGCTGCAAGGGATGCTGGGAAAAAGAGCTCCTGGCTTCTGGTTGTCTCATCTTGTGAGAAATTCTCAGGCACAGGAAAAGTGGCTCAACATGGTGGGTGGCCACAAGACAAATGTCCACCCCAACCCAGGGAAGGAGACACTTGCAGAGTAGTTGGACACCATCTAAGCCTCTGTGTTCCCAGCCTTCTCTACTTCTTTTTCTCACATGCAGAGCCCTGCAGCTGGCTTGCGTTCTCCCACTTCTGTCTCTGTTTATAAACTACTTTTGTACATTTACAAAGTACAAAAGCTAACTAGAGTAGAACCCAGACACCTGTGTGCCTGTTGAAAAATGCAGTAGCTTCTACCAATTGTTTATTTATTACACCCCTCCTCAAGTTCGAAATGACGATGGCATTCCTCAGCAGTCCCTGCATCTCTTGGGGGCGTTTATCCCACTCCTACTTCTATTACAGTTATTCATGGTGGTGATGGGGATTAATATGGTGTCCAGTGGAGTATCTGATCAGGATCTGCACTGCTTTCTCTGCAAAGAGGACCTAGACTGTGGTCTTTATTCAAGCCTGACAGCAAACTGTTAATTAATCATTCTAGCTCCTGTTTTACAGATAAAAGAAGTGTAGGCCACTAAGCTGAAGCAACTTGTCCAAGGTCATGTCACTGAGGTCTGTCTGACTCTAAGACCAGCACTGTCTCTGTGTTCAGGGCCTCACCTGGGAGCACATGTTGGCTGTTTCCGTTACCATTCTCTAATGGTGCTTAAATAGCTAATGTGCATTTTAATGCCGTTTTTCAGTTATTTTGTGAGTTAAAAGTACAAAAGCCTTTGAGAACCTAGCTTTTTAAAAGAATCCTAAACATTTTATATATTTCAGAACAAAATAATATTTTTAAATGGGTCGGTAGAGCACAAAGCATCAAAGAGCTCATGGGTACAGCCTGTAACTTCCAGGAGCTCTGTATTCTTGTCAGATCTTAACGAATACTTCTCTAGATAATTGCTTAATTATTATATCTGTCAAGGAAAAAGCCTTCACAGCCATCAAGTACTGCATATAAAAATACCCTTTAATCCCAGACGTGGAAAAACCATTCCCTGTGATTTCAGTAAGGCAGAATCCCCATGGTACCTAATCATTCTCAGATTCCTAAGGACAAGAGTAGATGGAGAACAAGAGCCCATGGGGAGAAGCAAGGGGAAAGATTGTTCTCACCTTTGTGTCCCTTTCATTGAAGGCCCCCCCAAATATTTTAAGTTTTTGCAAAATGGAAACAGAGAAGGAATGGAGTCTGAATCGTGCCAATTTAATAAAATAATGTGGTGCTGTAGAATTGAGTCCAAAAGACCTGGACTTTCAACTCAGCATTGCTGCTCTTTCTGAAATGTACTAGGAGAGATAAAATGTGGTTTTGTGTTACATGGAAATGCCAGGATCTACTCCATGATTGTTGAGAGAATTCAGTGAAATAATGTATTCAAAGTCCCTAAAGCTGTGCTGAGCGTTTACTAGGGGTTCCAACAGTTATATTGCTGATCCTCATTATTTGCAAATTCCATTTTTGCAAATTCACCTTCTTGCTAAAATGTATTTGTGACTCTAAAATAGTGTTCATGGTGCTTTTGTGGTCACTCACAGACATGGGGAAAGTGGTAAAAATATAAGTCGCCCAGCAGGCATATTCCCAGCTGAAGTGGGACAAGGTGACACTCTGTCTTCTTGCTTTAGCTCTTACACCATAAACAAGCTCTCAGGCTATTTCATGCCTCATTTTAAAAATGTTTGTGCTTTTTCTGTTTAGCAAAGCACAGTGCTGATGTGCTGTCTAGTGTCGTAAGCCCAAGAAAGCTGTATGTGCCCTAGGGAGAAAAGCTTCATTCAGTCATGAGTCATCCTGCTGTTGGCCATGAGTCCTGTTGTTCTGTTCAGGCCCTCAGTGAATTGGATGATGCCCACCCACATTGGTGAGGGAGAGCTATATTCAGTCTACAGATTCAAATGCTAACCTCTTTCAGAAACAACCTCACAGATACACTCAGAAATGATGTTCTGCCAACTATCTGGGAATCCCTCAGCCCAGTCAAGTTGACACATAAAATTAACCATCACACTCAAGTGTTTATTTATTACATCCCTCCTCAAGTTCCAAATGATGATGGCATTCCTCAGCAGTCCCTACATCTCTTCAGGGTGTTTATCCCACTCCTACTTCTATTACAGTTATTCATAGTGGTGATTGGGGATTAATATGGTGTCCAGTAGAGTGCTTGATCCCAGCCATCAAGTACAGCATTTTATGATTTTATACAGAGAGCGTAACTATGGTGACCAATAAGAATTGACTATATTCACTGGTAGCAATGGCATACACCTATAATCCCAGAGGCTCGGGAAGGAAGAAGGATCACAAGTTTAAAGCCAGTCTCAGCAAAAACAAGGCACTAAGCAACTCAGTGAGACCCTGTCTCTAAATAAAATACAAAATAGGGCTGGGGATGTGGCTCAGTGTTTGAATGTTCCTGAGTTCGATCTCCACTACCCCCGCCCCAAAAAAAAGAAAGAAAAGAAAAAAGAAAAATTGACTGTATTCTATATAGTTCCTATGTTAGAAAGGTTAAATATTAGTGACTAACAAAGTAACTCCAACAACTCCATGACTTAAAACGATAGAAGTTTATTTTTTCACGTCTGTAATGTCTCATCAGGTGTTTGAAAGGAAATCTTACAAAAGGTGAGCCAGGAACCCATACTAAAGCTACATGGATGCAGGCTCACAATAATTGAAACAAGGATAAATTATCAGCTACTTGTATTTGACATTTTCTTTCACAGAGGCATCCTTTCATCTTATGGTTCTGCTAACACATAGGACCTTTGCTTATGGAGAAAGGAGTCCTGAGTAGAAGGCCTTAAGAGCCAGCCCAGAAATAGAGCACCTCACCTGTGCTGTGTTCTGTTGGCCAGAGCTCAGTCACAGGGTTACACCTACCTGCAAGGGAGGCTGGGAAATGGAATTGAGCTGTGTGCTAAGGGAGTTCATGAATCGCCCTGCCATAGTTTCTCTTAGAAGTTATTTCCTATGGTTATTTTTCCTCAGGTAAGGAGCATTTAAGTTTTTCTTTCTTTTCTTTTCTTTTTTTTAGGTTTTTATTCCAAATCCTTTTCAGTTCTTTACTAGGGAAAGAAGATCTAGCCCCTCTCATGTGTCTTAGTTAAAAGATGAAGTCCTTACATAATGAGACCTTTCTTTATTCCTTTTTTTCTATTAATACTTCAGCCAAACCTTTAATCTCTGACTGAAAATATTTTTTGCCACCGAACAAAAGATTATGTAAAGAATATACCCAATGCCTCTGTGAAAGAAAATGTCAAATACAAATAGCTGATAATTTATACTTGATTCAATTAAATTGTAAGCCTGCATCCAAGTTGCTTTAGTGGCTATAAAACAGTAGCTTTATCTGACTTATTATTATATTTATCAGGTTTTGAATGAAACAACATTGACACTCCTTGAAAAAAGCATGCACTACCTCTGATATCTCTGCTTCGATTTACTATGGCCTTATGCTGTGGCCTTATGCAGTCCTTCTATTCTCATTTTAACACTGAGGAAAGAGGAAATAACAATGTTCATCAGTACCTCCCACCCCAGCCTTTAGAGAGAATATTATACAAGAAAAGTGTAGTCTTATTAAAGGATCACCTCTTTGGAGTTCTTAGGAAATTCCATGCATCTCTTTAGAATTATAAGGAAAATCATCATGAATTTTTTCCCCAAAGTTGCATTTACCTGTATATTTTCTTCCACTTGTAACTTTTATATAATTTTAGAGGATTTTTTAAATCCTGCTGAACAGAGGCTGATACCATATGATCAAGCAGTACCTTGTCTAGGTATACACCTAAAAGAATCAAAAGCAAGGTCCTAAGGAGATGTTTGTACACCAAGGCCCACAGCAGCATTTTTCACAATTTTTTAGAGCAATTCAGGTGCCCAGCAACAGATGAATGGTTAAACAAAATGTGGTATTGACCTGGAATAATCAGGAATGAGTTCTGATATATGCTATAACATGAGTGAACATAGAAAACATTAATGCTAAGTGAAATAAGGCAGACTCAGGCAAACATTGTATGGTCCCACATAAGTGAAGTACTTACAAGAGGCAAATTCATGATACAGAAAGTAGAACAGAGCTGGTGGTGGGGAGATCAATGAAGAGTTATTGTTTAATGGGTACAGTTTTTCTTGGGATGGTGGAAAATATTTGGGAAGGGATAAGATCATTGTCGAAAAGCCTTGTTAATGTACTTAATACCAATGAATGGTTTACTTAAAAATAGTTAAAACAATACATTTTATATTATTTTTATTCTGCCACAATAAATAAAAATCACATTAAAAGGAGACTGGACTTTGGACCTTTAAGCCTGAGTTCCAGTCCAAGGTCAACCAGGGGGTATGACTTTGAGCAAAGAACTTCATGTCTCTGAGTGGCATATTGCTTACCTATAAAAATGAGAATGTTACTACTGGCCTTAGAGGATTGTCGTAGAAATTAATGTGATTGGCCTGTCACATAATAGGCACTGTGTAAAAAGATAAAGAGAACTAAACATATTAAGTAAGCAAAATCCAGTAGACTATGTGAAGGTTAAAAGGGTCATAATTGTGGGGATTCTTTAATATAGGTTTTTTATCCTTACAGTGTGACTTGATATGGGTTTTAAGTCTTCATCTGCATCCAGACACACGTGTGCTCTGCAGACAAGTACATTTATCTGAAGATTAGATATCAACTATTTGAAATAGATATCAACTATTTGAAATATCTGAAATAGAACCTTATTTGCAGAATCATGCCTAAAAGCCCTAGGTGTGCAGATGCCAGATTAAAGTCTATGTAGAGGAGAAGTGCATGCCTACACCCAGAGGTTGTGCAGAAACTATGATATGGGGACAGCAAGGAAAGTCAGAGCTGACAGGAGAGAAAGAGGCAGGAGAATGACTAAGGCCCCTGGAAGCTTTGCTTGAGGCTTGCATCATGAGTAATGTTAAGCCTGTGACATTCAGAAAAGGTTAAATTTCATTCTGTTTGCTCTGCTTAGGAAGTTGGGAGTCTATGCAGTATGCATTGAAAAGGATAAAACTGCAGGTTCAATGATAACGATGTGGATTTCAGTTATCTGGAAAAATCCTTATAGAAGGAAGTGTGGCTGTTTCTCTATATACTCGATTTTTTTTTAATATTTATTTTTTAGTTATAGGTGGACACAATGTCTTTATTTACTTTATGTGGTGCTGAGGACAAAATAGCTGAATTCTATCAGCTTTATCACCTAATTATCTCTAGAATCTGGTCGGTTCCCTGCATTTAGCCTGAGGCCAGCCTTGCACTGGGCTCTGTGAGTGAATGAATGAATTCAATGAATTAATGAACAAGCCAAAGAAGGAAACCGTGTACAATATGCATGTGTCTGTAACACATGAACTGCCTGCATATAAAGAAAGACATCCATGTTTAAAACTATCCCTCTTTTTCTTTTTCAGAGCAGAAACCCCTCTCTTGGGACCGTTCATAAACAAGAGACACCAACACTGCCATGCCAGTGCCGCCGCCGCCCCCACCTCCTCTGCCTCCACCTCCCCCGCCTCTGGGAGCTCCTCCCCCGCCTCTGGGAGCTCCTCCCCCTCCCCCACCATCAGCACCTCCGGTAAGACCTGTTTTATTTAGTGTCTGGTTTGCTTCGGAGCTTCGGGTGCTTGGATTACACTATAGGGAAAGGTTCTCAATGTTCAGAAGCAACCACTACCTAGCCCCGCTGTGGCAGGTGGACCTCAGGCAGCTCTGACAGCTTCAGGATCTGATTCCAAACCAGCCTGGGTCAGGTATCTGTCTCTTCTATTCCTCGGCAGCACCCACCTGCACTGTTCACGTCGCCTCCCTTTGACTCCTGCCGCCGGGTACAGGCTCCTTGAGTTTCCCTACGTGTCTTTCCACCTCACTGGGAGCCTCACGTGCCAGGCCCTGCCAAAGCGCACAGCTGAGGAGGCATTGCAAAATCAAGTTCCGGTGGTAAATGGGAAGGTGATAGATAATGACACCTTGGACTTCAGTCCGTGGTTCTACGTTCAAGCATGTCAAGTGTCATGTGAAATGCCACAATGAAAAATATAAATCACTAAAACTGCACAAGACTAAATTCTTTCTGTTTCAGTTTGTGCTACTGGACACTCTCCTGGTTTCATAGTTTGGTTTGGGTTAAGTAGGGGCCGCAGAGGGTGGTCATTTTGTTTTAGAACACGGATTCTCAATCTCCTCACCACTGATATTTGGGTCCAGATAATTCTTGTTGGAGGAGCAGGCTGCCCTGTTCATTTTAGGATACTTAACCACAACCCTAGCCTCTGCCTACCAGATGCCAGTAGAATCCCTCAAACATGGCAATAAAAAATGTCCCCGGGTATTGTGAAATGTCCCCTGGTGGGGGACAAAATATATAGAAAGAATAGGAATAAGTATTAAAGTTTCCCTGATGAATTCAATCCCACACGGTAGAATTCGGTCATCATGAAGTGTTGAGCGGTTTATAAGTGAATGAAACATATAAATTATCATATGGATCCTAAACAGATTGCTCCCACTAAGGAACAGTTTATAATAATTTTAAATATGATGATACAGGATGAATCACCAGAATAAATGAACTGACCAAAACCCATGTTATTGGAGATTTGGGGAATGACCTATTTTTAAACCTTGCTGGTGACCCACAGCTATCTGGGCTCAATACATGTAGAACAAGCCTTTCTGGAGTTCTCTAGTAGATAAAGCAAACCTGAATGAATTTCCCCTGGTTTTATTTTAAAGACTAATGTAAGTATTTAACCCTAAAAAAAACAAAAGGAATTTATACACGGATATGGACAACAAAACTCTTTATTCTAGTGAAAAGTAATAGATCTTAAGTGGTTTATGATAAAACCTTAAATGTATTATGTTATGCTGTTAATTAAAAATTTTATTAAGCTTTGGTGTTAATTAAAAATTACATCTATGCTGATTACGAAAAGGTAGAGAAAAATGGTGAATTAACAACATAATTTTGCGTATAATGAAATCAGCTATAAGTATCAAAGATTAGAAGAAATTCAATAATACTGGTAATAAATTTTAATATTTCGTTAGGGAATTTGTTTCCTTTAAAGATGCTAAAATTCAAAATAAATAATCATAATTCTATATTTGGTTACTGTTTTGCATTCCCTCCCTCATTTCTTTTTTTCAGCCCTCCCCCCCTTTTGGGCCATCTATCTTACAGAAGAACAGGTCAATTTGAGAGGAAACTAACCACATACATTTTAATATTCTTTGAAACATTTTTCTGCAAACTTGGAAAAATATTTACAATATTTATTAAAGACAAAAATTAATGTCCTTAGTATATGAAGAGCTCTTACAGATCAGTATAAAAAAGGGTAAATAGAGAAATGGGTATGGAATAGGACGGAGCAGAGGAAATACAAATATTTTGACCTCCACTACAGTTGAATCAATGTAAATTAAACCTACAGGTTGAGCTTGCCTAATCCAAAAACCTAGTATCTAAAATGCTCCATCTTGAGCATCATGTCATTTTTGAACATTAACATGATGCTCACAATGTTTTGGGTTTTGTAGCATTTCAGATTCAGGATTTTTGATTAGGGATGCTCAATCAGTATAGTCTATGTAAGTATTTCAAAATCTGAATGCATCAGAAATCTGAAACCCTCTGGTCCCAGCATGTCAGGTAAGGGATGTTCATCTTGTAATGAGAAACCATTTTCCTCCATCAGTTTGGTAATGGTACATCTTAAATATTGGCTGGAGTGTTAGGAACCAGGTTCTTATAATACTTAGTTAGGGGCAAAAAAAAGTGTTCAAATTCCCTAAGACACAATTTGTCAATAAAGACCAAACCCTTCAGAAAATGAATATACTCTATGACCTAGTTTTACCTCAAGCAATTTTTCTTTAACTATTCATCACAGATTAATAGAAATACAGGATATCAACGAAAGTATTACTATAGTAACAACCAAAAAAGAAACAAAAGAACTAAAATTCTAATTTTCAATTTAATAAATAAATAATCCACAAAATGTATGTATCCGGCAGCCATTAAAATTACATTCAAATTATTTTGCAATTTCCACTGTATAATTTATTCAACAACAGCCATCCATGAAAGCTGAAATCACTTCATGAAAGGTTGTTTGGGTTCTCAGGATGTTCTCAGGACCCCAATTCCTGTTCTCAGGAATTTTGAAAATAAATGTCAACCACAGATGACAATGTGTGTGCTGTGTGTGTGCGCTGTGTTGAGGATCCAACTCAGTGGCCTTTTGTATGGTAGGCAAGTACTCTACCACTGAGCTATACTCCAGCTCTTTTGGGGGGAAGAGGGGGTACAGACTACTTTTAATTACAAAGGGGAAAATTTCCCCTTAAAATGGATCAAACTTAGTATCAGCTATAGTGGAATGACTGACAGCACAAGCCACTGTGATACATTTAGAACTACACAGCATCACCCTGTAGTAATCTGCTGAAAATGAATGTACTCATGAGCAAACATTCAGACACATCCAGAATATGGGACATAGAGTCTGGCAAGCTGGAGCCCATGGCCCAAATCCATACACATCACCCATTTTCTTACAGCCCTTGAGCTAAGAATGGCTTTTACATTTCCAAATATCTGGAAAAAAATCAAAAGTAAAGTTTCATGGCCCATGAAAATTATGTGGAATCTTAGCCCTTAAATAGAGTTAATTGGAGCACAGCCTTCATTTACATATTGTCTGTGGCTGTTTTTATGCTACAGAGGCAGAATCACCAATTAAAGAAAATGTGATTTTCCCCCCCAAACAGATTCCATTCTTCTAATGAGTACACATTTATTTTAAATATTGACTCAATTATTATTAACAATTTTTGAATTTTGACAATAAATATTTTGTGGAAATTTGTTGTCTCTTTTGTTATATAAGTACATACATGTTATCCTTGATTTTGCCTCTTGGCTCACAGTGCCTACAATATTTACTGTCTGTTCCTCTCCAGAAAAGATTTGCCAACACCTGTCCCACAGCCAGCTGGCCTGGCTCAGCCTTCCACTCGTCACCAGCATCCAGTGGTCTTGGTACACTTGCATCAGATCTTAGCCTCTATGCTTCATGTCTCAGCATCCCCTCTCAACTGTGGCCCACCCCACCTTGCCTGATCTGGCCCCTGCCTGCCTCTCCTACTGAGCCCCGATCCTGGGGTCTCCCACCTTAGATCTCTAGCATGGCTGTCTTTTCCACTTGGAAGACCCTTTCTGCTACTCTCAGCTTAGAGGTCACTTCTTCCTACGCCACACAGGCTTTAGACATATTTTTAAAACCCTCCTTCAGATCTGTGGTCCATCTTTAACTCTGGTTTGTGTTTGATGTTTTGTCATTTTTTTGTGTGTGTCCCTTGTACCTGGCTCGAAATAAACAAGAATGAGTGAGTAGGTGAGTGAACGAAATGAATGAGTATCTGTGTGAATAGGGTTTGGAAATGGAGTTGAAGTTTTTCATAACCAGTGCTCAGAACTCCAAACATCAATGCTGTTGAAAAAACAATTACTCAGTGATACTTGTTAAAGGGCTGGAAAGAAGACTGTGTTCAGACCACAGTGACAGGCACCACTGCAGCGGGAGTTTCCCATGGGGGAGAGAGATTGGGCTCAACTCAATACAGCGTGAGCAAGTGGGAATTTGTAGCCAAGGGATATGTGGTCCTGCTGAGGACAGGCCGGGTTGATCAGACCCCAGCTAGGGGAAGGTACAGACAACCAAATAGAGAGCATTATCTAAACTAACTTAGCCAAGTTCTTTGCCAAAACTGGATTTTGCAAGGAAGTACATAAATGAGCCTAGGAGAAGGTGCGGAAGCTAACTACAGCTAGGTCAAGCAGAAAATCCTTGTCAATGCAGAGATTCCCACCCCCCCCCTCCATCTCTTTGCTCCCCACTTCCCTGTCTTCATCCCCCCATTTCTGATGCATATCTTCTCTTTTTCCAAGAATGTGGGAGCAGAGGAGGGAGAAGGGCCAGGGGCCTGCTGGAGCCTCTGGAGTGAGCCCTCTCTAGACCCGGACAGTTCTGCCATCCTGTTTTCCTGCAGCTGATTTCTCTCTTTCCAGCAAAACTCCTTTGTCTCAGCCTTTTAAAATCCAGTAACAATATCAAAATTGCCCTCAGGGTGCTTTGGTCCTCTTATACGTAAATAATTGTTGCTTTGTCTACCTAAATTGTTGTTGTTTTTAACATATCTAAAAAATATATGATGGGTTTGATTTTTAAAATGCAGCAGAATTTTACTGAACTTTTGCTTTCAAATGTTCTTTGACCCCTCCTGTTCAAGTGTCCCTGGACCTAGTATGCAAGCTGGGTGAATCAGCTCCTTGAGGGCCTGTGAGGTGTTTTCTTGCTATAATCCCATTTGACACATGGTACATTCTGTCCAAGAGGATGCAAATGTAGTCACTCACCAGCTGATACATTTTGGAGTTGGGTTGCCCAGGCAGAACCTGACCGGTTCGTGGCCATAGCACATGTATTTATTTATAAAATAGACTTGTGGGTTTTTGTGGCATTATTTTTTTTTATTTTAGTTGTCAATGGACCTTTATTTTATTTATTTATATCTGGTGCTGAGAATCGAACCCAGTGCCTCACACATGCTAGGCCAGCGCTCTACCACTGAGCTATAGCCCCAGCCCCATGGCATTATTTTTTAATGTTGCTGTTCAGGTTAAAACATCCTCAGAAGGAAGCAGTTGTCCTAGGGTTGGCCATACTTATTGCTTAAACACCAAAGGAAAACTGACTTGTAATCATGCTTTCCCACTAAAAGCAACACTCTAATGAGGAAGACACCACAGCGCTGTATATTTTTGCCTGCTGTTTTGGGGTATAATTGTTAATACGAATACTAAGGAGAAATTACAAGCAGACATCTATCCTGGCCCCTCACTGTTCAGCTTCCTTAAGGTGTTTGCCAGTCTTTGCATTCAGGAAACTTGGTGGCATTGTTTTTCTCTGTGGAGTCTAAGAAATGCATGATTTATGATAAAAGTAGATTTAACAGTGCTGGAAATACCAGCTGTGACTTTCAAGGGGAGGTTTTCCCACCACCTCTAGCACGCAAAGGCTTGCGATATAGGACAACATGCCAATCTGTGAAAGGCAATGTGGAAAATGCAGTGTTCTCTGAAGTCCCATGGGAGACATGAAGACTTGTATTCGCTCTTGTTAAAAAGAAGAAGTGGGGGTGAAGTGTTCTTGGTGGAAGGGCGCTTAGCAGAACTGCATATTATACTAAGTTCTGTAATTTGCATGTTTACTGGTGCATGTGGAATAATGAAAGGCTCACAAATTCTTAAATACTGTCACTCACATAGGTTCTCCTGATGTTGTAGTGCTTTGGTTAGTGTTGCTAATGAGAGAGGTTTACCAAGGATCGATAGTGGCCGCTGGAATAAGGAGAAGGTTTTTGCATGATGCCATGCTATTAGGATCATATTAAGTTGACATTTGGTCTCTGCTTACCAGTTTGCAAAACTACACCTTTGTCTTCAAGTAATTTTAAAACCTGATTCTCCCGCTCTGTCGGCTTGCACCAGGAGCAGTAACCCAGCTTTAGTGAAAACAGAGCCTGTCTTTGCAACAGATCTCCTGTCTATGAGAGAGAGGGGTGTGTCAGGACCTGCCACTCATACTTCCAAAGAGCCATTCAGAATGGTATTGAAATGTGTTTTTTCTGTCACAGCTGTGAGGTGGGTAGGGTGACAAGGACAAAAAGGAAAAGGCTGGCAGGAGGTGCAGGAGGTGGCGATTATGCACTAATAATGTCTAGGACTCTGCCAGAAGGCCTGGGTGTTCTTGTGAAAGGCCTTTCTCAAGTATTACAGGAGCATTGGAGCAGGAGCTGCTCTCATGCATCTAGGCAACCCGGGGTTATGACAAGAAGCTGACATGGGGTACAATGCCAGAGGGTGACCCTTGGATGTGGCCCATTTCTGAAGTGATCATTCCTCACTGGAATTTTATTTTACACCTGAATATTCTGGCTCTTTGCCTTTGAAATGCCTTTAAAACTCCAGTGCAACTAACAATTCCTAGAAAACTGCCCATGAGCCTTTCCCCCCTCCCCCAAGTGTCTTTTCAGCTGTGCGTGGTTTTGATTAGGAAAGGACACCATGGTTTGGAGCCTGAGTCTTTGGGGCTACATGCCTGATCCCCTAACCGCTCTCACCTCCTTCACCATCCTTGTGATAAAAGGAAAAACAAAGCAAAACAAAAAAATCCCACCAAGCTCAGGTTGCAGCAAGCAAAGAGCTATGCAGCCTCAACCAGGCAGAAGAGACTGCAGTGAGATGGAGGCACTGGCCCACTGAGCTCATCTGTGTGGACAGGACATCTCTGCTGCCAGCAGCTTGTGGGTCCTGTCTCCTAGAATGTTGACTAAAAGGACAGGTATGTGGAATGAGAAAAGCAGGGTACATCCCTAAGCAGTGTGGCCCCAGCTGTATAGAAGAAAATACGCCTGCTCATGTGAGCCAGATTGATTGTGAGGACACAGATGTCCTCTCTGGGTTTCACAGATGGGGGAGGGGTGGTGGGTAATTTTTATTTTCATTTTTTGTGTAATTTCACATTTTTCCAAATATCTACATGGAATCTTTTTAATTTTATAATTAAATTTTTTTAAAGTAATGATCTCTTGCCAATTGGCTGAGTTGGACTGAATTATAATAGTGTATAGCAACAATCATAAACATTCACTCTGCCACAATGCAGAGGAACTCAGTTTTGTCTTGTCTTTAGCTATTGTGCCTCAGGTACCATGCTAAGCATGTAATATGAATTATAAATTCATGTCTATAATCCAGGGAGGTCAACACTGATAGTGCTGTTGTGCAGATGATGGAACTGGGGCAGAGAGAGAAGTGACTCACTCAGGGGCACATAGCTATTAACTGGACAGGGTGTGGTTTGAACCCCAGCCGCATGGCACCAGTCCTTGCGCTGAACTGGTAAGTCAACTGCTCTTTGATGTAAACTCCAAGGGCATTGAGTCTACTGGAATTCTCAGGGAAGCAATTCTCAAGGATTGCTTCTACCTATTTGAATCTAAAAACCAGGAAATCAATGGATCCCATTCTCCAAACCCCAGACACATCTTCCAGATTTCCTTCCTGTATGCCTTCCTGTATTCCTTTCCTGCTCCTATGACCATTCTTTTCTTTTCTTTTTCTTTGTGGATCCATTTTTTTCCCCAACTTGCTCTGTTGGTTTTCCCCCTCTAAATAGAACAAAAAAAAATTGCAAGTTTCCATTTGAGATAAAGTCACGGTTTACAGCAGAGAATCAACATTACAGAAGTGGCTACAATGCAGAGGAACTCAGTTTTGTCTTGTCTTTAGCTTACAGCTGCCTGGGGATGAGCTCAGAAAGATAGGGTCTCTGATGCTGGGCACACAGTGGGGACAGTCAATGCCACTTAAGCTCAGTTTCAGGAGACCATGTCCTTAACCTTGACTGACCATCATCAAGCTTTGGCTGCACAGAATTCCTGGGTCTGTGCCTCAGGAGAGTTTAGAACCTGAATCCAGAGAACCCTAAGCTTGTCATGGATCACTGCTCAGTCATGGAAATGCTGAGTAGAGAATTGGATTCTCAGACCAGGATTCTGAAGGTTCTATTGCCTCTTCATCATTTCCCACCTGAGAGTTCCTTGAAGCCTCATCTTTAAAGAGCCCTCTTGACCTCTGAATTAGTCATCTTGCTTCTTCCTATGATTGCTTCTTCAATCATTTGAGCTGTCTCTTGAAAAATCAAGGGATGATTGAGGGATGAAAGAGGGTCTTGGGGCCCATGGACACACGGTAATAGTGAGTGACTCAAAGAGAGGGTCTGTGCCTAGGTCAGTGCCAGCACCTAGCAGGAACTGCCTTTCTGAGCTACTGACTTTGCTGAAGACCCTGTAAGTCATTAGACAAACCTGCAATGACCAAAAAACCACTACTTTACATTTTCCCCTTGCCTAAGGCTTGAAAGCCTGTGCATGTTCAATACATTCAAATTTCAGTAAGAACATTTGATAAAGCAAATGCAATTATATCAGAAGTAACTTTAGGGGCAGCAACAATTAGTATTTGGGCGTGACTTTAAAAGCTCTTAAGTATCCTTTGGCACAACATCACCATTCCAATTTTCTATTGTTCTGTAAAAGAGTAGACCCTGTACTTTTGCTTTTCAATAGACATTTAAAAACTCACAGAAAGTACACAGTGTACCTGTTTTGTAGATGGTAGCAATAGATTTCCATCTGGAGCAGTAGATTTCCATTTTAATAAGATCTGCTCATAATAGAACAGTAGAAATGTGCTTTCAGGCTGGTCGAAGCAGGATTCTACCTGTACCATGTACAGGGTCTAAAACTCAAAGGTGTAAAAGCTAAAAGCGTGTTTGTGTCCCATAGCCCACGGGTCAGCACTTACTGTTTTAATCAGGATCATGTAATGATGCAGCATAGTATGTTTAAAACAAAAATCCATAGATTTTAGACTTATGCCGATTGGAAATTGAATCCCAGGTGTGCTATTATTTCCTAGCTATAGAATATCAAGTGAATTACTTAACAACTCTGAGCTTCAGTTTCCTTATCTGTTAGTGGGAATCACAATGGTCACTTCTAGGGAAGGTTGCTCCTAGCACAGAAGTCTCCCGAAGGAAGGCACTTTGGTCTGTGTTGCTCACAGTGCATCCTCAACACTTTGGATGGCACCTGTCTCATGGTGACCTTTGAAAATACATGTGGAATAAATTAATCAAGGGGGTTTTGAAAGGATTCAATAAGCTAACAACAGCAGCTGTTGTTTACAAAGTGCCTGCTTAATAAATGGTAGCTACTATTATTTCAGAGACCAGAAAACAACTGGATAAATCTTGTACTGATGCATACAAGTCAAAAGGTCAGAGCAAAGCAGAGATCAGACACCAGAAATGAAGATCAAGGTGGGGAGCCTGAGTTATCCACAGTGGGAGAGTCTGAAAATAACCTCCAAACAGGGGAATAGAAGTTACCTTGTAGGTTTTCTGGGCATCCAAACCCACTTTGCCAGTACCCCGTTCCTGCAGGCTGTCTGGGGAGTTAAGGGTTTGTCTTCTTTTTTATTCTGTGGACTAAGCTGAGGGGACCTGGGTCCACAAGAGTTGCAGGAACTACATGGAATCAGCCACAGGTCAGAACCACCTGGCTTCAGCTGTGGCCTCATCTCAACTGGGGTGACCAACAATGTGTGCGTGGAGATCTGGGGGTATCCTTTAACATCCACTCAGAGAAATAATTGCATGGTTCAAATATTTAAGACATTTGGAGGAGGCTTTGCTTTCCCAGCTGCCATTAGATTTGTCATTTGATGAGCAGCTTTGGCAGCAGCAGACCACGACACTGAAGGGAAGGACACACATTTCCCTGGAAGGTTTAACGGTGATGCCTGTGTGAGAATTTTAAATCACCTGGCTCCCTGCCCCTCTCTAAAGCAGAGGACACAGTTGCTTGGGTCTCATGGCAGTTCCAGGATGCTGAGATTCAAATGCCATGGCTTGGTCTTTCACTGCCGGAGCAAAACATTCATTTAAAACTCATCAGAAAAGACAGTAGAATGAATCAGACACCACTTTCTTATGTTTATATATGAATACACCATCCGTGTAACTGCTCATCATGGTGAACCACTAGAATGGGATCCTAATTAGAATAAGTTATACTCCATGTTTGTATAATATGTCAGAGTACACTCTATTGGAATGTATATCTAAAAAGAACAAATTAAAAAAATCATGAAAAAATTAAATTAATCAGGGAAATTTGAACACAGATATCTTCTTTATTTTGGTTTATATAAGCAAATTAATTTTATGACTTATTTTATTTAATAATATTGTTATTGTTTAAGAGTTATTTTATTTTATAATAAAATCTGTGGAAGATACACTATTGGATATATGTTTTGAACAAGCAGGGATTTGGAGGAGGGAAGTGATTGGTGTGGAGGCATAGATTGGCTAGGAGCTGATAAGCACTGAAGCTGGATGGTGATATCTGGGGGGTTATTCTACTTCACTCCATTTGTATATGTTAACAATTTTCTATAGCTAAAAAAACGTTAATGAACATTAACAAACTCTTGTTTAATTCAAAATATAGGTGATTTGACAGAACCAGGGAGTTCTGTAGCAAGCTTTCACTAATTCAGAAGGGCATTTGAGATCAACTGTTACAGGCTTTCCAGTTTTACAAAACGAGACCCACGTTAGTGCAGGTTTTCTGCTGGAAATTCTGTACGTCACTGAGATTTGGTCCCTCCGCTTCCCCACTCGGTCTAACTCCTGTTTTGCTGGGGACTCCTGAGCAGGGTTTTTAGCTTGCCCTACAGCTGAAGGGTTGATCCACAGGGTGAGAAATACAGTGGCTTGGTTTCCCTCCCAAGGAGAGTCCATACAGGTGACTTTGAGCAGGAATGTCCAAAGCTCTGGGCTCCCCCATCACAGCCTCCCTTGGTAGTTTTTATTCAAATAAACCTTAAGACCAAGCAAAGCCCAGATAACAATGTTTTGTGACACTGTTGCAGTTCCTGTTCTCTGGCTGGTCCAAGGACATCTGGCTTAGCTGGTGTTCTTTCCTCAGACAAAGCATAGAGGACATGGGGGATGATCATTAAAGCAGTTCTCCCTGTCAGCAACTCCCCTTAAGCCCAAGGTCTCCAAATATGGAAGAATTTTCACCTTCAGCATTCTCTCATCTCTGACGAAATGTGTCTTGTGACTGTTACTAGGAAAGCAAACTGTGAGATAAAACCTCTGGGTGTAGAGATAGCCAGCAGAAGTGTGTGTTATGGAGGTGTGTGTGTGTGTGTGTGTGTGTGTAAATGTATATAGTATAATTATATATATATTACATATATAATGTTAAAGATGAATCTGAGGCAATCATTAAAGGAAAAAGAGGTTCTTGATTGTGCTGGTGAAGGATCTTAGCATGGATGGATGCTAAGATCTCTTAGGGGAGTTTTCTAAGACATTAAATCTAAGGCAATGTTGAATAATTACTTAGGAGCTAACCAATATCAGAAAAATATTTTGTATTTTCTTCTGAGTTGCTCCCCCCCACCCCGCCATTTTTCATCTTGCTCATTTCTCCAGCCATGTGCAAACTCACATACTAGTTCCTCTTTACTTTCGAGGGTTGTCACTTTAGCCCAGTCTTCTCTTCCTTTTTTAATCAGGTTTTCAGTTGAATCATCCATTCCTGATCCTCATGGGGAAAAACCATGGCTCTTTTCCTCACCAGGACCATTCAACACCATTCCCTGCCCACCACTGACTTATGTCCAAATGAACCATATAGTTTTGTGTTCAAGGCATAAAATTTCCATTGGCAACAGTGCCAGTCTTCCCTGTTTGGCTTGGATAAGAACAGTACTCAAGTGATAGACCTGGAAGACACTGTGACCTTTGTGAAGTTCAATGTTATTTCTTCTGGCAGTATCTTGGCAGGACCAGCCATATGGCTATTTGTGCGTGAAAGCTGGGCCACCTCTGGTCAGGTGCCCCAGGAGCTCAGCTTCCTCACAGGGGCCTCACCAGCGCCCTCTGTGTCACCTTGGGCTTCTCTGTCCTTCGCCTCTCAGGTCCTCACTGTAGGACAGGTGCACAGAGGCTTACAGGCACTGTTGGTTTTCTTTTTGCTTCATTCTGCTTGGGTTCCATTTCATTCTAATTGTTGCTAGATAATGCCTGAAGAGAAAAGCTATTCTAAAGCTGTAAATGTGTTCTTCAAAGGCTGGATTCTCAAATGTAAAAATCAGGGGATATTGGATGAGGGATGGAGATGTGACCACACCATACTAGCTCCTAGGGCTTATGTGAGGAACTGTGTAAACACTCTTTAAAACTCATGCAAGCTCACACATGCTCTTGTTCTTTGAGGAAATTAACTAAAATGTGGCAGCGATATCAGGACACATTATTCTGGAACATGTTGCTTTACTGTCTAGATGCCAGGAGAACCCAAACCAGTAGGAATCAACTCAGCCTGAGCACCCTGATATGCTACTTTGATTGATGCCCAGAGCACTAAACCACAGGGCCCTCTGGCCCACCATAATTTCTGGAATGTAGCCATCTTACCTGGAGGCAGATCTTACCAAGCCTCTTGTTCTCTTTGCTGCCAAGTATAGTTACCCAGCTCAGGATTTCTGACACAGACCCAGTGGTAATTCTGAGATAAGAAGTTGAATGCATGTAGTTTACTTGGGGCCTCCACCCTGCTGGGAATCCCTGGGAGACTAGCAGAGCCTTCCTTGATCTGCCCACCAATTCTTGTTCCTCCCATAGCACCTCCAGCAGTCCGTCTCCCCATCTAGGAGTTCCTCTGGCAGAGATCACAGCAGTTAGCCCAAAAGGCCATTGTCTGAAGCCAGGCTTGGGGCTAGGCTGAGCACCTATGCCTGAAGCACCCATAGCATCTGCCATAGTCCTACTTATCACCAAGGTAGCTTCAGAGAGGGAGAAAGTGAGCCACAGCAAGGTTAAGTACTGGCTCAGAGTCACATAGCTGCTAGAAGGGATCCGTTACCTGCGTTCTGTTCCTTCAATCTCATTGCCTCCTGGGCTACGGTTGTGGCAGAGATGGCTGGGAAACCCCCTAAAACTGGGAGTAGGGCTGGCCATGATGGCCTTCTCTGATAGTGCTGCTCCAATAGGACCTTTGTATGCTAATGTATCCCCTTCTTTCAGCCATGGTGGCTAAGATTTCTGAGCAGACTGCATTTGTTTCCATCCAAGCTGTGTGGCTTTGAAAGGCCAGATTACTTAAGTTTTCTGTGCCTTAATTAGAAAGTTTTCTATTTAATTATGGTCACTATGAAGACAAATTAATGCATGCGCAATGCTTAGCAGGAAGCAAGGACCATAAAGTTATTCATTGTTGATGATGTTTTACATGTGGATGCTCTTTTCCATTTTGCTAACATTTTCCTGGCTTAGGAATTAATGTGAACATGTGTAAAACAAAAGTGCACATTTCACTGCAGCATTCATGTCTGATAGGCACCTGGCCCAGCCTAAACACCATTACACTTAAGATGACTTGTTGATTGCCTGTCTTCACCGGGTGTTGGTAAAACTCCCTGAGTAAGGAGAAAATGCTTGCCTTGCCCTTCCCAGCATCAGCAGTGTGAGTCGGGTGCCCAGCCTTGGGATCTGCTCAGGAGATGAACAATAGATAATTAAGAGCACGCTTACCCTTGGGTTGCTGGGAACCCCAGGGGCCATGTGGCATAGCCACACCACTGCTGCTGGTGCCACCAGCATAAAAAGAATTTAAGTTGTTACACAAAAAATGTATTCCTCCCAGGATTTTCTCTGTATGTATAAAACACCCTCCTAAAGCCCTCAGAATAATTTTTAGCTGTGGCTCAATTTTATTCCCAACTGAGATGAAATTGGAAGCTAAACTATGGGATGTAGCATTTGGATGTGCACTATTAACATCTGCCATTAATTATCAGTATTAATATTTTATTATAGATAACACTGTGTGGTAAGAGGTGGACTGATTTTAACATCTCTTTGAACCTTGATACGCTCTTTACGATGGGTGAGTTCCAAATTGAAGGATCCTGTTTTACAGATGAAGAACTCAGACCCAGTGAGTTGTACAGACCACACTGCAGCAGATGGACCTGCTGAGCTGCTCTTCACAATTATAAAGTTCTTTTTGGTCTATGTCAGAGGCACCGGTAGCAGTAGCCTCACCACCATGTCCAGACTCCATGTGTTACAGGATGAAACTGCCCTCTCCCACCAACACATTCACATCTGGAAGTTCTAATCCCAGGCCCTCCAAATGTGACTGTGGTTGAAGATGAGGTCTTAGAAGAGGTAATTAAGGTAAAATAAGGCTGGTGGAGGAGGCCCTATACCACCAAAACTGGTTTCCTTGAGAGGAGACTGGGACATAGACACACACACACTCATAGGGAAGACCCCATGAGACCAGAGAGAAGATGGTCATCCAGAAGCCCTGAAGCGTAGCCTCAGAAGGAATTAACCTGGCCTTCACCTTGATCTTGGATTTCTAGCCTCTGGGACTATGAGGGAAAAAAAAAAAATCCTGCTGTTTGTGCCACCTTGTCTGTGGTGCTTTATCACAGGCACCTGAGCAGACTCATACAGAGCACCTTTAATGGCACACATGCGCACTGCTGACTCCATCAGCTGCTCCGAACACACCTGAGGAAAGACCCCTGGGGCACCTGTCTTTCCAGATGTGGCCATCTCAAAACAGAAGCTGCAGCTTAGTTCTACTGTCCTGTGTTGCTATGTGTTCAAAACCCCAAGTTCCTTGTACTGTTTTGTTGTGTTTTGTCTTATTTTCTAGAAAAATGCAGAATCTCTGATTTGAAGGAGCTTTTCGATTCTAAAATCTGTTTAGGCCTTTGTTTCTGATTACAGAAGTGCTGAGTGTGTTGCCGAAGTAATACATTTCAGAATCAATGGACAGATAACTGCTATTTCTAGATGCTTATATGGAGACTCCTGTCAATTCCTTGCAACCCTGGATCATTTTAACATCCATTATAGGACGATCTTTCAGCAAGCACAAAGCAATTTGCCTGGCTTACCTGCCACACAGTGGCTCTCCCTCCCTTCTTGGGAGCTCCCTGTTCCTAATGGATGGTTGCTGGCATGATAGGGCTGGACTATGACCAGATGAGAAGGGCAGAGCCAGAGTAAGCCTCGGCAGGTCTCTATGTAGACCTGGAGTTGCAAAAGTACAACCGCAGAAAACATGAGACGTGAGGGGTAACCTGTCTGCTTTTTGCAAGTGGCCTCACTTCTTCCATTTGTATTTTTATTTTTGTCTCCTTCACCTTTCCTAGCTCTACCTAGATTTGCTTTATTGCTTTATCCCTGTTGCTGGAGCCAGCAAATAACAATATAGGACATTCGGTTAAATTAGAATTTTAGCAAATAATTATTTAAGTATAAGTATAGAGCAAATATGTCATAGTAAAAAAAATTCTTATTGTTTAGCTGAAATTCAAATTTATCTGGACATCTTATATTTTATCTGGCAACCTGATCTGTCTCTTAATATGCCACATGTGCGTTTGTTTCTCTTATGTGAATGTCTGTAGAGGTAGATATAGAGACAGAGGGAGAGCAATCTCCTTCACAGATCTGCTTCTTTTTCCCCCTGGGAACTATCACACATTCCCCACTTTCATTCTTTTTGTTTGTTTGTTTGTTTAATTTTTTTTTTTTTTTTTTGGTACTAGGGATTGAACCTAGGGGTACTTACCCACTGAGCCACATCCCCAGCCCTTTTTTGTATTTTACTTAGAGACAGGGTCTCGCTAAGTTGCTGAGGCTGGTTTTGAACTCTTGATCCTCCTGCCTCAGAGTCCTGAGTCACTGGGATTACAGGTGTGTGTCACCATGTCTGGCTCCCACCTTCATTCTTATAATGGGGAGGCTGCAAACATTTCTCCCATCTCCTTTGTTCAAGTTTTTGCATTCTTTCCCCTATTGAATATTTCCCTAATCAATTCTTTTAAACTATAATTTGAAAAAGTTTGAGAAATAAATGCTTTTTCACTCTCTTTATATTCCCTTAGTAAATCTGAAAATCTACCAGTCAATTTATGGGCATAAATTATTCTAAAAATTGGGGTTTGTTGCAGATCATGAAGATAGGCTGCAGTTTCTACCTTCAGATTAGACATATGAAAAGGGAAGAATACCAAGGATTGTATATCCATTACAGTCAAGAATGGAGTGTAGCAGGAGGGGGAACTGGGTGATAATGGACTTCAGTCATTTCTGGATCTGGTTTAAATGGCTGTCTTCCTCACCAGAGTAGAGGGAAGGGTAAAAAGGTGAGGGCACTCACTCTGGGTTCTCACCTCCTTAACTTTGCTCCCTAAGCACCTCTCTCACCTCACCTTGACCCAGCCTTGACCCTTGACCCTTGACATAGTGCAGTTGAACTTTGTCCCCCATAACGTAGCATTGCACAAGCTAAACTAAGTTGCCTCTCTTAAAAAGAAATCACAGCAACATTTTGGAAGATTCACTTTTCTTGCTTTTGAGTTATGTTTCACCCCATTCCACAAAAAGTTGAGACCACTATTTTTTAAAATTCTCCTACCACAAAGTTTTTCTAAACCCCTTTCATAGTATGTGGCTTGTACAGATCCTTTTTTTTAATTTCCTGATTTGCAAGGTTTCTGATTCACTTTTTAATAACATTAATCAGGTATCCATCAGTTCAGGGACAAGATACACTTCCCAGATTACCAATTCTCATGGACCAGCTTTTGGCCATTGGTATTAACTGGGGTTTCCACCATTCCCCCCAACCAGTGACTTCAGTGACAGGGTGCTTTCATGTTACACTTCTCTTTAAATACTTCCATACACACATTAGAATGTACCTGTATGCATGTGATTTCATTTTAGTAGACTTTATTTTTAGAACAGTTTTAGTTGACAGCAAAATTGAGCATACAGTACAGAATTCCCATGTACTCCTGTCCCCACGCACAGCCTCCCCCACTATGAACATCAGAATTGTTATCAAAATGTAAATTCTGTGTTTTGTTAAAGATTCATCGACTTTAAAACCATTCTTTTAAAGGTGTTATTATTCATATGAACAGCATAAGTACCAAAGATTATTAGGATCTTTAAAATGTGGTTTCCCTAAAAAATGTGTGTGTGTTACTTTTCTATAATCAGTGCCTTACATTTCTATAACACTGTCATATTTCCTGCCAGTAGAAATATTTTTGGTTCTTGAAATTAAATATACTAGTGATCAGAATAGTAGCTGGCACATCAAAGGCAGTTGATGTTGAGTCTGATGTTCTAATACTTAAAAAGTCTTGAGACTTCAGAAGCTTTAGTGATGCTCTGCCCACGCAGGGCTATACCTTCTTTTTCTGGGGTGGGGTTAAGCTCGCCAAGACAACAGGGAGGCAGAGAGCCATTGGAAGGACTGCCAGAGAAGACAGGTCTCCTTTAGGGAAGTGATGGTTTCATCAGCATGCCACCCTGGTTACATACAGCCTCAGTCAGCAGGTCTAATTTTAGGAGGTGCAAGACAAAAATACAGTGGAGAGGAGTGAACTAAAAATAGGCCCCTTACCCTGTTACCATCCACTTCCTCGGAGGGTTGGCATGTTCCCGGGAAGCCAAGTTCTCTCCCTGCTACAGTGGGCATGCAGACATCCCATAGTTATGGAGAACAGTGAAAGACGCGTCCTGAGTCACTGCAGCTGTCTCGACCTTCAGTTTTCTTCTACTCCCCTCCAGAATTGCTGGATCCAATTGAACAGCTGCTTCTGTGTTTTTCAGGGAGGATTTGCACCAACCCTATTTTATTAAAAAATATACCAGGCGTGCCATTGATGAGAGTGTGTTGTATGAGGCACACTCCTGCCATTCTCAGGGGGAAAAAATTTGTTTTTACTTTTAATTTGCACTCTACTTTTCATATTGAAGAATGAGTTTCATTTTAGTCAGTTTTTAAAGGATTAATATGTACAAGGCATTGTGCTAAGTACTGGAAGGATGGATTGAGACATCATTTCTACTTCATGGAGCCTACTTGGGGGAGCCAGATGCATGTCAGGATGGGAAATAGATGCTCTCTGCAGCTGCACAGAATCACTTGGGGGGCTGCCTTTGGAGAAATATCTTAATGAAAGCTGTAGGAGGGAACAGTTGTAACCTGGCTAGAGCAGGCAACAATAAGGACAGCTTATCTGCACCTCCTGGGGCAAGGGCGAGAATTGGCTCTATGTACCTGAGAGGTGACAATAGTGAAGAAGGGAATAAGAGAGAGGAGTCCCAACACTGGTTTGAAGATGGTGACTGAGGGGATGCTGGGCCAGATGAAATTCTCCTGTGTTGGGATGGTGGTCAAAGGTCATTTGAGGGTCAGGGATGCCCCTCACTCAGTGGGAAATTGTTGTCAATTCCTGAGATAGAAAGCTTTTCTCTTCTCCACCCATATGGCAGTAAATCTGCTATGCTTCATGTGGATTTTTTTTTTTTTTTTTTTTTTTTGCGGGGGGGGAGGTGTTTCATTGTGTTTGATTTGGTGAGGGAGTAGCACTGACAGCTCAGGCCATGTTTGTGAGACCACAAGGAGTAGATCAAAGACAGCTGTTTGAAAGTAGGAACCTGGAACCAAACATAACCCCGGAACGTAAGTCCCCTGACCTTGCAGAAATCTCTGGAGGCTTTGGGCTTCCTGAGAGCTTCCAGTAGGGCCTCTGAACAAGTCTTCTCTACATCTCAGGATCAGGGAAATCTAGCTCCATCTGCTCTACTGGATTAAACTCGTAAAATAAGTAAGAATATAAGAGAATAATAGTAGAGATGCCAAGAAGGAAATAATTAATTCTAACTCTTGAATTACTATTGTGGTCTCTGAAAGAGCCTCTGTAGCTGGGCCTGGGAAGATGCAGGTGATTTCAAGAGACAGAGTTGGAAGAGGAGGCTGTGTCAGATTGAGGAAGTGCAGGAGATTGACTGTGAGGCACCAGGTGTGTGAGCAGCACAGGGAATGAGTGTGTGGCTGGGATGTAGCATGTTGGGGCGGTTAGGCCCTGATCAGATCCTGGAAGCCCTTAAACACTATGCCAAGTGAGTTTTACCCAATTCTATGGATGACTGATCTAGATCTAGAGAAGAATATTGAAGAAACAACATGAAAATTTAATTGCAGGGATAGGAGAACATTCAAATGCAGGACTCCCAGCCTTCTCACTTCCACCTACACCCCTGGAGGGTGGCCTACTGAGATCAGAGCTGTGGTTTAAGGGGTGTGGGTGAGAAGTGGAGAGAGTGTGAACACAAGAAGCTGTAGTGGGACTGGAAAGGGCGGTAGGAATTTGAGATGTGTTTTGGAGAGGGTTGATAGCAGGTAAAGCTGACGAATCATTGATAGAAGGAATTGTTGGTTTCAAGTGTGGTTGACTTGAGGGATATTGCTTAGATCCATATTACAAGAGGAATAACAGGTGGCAGGAATGTGTGCATGTGTGTGTGTGTGTGTGTGTGTGTATGCATGCATGTGTGTTTGGTGGGTCGTGTGGTGGAGATAATGTGTTTATTTTGGATGTGTTGAGTTTAAGGACATTTACTTGGAGATGTTCAGCAGCCAGTTGGAAACATAAACCCAGAAGCTGCAAATTCAGCTCCTTCTGAAATGATCTGTCTGTGTTACATAAAATGCCATTGAGGCCCAAAGATGGTGGACATAGACTTCAGGTGTTTCTATTCTGCTGATGTATTTCCAATCCTTACCCAGAAAGTAGTGTGCAGAAGTGTCTGGCTGCCCTTTCTCTTGTCTCTACCCAAAGAAGATTCTCAGCAAATACTTTTGTAAGTGAGAGCGGTAACCTCAGTTTGGCAATGCTAAGAGGAACAGGAGAGTTTGTACTTTTCTTGCAAATTCTGCATGGAGCTATCTAATTTACTATATTTACTTGCATTTGACCTTTCATCCTCATGCATATGGATGTACCGACTATTTTTCTAAGAAAAGAAATACAACTTTGCAAAATAGGTTTGATAAAAATACATAAGGTAAAAGGATGGGGGGGTATTTCAACCTTAAACTTGCCTTCCTACAGGTTGTCCTTTCTTTCTCTTTGTTTTTACCCTATAAGCATAAATTTGTGATACCTTCTATTTGTCATATATTTGCTTATTTTAGATATTGTTCATTTGTTGTGTATTTTTATAGATATTTCCATCCTAAAAAACAACAACCTGAGGCTGTTTTTATAGAGAACTTTAGGACAAAATGTTGTGCTTAATAAATCCAGAAAGTCAAATAAATATATACTGAATTCCTGGTGTGCAGCAGTCTCTGGGCTTCTGGGTTCTAAAACAAAGGAACTGACATTTGCCCCTCCACGCTGCTGTGAAACCCACGCATCATAAATATACAGAAAGATTTGTAAGCTGCAAATGTTTGCAATTATAGGACTATGTCCCTGTTGTTTGGGGAGAATCAGCAGGTGAGTTTTCAGAAAGCACTTCGTGGAGATAGTATATTTGAGACAGACTGAGACATTGTACATTCTTAACCAGAGGAAGGACTGATGACATTCATGGAAGTCTAGGTGTTTTGCAATAATTATGCCATGTAGTGATTGAAGGGTCTGGTAGTTGCAGGAAGGGAACAAGATATCATCCTGGCACCCCACAGCAGCCCTGAGGGACATAATCCCAGGAGTATTCTTCCCAGAGCATGTTCATATTAGCTTCTTGGCCAGTGGTAACTCCTGGCCCATTAACCTGTTCCATGAAGGCCATGTGCACACAGACTAGACCTTTAGACAACTGAGTTTGAATTCAAGATGAAACTCAGGAGAGACTGTCCTTGTCCTTAAGAAAATAAGAGGCATTGTTGTTTTGGATGTTGAAATGTTTGGATAATGGATCTCCCTGACCCTGGGACATGATAAGGGTGGTCACTTGGGCTGGGAAGAACCTGACCATTTGTTGGCCTGAGATATATTTTTACTGTTCTGCAAATGAACAGAGATTAGAACTTGGTGAGTGGCCCAGTGGGCATGGCAAATAAATGCCATGGTTTAAAAAATGAAGTAGTGCAGAAAGTGGTAATGAAGGAGAAAACAGTCTGTAGGTGAGCCCAGGTTGAGTGAATTAGGTACTTGTTCTTTTTGGCTTTCGGAATATAAGAGATGATAAACTTGAAGGGGGAGAGGGGGGATTTAAATTGTAATCTCTAAATAATATGACAACACTGTTATTTCTTTCTTTATCACACTGAGACATCATCTATTGACTTGCTGCTATGAGAGATGGGGATTGAATTCCCTTACATCACCTCTCACCTTCTCCTCCCTGTCTTCTTCCTTTCTTTTGGTTCTTACTGTGCTATTTTGACTTCCTCTTGTGGTTGCTTTTGATCTTTAAATAATACACTTGAGCCTCCGTTGGTTGTGGTCAGCATTTGACAGTGTGCTCTGACCCTTTCTTATGTGAAATGGGACCATCAGTGCCCCTACTCTTTGCTCCATCTCTTTTCTGTCTTTTATTTGCCAAATTTTCTTAGCTGTATTTTTATTTTTATTTTTTCATTTTTCAAATTTGCATATTGTAAGATTGACTTTTTTCCTCAGGGAGGGTGATGGGTCTGTGGATTATAACGTATATATGGATTTGTGCACCGTAAGAATACAGTATAAATCCATCACTCCCAAAGCTCTCTGGTGCCACCCCTTTGAAGTCACACCCTTCTTCCATCTGTAATCCTGGTGGCCACTTGTCTTCCTTTTCATTTTCTCATGAGTATTCCACTGCTGGGCATTGTCCACAGTTTGTTAATCCATTCACTGGCTCAGTTCATTCAGGTGACTTCCAGGTTTGGGTGATTATGAGTAAAGCTGCTATAAATATTTGTGTATAGGATTTTGTATGAACCTAAGTCTTTGTTTTTCCAGGGTAAATACCTAGCTGTGAGATTACTGGGTCATATGTTAAGTGTATGTCTGACTTTATAACATGCCAAACTGTGGTGCTTCACAGTCCCACCAACGATGTGCATGGGTTCCAGTGTGCTGCGTTCTTTTCAGCATGGGATATTGTAGGTGCTTTTCTGTTTCTTTGTTATTTTGGTTTGTTGGTTTGGTTTTTGCAGGTTAGCCATTGTCCAGGTGTGTAGTAGTCTCCCATCATGGTTTAATTTGCATTTCCCTGATGACTAATGATAGCAAACATCTGTTCTGTTCTCATCTACCTTCTGTATATTCTTTTTGGTGAAATAACTGTTTAAGTCTTTTGTCCTTTATGTTAACTGGGGTTTTTGTTTTCTTATTGTTGAGTTTTGAGAGTTCTTTATATATTCTAAATGTAAGTCCTTTATTGCACACATTTTTTTTCTTCCAGTCTGTAACTTATCTTTTCATCCTGTTAACAGTTTTTCCAACACAACAGTTTAAATGTTTTATGGAGTCTAACTTTGTAATTTTTTTTCTTTGATTGGTTGTGATTTTTGTGTCTTGTCTAAGAACTCTTTGCTTAATTCCAAATCACAAAGAATTCTACTTCATTTTCTTCTAAAAAAATACTACAATTTTACATTTTATGATCCATTTGTGGATCAATTGTGATCCCATTTTAGGGTAATTTCTACAAGGTATGAGGCTTAGGCTGAGTTCTGTCTTTTTGCATACAGGTATCCAGTTGTTCCAACATTTGTTCTAAAGTCTATCCTTTTTTCAGGAAACTACTTCACATTTTTGTCAAAAATCCATTAACCACACTTAGGTGGCCCTATTTCTGAACTCTCTAATCTATCTATCCCATTGATGTGTGTGTGTGTTTCCTGGACAGCGCCAGACCATCCTGATTACTGTAGTAATGAGGTACCTAAAATGAGGTACCCAAGTCCTCCAGCTTCACTCTTCTTTTGCAAGCTGTTTTGTCTATTTAGTTCCTTTGCTTTTTCATATACATTTTAAAGTCAACACACTTATGTCTATTTTAAAATCTGGGATTTTGATTTGAATTGCATTGAATTTATAGATCAACCTGGGGAGAATTAGCATCTTTACCATATTTAAGAATTCTTCCTTTCATTGACATTCTGTGGTTTTAAAAATCCATGTCCAGTACATTTTTTGATTAATAATTTGAAGGTTTTTTAAAAAATTTTTTTGATTTCCAGTTGTTTATTGCTAGTATACAGAAATATGATGGATTTTTTTGGTTGACCTTATATCTACTCTGACCTTACTAACTCACTAGAAGTTTCCTAAATAGAAAACCATGCTCCCTGAGTGCAGCTTTTTATTTAAATATATATATATATATATGCTGTAAATGGACATATACCTCAATTTTGTTTATTTTATTTATGCAATGCTGGGGATCGAACCCAGGGCCTCGCACATGTGAGGCAAGTGCTCTACCCCTGAGCCACAACCCCAACCCACAAGTGCAGTGTTGATATCTTCCTTTTCAATCTGCATGCTGTTTATTTCTTTGTGTTATCTTATTTCACTTACTAGGATTTACATTATGATGTCAAATAAGATTGATGAGAGGGAACATCCTTGCTTTGTTCCTGGTCTTAAGAGGAAAATATTCTTCCTTCAAGTATGATGTTATAGTGTTTTTATCAATGCCCTCTATCAGGATGATGAAGTTCCCCTCCATTTCTTGTTCAGTAAGAGTTTTTAATCATGAATGGATGTTGGATTTCGTCAGATGCTTTTTCTGCATTGGTTAATGCAATCAATGAGATTTTTGATTGTCCTTTGTGGAACCAGATATTCCTATATGCATTCCCAGAATAAACCCCACTTAGTTGTAGTCTATTGTTCTTTCTAAATATTCCCAGATCCATCAACTTCTGTATAGTTAAGGATAATAACATGTGTCTTCTATCATAGTTTAGTATTTCCTGCTTTGTCTATAAAAGTTGAACATTCCTGAAAAACAATATTTTCAGGATTACAAAGTAGAAATATTATTCATATGAAACTTTTCCTGGACAGCTTCCTCTTTTCCCTGGAATCACAGATTCTCTTTGTTTTTACTAGGGGTGAAGAGGAAAGGAGAGGAGACAGTCTTTCTTCCTTTGATACCTAATATCATCCATCTTTTATCCACAGTCTCTTGCTTGGAATCTATTCCATTCTTTCCCAATCTGAACTGGCTGTTTCCTAGGCCTGCGACACAGCTGTCATCCAGTGATTTCTTTTTTTAAATCCCTGTCTTTATTCCAGGGAACATGAGCTTTAAAACAGGAAAAGGTGGGAGTGCGTCGGAAACTATTGGAGAGAGCTGGTATTAATAGCTCACATTAATTAATTACTAGGTGCCAAGCACTGTTTTAAATTCATTATATAGATTACCTCATTTAATTCTCACCACAGTTTATATGGCTGTTGTTATTCTCTTTCCAATTTTACAGATGAGAAAAATGGAGGCCTACAGAGGTCAGGTAATTTACCTTAAATTACTAATAAATAGTAGATCCAGGATCTCATTCAAGATGGTGGGACTCCAGAGTCCACATTTTCAATGCAAAGAAGGACTGTGTTTACTCATGGAAAACTGATAGAAGGGAATGTTTTCATTTGTTTGTTTGTTTGTTTTGGTACTGGGGATTAAACTCAGGGGCCCTTAACTACTGAGCCATATCCCCAGGCCTTTTTATTTTTTATTTTGAGATAGGGTCTCACTAAATTGCCTTGGGCCTCATTGAATGGCTGAGGCTGGCTTCGAACTTGTGAATCAGCTGCCACAACCTCCTGAGTTGCTGGGATTAGGGGCATGCACCTTGGCGCCAACCATAGAAAGAGTTCTTAATCCACCAAGAACACTTGGCCACTGGCAAACAGGACTCAGTTGCTTCCTTAAGTGAAAACTCAGTGAGAATAGTAAAAAGGGACCTGGGCTCTGCTCTTCTCCTGTACAACAACACTGCGTGCTTAACTACCAGCCAGCAAATATGTTGTTGGCAGCCCAACCAGCAACAAAAGCAGTGGCTCAGGAAGAACCGAGGAAGTCAAGGGCAAGGGCGTGGATCATAGAGACACCAGAAGGGGTGTGGAGGTTCTCCTGAAAACAAAAGGATGGTTTGGGTCCAGATAGGAAAGGAAGGCAAGCCTCCATTCTTTTTTTTTTTTTTTTCCTTCTCTTTCCACATATTTTTACTGGTGCATTATAGTTGTACATGATGGTGGGATTTGTTGTTACATATTCGTACGTGCACACAATAGAACAATATAATTTGACCAATATCACTTCCCAGCACTTATCCCTGTCTCCCATTTTCCCATCCCTGGTCTCTTTCTTCAACTGAATCCCCTTTGATTTTCATAATATCCCTGCCCCCTCTCACCTTTCTTTTCTTTTTTCCTCTCTAGCTTCCACATATGAGAGAAAACATACAACCTTGACCTTTAATATAATGTTCTCAAGTTCCATTCATTTTCCTATAAATAACAATAACACAATTTCATTCTTCTTTATGCCTGAATAAAATTCTATTGTGTCTATATACCACGTTTTCTTTATCCATTTATTCATTGGTGGACACCTCGTCACATCCCACAGTTTGGCTATTGTGAATTATGCCACTATAAACATGGTTTGCATGTATCACTATATTACAATGACTTTAAATTTTTAGGATAAATACCAAGGAAAATAGCTGGGTCATGTGGTAGTTCTGTGCCTAGTCTTTTGAGGAACCTCCACACTGATTTCCATAGTGGTTATACTAATTTGCAAATCCATCGACGGTATAAAAGTTCCTTTTTCTCCAGTATTTATTATTATTTGTATTCTCAATGACTGCCATTCTGACTGATGTGAGATGAAATGTCAGTGTAGTTTCAATTTTACATTTCCCTAAATGCTAATGATGCTGAACATTTTTTCACATATTTGTTGACCATCTGTATTTCTTCTTTTGAGATGTGTCTGTTTAATTCATTAACCCAGTTATTAATTGAAGGGTTTTTTTTTCTTTTTGGTGTTAAGTTTTTTTTAGTTCTTTATATACTCTGGATATTAATCCTCTGTCAGAAAAAATAGCTAGCAAATATTTTCTCCGTCCTATGGTTTCTCTCTTTACATTCCTAATTGTTTCCTTTGCTGAGCAGAAGCTTTTTAATTATATGCCATTCTATTTATTAACTCTTGTCATTATTTTCTGAGCTTTAGGGGTCCTACTAAGAAAGTCACTGCCTGTGCCTATATGCTGGAGTGTTGACCCTATGTTTTTTTCTAGGGGTTGCATAGTTTCTGGTCTAATTCCTCGGTCTTTGATCAATTTTGAGTTGATATTTGTGCAGGGTGAGAGATAAGGGTCTAGTTTCATTTTTCCACACATAGATAACTAGTTTTCCCAGCACCAACATTTGTTCAATAGGCTGTCTTTTTTCCAGTGTATGTTTTTGGCAACTTTGTCAAGGATCAGAGGACTGTAGATGTGTGTGGGTTTGTCTCTGTGTCTTCTATTCTGAACCACTGATCCATGTGTCTGTTTTATGCTGGTACCATGCAGTTTTTTGTTACTATAGTTCTGTAGTATAATTTGAAGTCAGGTTTTGTCATGCGTCCAGCATTACTTTTTGGACTCAGAATTGCTTTGGCTATTCTGGATCTTTTATTCTTTCAAATAAATTTTAGGACTATTTTTTTTTCTAGTTCTGTGAAGAATGTCATTGGTATTTTGAAGGAGATTGCATTGAGTTTCTAGGTGGGAAAACCCTCCATTCTTCATCAGCCGTGCCCAGAACTGGAGTGAGAGCCAAGGGTGATGACAGAATTTTGAAGCACGTATGTCAGGCAGCCCAGATCTGCTGCTCCAGGGGACCAGCCCAGAGAGGTCTGGAAGCAGGCTTAGAAATGGATGAGAACCCCTGGGTGCTCTTCTTAGGCAAAGCTGCAGATCATTGTTTTTCTAGGATCCAATCCAAGCCCAGACTCAGAGACTCCTATTGAATTCTCCATGCAAAAGGCCTAGAAAAATGACAGTGAGAAAAAGAAGTCTAAATCCACTTACATTATCATCTGTAACTGACACAATACTCTGAAAACATCTCACACTTGCCAGAAATTTTGAAATTTCTCCCTTAGCTATTTTTGTTGCTTTTGTCTCCTTTTATATGTGGGCCGTGTTCATGATCCCTAATATTTCAGAAGCAACATGAGGAAGCCATTTGCTGAAAACCCTGCATTTTACCTTTAGCCAATAGAGAGGCATGAAAGGAGATCTGGGGCTCAACTCTGGAAAGAAAGAGGTGGAGCAGTAAGACTGGTGCATAAGAGGCTCTGTGTACCTGACAAGGGAGTTTCAGGTACAGGTAATTTACAGCTGAGATATCAGCCATACAGCGTAGGGTTACTCTGTGCAGTTTCCACTTGAAGTGTCCCTGGTCCTCCCTTGCCAAGGCAGCTGCTGGCTCACATTTAGTGCACTTACCGGCTCTTCTCCTTCCACCTTGACCATCCTTTCTGGCCCTGGCAGAGGCCTAGCACTTAGCTTCTATGGTACCAGCCTTCTCTGAAAGCTTTTATCTTACACACACACACACACACACACACATGCATGCACACCCCACAGCCCTTCCTTTTCCTTCTCTGATGCCCTTTCCCTGCCTGCTCCTTCCTGCTCTGGTTCCTTGTGAAGCAGCATCTACCCTGGTTCCAGGCCAGAGGGCAGTTTTCCCCCGCCCCACCCCCACCGCCAGCTGCAGGCCTGCCCTGCATTTCCTGGGTGATGACATTATGGAAGAGGTTTGCAGCTTAGTGGTTATGAGTGCCAGACTGACCTGGGATTACCTCTCAGCTCTACCCTTCCTGGCAGCAGGTGGTCAGCTTCACTTCTGTGCCTCATCTGTCAAGTGGACAGAATCCTCACAACCAGGACCTACATCCAAGGGTTGCTCAAGGGCCCCTGTAATGAGTTAATTCTCTCAGGGTACTTGGGACAAGGTCTGGCACATATAAATGCCTTCCCATTACTTTTTGTTATTGTGATGTTGTTATTGTCACCTCATTGCAGGTTGCCCCCTGTTTTAGTCAGCTTTCTCGATGCTGTGACTAAAGTAGACCCCACCAGAGAACTATAGAGGAGGAAAGTTTATTTGGGGGCTCACAGTTTCAGCGGTCTCAGTCCATAGACAACAGGTTTTATTCTTCGGAGCTCCAGGTGAGGCAGGGATATCATGGTGGAAGAGTGTGGTGGAGGGAAGTGGCTCATGTGATGATCAGAAAGCAGAGAGCGACTCCACTTGCCAGATACAAAATATATACCCCAAAGCCAGGTCCCCAGTGACCCACCTCCTCTAGCCACACCCTACCCTCTTTCAGTTTCCGCTCAGTCAGTCCCATCATGGCATTAATTCATTGAGTTAAGACTCTCGTAACCCAAGCTTTTCTCCTCTAAATCTCTTGCACTGTCTCACACATGAGCTTTTGGGGTACACCTCACATCCAAACCATACCAGAGCCCCTTGTTAATTCCCTTCCCCAGACACCAAAACTACCTCTATGTGCACACTAAAGTAGAGGAGGAGGTGGGTCTTCCCAAAAGCTTGATTACTTCAAATGAAAGAGGGGACAGAGCCATAAGTATCTTTGAGAGTTCAAACTTGGATGAGTGAGGAAGGCATTTAGCAAAAATGGGAATGCTGGTGCCATCAGCTGGAATTAAGGACAGTGGTGTTATTTCATGAATTTGCAAATTAATCAGTTGGGAGTGGGGCATGTTTCTTTCTTTTTATTTATTTATTTATTTATTTTGGAGGGAGATAGCACTTTTTGTCTAAAGTAAAAAGAAAATATAAAAGAAACCTCACCAGTTTTTGAGCTACTGTTCAAACTATGAATTCTTTATTATCTCTTCCTCATATTGTACCTTGACTCCTAGCCTCAGGCTCTTTTTTAAATCTATTTTTTAATCTTTGAATTAATGAGGTTGTTCTTTGCAGGTCCAGTGTGGGTTTTTTTTTTTTAAACCAAATTTTACTCATAATTTAAAATTTACACTTAAAAACCTGGGAACATTGCCACCATTGAAAACGAGAGTGATGACAAATTGAATTCTCACTTGCAAGGATAGAGTGGCCAAGGAATAGAAAGTGAGAGGACCATCTGGAAGAACCTGGGCTGTGAGATGCCCTCCCAGGACAGCAGATTCTTCTCCCACACCTGCATGTTGTGTGGGAGCCGTCGGTTGTCAGAGCCAAAGATCCAGGGTTAAGGCCTACATGGAATTCATGTCAACAAATACTGATAGATTGCTCATGTAGTTAAAAAAAAAAAAAAAAAGAAAGAAAGAAAAGCTGTCTTCCCTCATAATAGAAAGTGGCTTAGATCCTACTCTCAAAAACAAGAGACAAATATGTAAAGGCTGTAATATTGGACAAGATATAAATAGTGTCATAGAGAGCTACAAATGATGTGCTTTGGCAGTAGGAAAAGACTAATTGAGGAAGTTAAAAAAAAAAAAAAAGTCTTCGTAAACTGTTCTTGCTGTGTAGCTTACGAGGGAGGTAAAAGGTTTGGGAAATATGGCAGGGCTATGGTGAGGGCATTCCCAGAAGAGACAGGAGCCTGAGCACAGGCTGCAAAGCAGGAAACAAGAAACACCGGAACAATCTAGAATGGAGGCCTATCACAGCCTGGGAAGGCTACCTGGGGGCAGTATGAGTGGATTCCTCCTTTCAGTTAATAGTGGAGAGCCACAAGGGCATTTGGTGAAGGGAAATCAGGTGATTAGTGCTTTAAAGATGACCCTCTGAAGGCAATCTCAAAGGTGGATTGAGATTCTAGTTTTAGAGGCCAGCTAAGAAGGTTGGATCTAGAAAATAAATTATAAAACACACACATATAAACCTATATATACCCACAAATATATATAAATGTGTCTATGTATATATACTATAAGCACACACTTATGGAACAGCACACATACACACTCGTACACACATACATACATACACTCTCTGAGAACAAGATCCTGACAGTCGAACCCCTGCGGCCCCTGGCCCAGTCAACACTCATGTCTTAAACATCATTGGGTTACATCAGTAACTAAGTAGTTTTCTCTACTGATTTCTGTTAACCATCACTCAAGTCCCCTCTCTCCAGAAGTTTCCATGAACTATTTATAAATTTATTTTATCGTTTAAAACTAATATCCACCACATGAATTTAAAGATGTGTTTTTGTCTGATATCCAACCCACCACCTATATGTTTATTGCCTTTCTGAATCTGTAGCTCTACGATAGTTGGATCTCTAATCCCTGCCTCTAAACCTGGCCTTGCTGGCCTTGTTTATACATCTCAAATCCCTCTCTCGCCACACTCCTTCATTTCTACTCTTCTCATCCCTGACATTAATTCTCCTACTTTTCTAATTATTCCCTATTGAAGGGACCTTGAACTCATATTGGGATTTAAATTGCTAAAAATAAGTGATGAAATTTATCACCATAAGTGTAGTTTGTATCTAGAAAAGGATCGTCAAACTCTTTATAACACTAGTTGGAAAAATGCTATCATTCATAGGTACACGCAGGCTAGCAAGAGGAAATGGGGGTCAAGTCCAGCCAGTGACGTTAAGGGAGGACTTTGTGCTATTCTGAGTGAGGTGGAAAGCCATTGCAGGGCATGAGTGGAGTGACATGACCCAGAGGGCAGATGCTCTGCTGGGGGCAAGAGTTGCTCCCAGAGCATAGACAGGGCTCTTACCTGGCCTTCCTGGATCCACCGACTCCTTGGAAGACTGCCAAGAGATAAGTGTGAAAAGAGCAAAGAGCACAGCTTGTTCAAGCCAAGTTCTGTAGGTGAACTCCAGTGTGGAATGGAAAGTCTAAACTGGTCCCTAAAGTCCTAGGGGAAGCATGGGGATTTGAATGAATTCCTCAGAGCAGTGGGGATACAGCAAAGAGTGATGCAATAAATGATATGTCCCTTAAAAGGATCACTCTGGCTGCTGTGGAGGAGGGCAAGACAAGAGGCAGGAAGAGCAAGTGGTGGACTGCAGAGAGATTGGTGGGCTTCCTTAAGGCAGCATCACAGGGATGGAGAAGAGGGGCCAGATTCCAGAGAAATCACTCAGGAAAAAAGAACTGGAGTTTGGAATGGACTGGCTGCTGGGAACGAGATAGCAAGGAGGTGTGCCACACAGTAACAATCCAAGTTGTGCCAGAGGTTGAGATAAACTTAATGGGTGGGCTTTTTTTTTTTTTAACGGGTGTAAAGAACAGGATCAGACTCACCTACAGCCTGCAGCCCCAGTGAAAAGCTCCTAATTCTGCTTTACCTACAGATAAGAGAAGCAACACAGCATGAGGTAGCTCTACTCACAGGCCTATAGACACTTTGGTTTAAGACATCAGGCTTTAGAAAAGGAGGTTAAAGGGTTCATTCTTTTTGCTCATGGATTTGAATTGCAATTTGAAGTTCTAAAAATGAGACACAGAACTGTCAGATCCCAATATGCCTCATTCTTGAACAGCTTGACTTCTGTACATTTGGGACACAGGGAACATTCTGTCAGGCCCAACACAAGAGAGTTCATTTTTTTTTTTTTTTCTGAAAATATTTCAATCTCTATTCTGGATCCTGGGTTCCCTGTGTTCTACATAAAGACGGTAGCAGCAGGCAGGAGACTCCGCCATTCTGGCATGTTCTTGTGATTCAGACTTGGGAATGAACTGCAAGTGCCCTGGCTGCTGACACCAGTCTGTGTCAAGTGTGAGAAGGGGTAGGCTGAGGGCTGGGTGATGAGCAGGCCACGTGCCTGGAAACCGGGCACTGCTATTAGTTTTTTAACAGCCACCATGGAGACTGCGAGACTGAAACCGTATCAGGCTGACTGGGTTTAGATCATCTTTGAGAGCAATAACCTGCTTGATTTGGATCAGCTGGCTAGATTTGTATTAGCATTTGTCACAAAAACCAGGATCAGACAGATGCAGGAATGGCATATGGTGGCAAGGTGGCAAATAACAGGGGACGTGCATTTCAAACAGTATCGTGGCTGACTCATTTGTTGGAATGACAAGCCCTTATAAATGCAAAGACCTTATAACTTATCAAGATAAGAAGAAAGGCCTCTGGCCAATTTCATCTGACCCTTGGCTCTGTTAGTGCTGTCATTCGATTTCGGTGCTTCTAATCTTCTTACTGGCTCACTTCAAGTTTTCCCTCTTTACACTGAAGGGGATGAGCTAATGTGCATATTTTGCATCTTTTCGGATCCTGGGCTATTTCTTTTGAAGCTTGTTGTAGGGAAACTGAGTGAACCAAAGCTTCGTGTGGAACCCAGTCGATCTTCATACTCAATAATGTGGTTAACATTAGTTATCTTTGAAATGATGGCTTGATTTTGGGTTTTGGTGTAAATAGTTGCAGTGGGAAAAGTGTCCAGGCGTGGCTTTCTTTCCCTTTATGATATTTTTAGTGTAGTTACCAGTGATCAGGATTTGCAGAGAATAAAACAGCCAGGAATCTTCCATTCTGTTACTGCATCCCGTAACCACAGTAACAAGAATTCTTAGAGTTGTTGAAGAATTTTTGAAAAGGAAATTATGGATAAATATTAAGGATGGAGTAAGAACATATCTCATTGGGTACTATGATCTTCAATGTGAGAATGAAGACATCCTCTTGTAGAAAACCTATTAAGTCTAGATATATATGGACGCCTTAGTTACGCAGTTCATAATTCTTCTGTGCCTCACTGGAGAGGAGAGGGTGGAAGGATACCAGGTGAGGGGGAGCCCTCTAGAGGACAATCACCAAAGCAGACACTGGAGCAGGAAAAAACTAGAAGTACGGGAGAAGGAATGTTAAATTTAGGGCAGATCTGAACTGATGGTGTAAAGGTAATGTAACTTGCCATGTGCTTCTGCTGATGTTGTGGTGGAGCAAAATGGTGACTTTAGCAGCTTAAGAGCTGCCAGGCTGTGGTTTTGCACGCTGACCCACAGCAGCTCTACGTAGTATCATTTAACCATAGAAGCTTGCAGTGGCTAGCAGGTACCTGTCACTGAAAACCACAGCAGCAGAAGCAGGAAACAAAGCAACAGGGACAGAACGATCCCCTTAGTGCAGTAAAAGTCCCTAAGTGTATGAGCTAAGAGTCCCTAGGCTGTTGACAAGCTTGCACCCATATACAAAATATAGACTGCACCCTCCAATAGAACTGCACCAACTCCCTTGCCTTGATGTACCCAAAACCTGCTTATAAGGGGCTGAGGTTGTAGCTCAGTGGCAAAGCACTCGCCTCAAATGCGTGAGGCCCTGGGTTTAATCCCCAGCACCATATTAAAAAAAAAAAAAAAGTAAACAAAACTTGCTTATATACCAGAGTAAAAACCATGCTGTACTCAGGGCTCAGACTTTGGGAATTATCCCTCTGGGCTCTGGTGCTACTAATAAAGTGTTGCTGCCAGTTCTTGGTGTCCTGACCCTCATTTCCTGCCACATATAGAACATATTTATTAACAAATCGGTCATATAGCATCATCAGGGATTTATTGATGCATGTGCTAAGTAGGTACTAAAATAAAAATCATTATTTCCACTCCGAGTAATTCACAGCCCTAATCTGCAACACCTGGGATAGGCAAGGTCAGGAAGTGGGGTGCATTGTGGTAATAAATAGGAAATTGAGGGTGAGTTGGATGAGGGGACCCCTCTCCCAGGGATAGTGACAGGTAGGGTTTTCTCTGCATTCCAGGTGCTTCTTTAAATGGAAAAATGTGCCTTATAAACCCTGACCTGAGTTGGGCCATGAATATCATTATAACTCACTGCTGTTTATCTTATGCCCAAGAAGAAATTGATGAAGCACTTCCTCTCCTGTGTCCCTGACCATAATACACATAAGATTGTAATACCAAATTTATACCAAAAAATTAATACCCTGTTGGCAAGGGTTTTAGTATTTCTGTTGATCCCTTACTTATAAATAAAATGAAAGAAGAGTTTAAAAATCTTAAACTTTGCCGTGTAAAATGACTTCTGACATCAATGGTTTTAGAGGATATTTTTAGAGCATGTTGTATGGGAAATATCCTGCTGTCTGTGTGCGGTTAGATATTCATAGTATATATATCTATGTGTATATCTAAATCTATCCAATCAATTAGGGTTGGACCACTTGCTCACAGGTGCCTTAATGACCATCATTCATAAGCCCATCTCAAAAATCATATTTGTAGGAAATAAGATCCAGACAGTGAAGCTCATACCTGTCAAAGCCAGCATAAGATTCATAACCTGAGCTTAGTCAGCCAGTGAAATTATGGACTCAGCACATTTAAGCCCAAACCACAGTGGCCTTCACTTCTAGTCTGAGTCACTACAGGGCCCCTGAGTTTCTAGTCAGCAAGCCTGCTTTGCCATTTGTTGAAGAGAAAATAGTGATAGCAAGGATATATAAATTCCAGGTACATGTCAGGGGCCCTCCTAGGTCTCACATCTTCCCTGAAGACTGCTGGGCTGATACATGTGGCCATATCTGAACCCTCTGTGGTCTTCCTCTCTATGGGACTCAATGGGTGCTCTATCGTGTAATAGGTTGGCTAAACTCCTTGTGTGTTCATGACCCTGGCACATGTGCATGCCCTTGAGAGCAAGGACAATGTCTTACACCTCTTAAGTGTAGTTCATGCCTCTATTCATTCATCTGCACAGAAAATAATTATTGAACCTATCTGAGGCCAGGTCCTGTTCTACTCTTTGAGGATATACTAATAGAGAGTCCTTGGGGTTAATGAACATAAAACTCATAGCCAGAACCATGGAAAGATAACTATAAACTTGTATGCCCTGATAAACGTGACAAAGGAAAATGAAATATGACACTCTAAGACAGAAGAGTTCATGATCTTATTTAAATTTGGGAGCAGAAAAGACTCCAAAATGATAATATTTAAACTGAAACCCAGAGAAACATAGTCTTTTCTTCAGTAGGGACTAGGAAGTATTTCTTGCCTTGAAAAGTGTTTGATGGTCTCTAAATTCGCATGGCATTAACGTCCTAAGTACAGGGAATCTCCATGGCTGTGTCTCCCAATGCAGCCTCTCCCTCCCCTTTTGCCAACCTCCCACACCTTTTATCTGGAAGGAAAGCAGTTGGATCTCAGGACTACTTGCAGAATTAGGACAAAGTTGTTCTTACTAAGATACTTATGAAGCATTTCAGCAGTCTCTAGGACACATAAACTCAAGATAGAATGTGACCTTTATCACTAGTGTTGCAAAGTAAAAAGTATGTGGCCTTCAGGATTCAGCCCATTTAGAGTTGAATCCCAATCCCGTGACCTCCAAGAGATGGTTTCATAGACTCAGTTTCTTCCTCTGTGAAAGGGAGGACAAGGTCTCTTGAAACTCACAAGGATTCGTGAAGACTGATGTGACACATCCAGGCACAGAGCTATCAGTCACTCAGTCACTATAGCCCTGCCCCACCTTTCTCTGAACCTTCTGGGCCCCAGTTTCTGTGGAACCCCACAGTTCTTCTCTCTGCTCCAAAAATCACATGAAGATTGCTATCACTTCCCTCAAAACCGCTCCCAGAGTCCAAATTGGCTTCAGTTAAGAGACGTTAACAGGCCCATGATGGGCCACCTGGGCCCTAACCTTGGAAGGATGTGACCACCAAGGGACTGAGCTGAACACCTCAGTACTGCTCAGCGTAGTCTAGAGCCAAATGGTGCAGGAGCATCTCCCATCCACAAGGTAGGGGCAGTCTAGGATTTGGTCCAGGGGTAACCTAGGGACACCAAGCAGAGTAATCATTCAGAACCTGGAAGCAGGAAGTAGGGACGCACAGATGGAAGCCCAAATGTGTGGGTGCAGCTTACCAGGAAGCGGGGAAAGGGGCTATGATTGAGGTTCTCCTTGAAGCCTCCAGGACTTTATGCACAAGATGGGCACTTGGCTTGAGACTTCTAAAAGAAAGAGTCCATTCTAGGCTTCAGGGAGAGAGGTGTGGGCGGGGGTGAGGCAGTCTCCAGTGATAGCTGCAGGTAACTGCCTGGACGAGGTCAGCTTTGGGGAGGGGGTATGGAAGTAGGAGAGCTCCCAGCACTCTGGCCGTTCTGCTCCTCTGTGAAGGTTACATGCAATTATAGTCAAACCTCTTCCTCTTTTACAGGTCAGCACTGACACTTCAGGCTTGAGGAAGCCAGATCCGAAAGGTCGGAGTGCCCTGTTGGCTGATATCCAGCAAGGAACTCGCCTACGAAAAGTCACACAGATCAATGACCGCAGTGCCCCACAAATCGAGAGTAAGCAAGCAGTTCAATCAGGCCTACCGCAAGCCCAGGGCAGGGGCACAGGGCAGGGCACAGCCACAGTCCCCTGGCTGGGTTGCATTAGTGATGCAGTACACACCAGGCCATCTCAGACCTGTTCAGTGGACAGGCAGATGGGCAAGAGAGTGAGATGTTTTAGAGTGCATCTTCCATCACTTTTCAAAGGCTAAAAGTTAAAAAACAAAACAAAGCAAAAATCCCACGGTGGCTTAACTTTTTTATCCATTGTATAAAATACATATAACACAATTTACCAATTTTACCATTTTAAAACCTTTAGCGGCATTTACTATATCCACAATGTTGTTGGAACCATTCCCTCTATCTAGTTCCAGAACATTTTTATTACCCCAAAAAGAAAATCCTGCACTCATTAGCAGTCACTCCACTCCTCCCAGCCCAGCCCCTGGCAGTCACTAACCTACTTTCTGTCTCTATGGATGTGCTTATTCTGGTTTTTTCATAGGAATGGAATCATGTCCTCTGTGGCCTTTTGGTGACTGGCTTCTCTCAGGCCAGCATTTTCAAGCTCCATCCATAATACAGTATGTGTCAGTACTTCAGCCCTCTCACACAGTTTCGTCTTATGGATGTACCACATTTTGTGTGTCCATCATGGGGTAACATAAAGATCCCTTACCCTGTGCCAACATAGTCCTCAAACTTAACTATAGGCGACAAAGCTCTCAACTGGAGTTTTTGTTTTTCACAAGGAAAAAGATGTGTTCAAAATTCTATCTCACAAGATCATATGACTGTAGCCTTCTGTCTTCCAGAATATAATAGGAGCCTGTGTGCAGGTCAGATAACTCACGTTGAATTCTGCTTCTGCCACCAGGCAAATCAAGGGGCCTCTTGTTGTTTTTTGTTGTTGTTGTTTTTTGTTTTGGTACTAGGAATGAAACACAGGCTCTATCACTGAACTACACCCCTATACACCCCAAGCCCCAGGGAACTTCTTTGAGGCTCGGTTAGCTCATCTGCAAAATGAAGGAGATAATAATACCTGCTCTTTTTTCTACGGGGGGGTAGTGTTCAGATTATGGAAGATTGAATTATTTAATAATGTAAGGTAATGGGTCTTTATATATTTTGCAATGATGTGCATGATGGTCCTAAAGCTAATCCTAAAAACACAATTGTGTCTCATATGATAACACACAAAGACACTTTCTTTGAGGGGGGCAGTACTGGGGATTGAACTCAGGGGCACTCAACCACTGAGCCACATCTCCAGCCCTATTGTGTATTTAATTATTTAGAGACAGGGACTCAATGAGTTGTGTAGCACCTCACTTTTTCTGAGGCTGGCTTTGAAAACACGATCCTCCTGCTTCAGCCTCCTGAGAGGCTGGGATTACAGACACGCGGCATCACACCCAGCCAAAGACATGTTTTTAAAAAAGGGTTTTCAAAATTGATTATAATATAAATTAGTTTCCATTTAGATCCACTGTCTACTTGGCTATGCTCAATTAACAAATTAATCCATTTTGTTGGAACACCCCACTTCATAATGACTCCAGTAAGTAATGTATATTAATACTCAGAATAATCTGTCTACTTTCAGCCACCAGTGGGCACTGTGTCCTAACTTCTCCCTGCATAATAGCTTCAGGCTATAAATACATTCTGTCAGTGATTTTTGCCTCCACTGAATATCTTTTCAGGTTCTGCAATTGGTAATCACACACATCTCAAAGGCTAGAGTTAGTGATGTCCAAGCTTTCAGGCTTCCTGTTTTACAGAAGAAGTTTAGGGAATCATAGGGTGGGCCCAGTGTCTGAGAACCCAGGGGAAGGAAAATTCTGAAGTAGAAATCATTGCAGACCTTCACTTTCTGCTTGTAGTTCTGGTCAACCCACTGTGGACAGCAAGTTAAGATGGTGGGCTGAATCAAATCCATAGGTTTTCTTTGTCTAGTCTTCCCAATGCCAAGCTGTGAATAGGACCAACTCTACACCTTCTGTGTTTAGGTTTTCTAATTTGCAGTGTACTGCTGATTCCCCATCAGCATCCAGCAAATGGATAGAATTCAGGTCCCTTTGTTTGGTCGCCTTTCAGGGCGGCTGGCCACAAATGGTTAGCTCTGTGACAGGGCTGGAGAGGGCAGCAGACATATGTAGGCACATGAGTCTGCCGAGTATCAAGGCAGAGGCACCTGGGGAAGATGCTGAGTGCAAGGGCGACACTGGAAAGAAGACAATGGGACACTGCTGAGACGTGTCAAATCCCAGAGTGAGAAGGAACTGCTCAGCTCTGCTCACACATTTCACCACTTGCTCTTCTCTTTGAAGGTTCGAAAGCAAGCAACAAAGAAGGAGGAGGCTCTGCCAACTCCCGAGGAGGAAACACACCCCCAGTCCTGGGAGATCTCTTCGCTGGTGGCTTTCCTGTGTTGCGACCAGCAGGCCAGAGGGATGTAGCAGGTAAGGAAAAGTTTGGACTAGCTACATCATAGTCTAAATCTTCTTAACTCATGGAACCAACTGGGCAATCCACATGTGACCAGTTGGTTCCACATGTGCCCAGGGACATGTGTTTTATAAACAGTCATATTAGAGATCATGTATTTGGAAAGTTAAACACTGGAAGTTTCTAAAGCACAGAATTGTTCATGAGGGATCTTTCAAATCATCATCCTAACTAAACTGTTGTAATAATTGAAGAGCAACTTGTATTATTTAGCAATGGTGTAATGCTTGCCCAGACAGAAGGTGCAAATCCTAATAGATCATCATAATGACATCACTGTGGACTCACTAGAGATGCATGAGTTGTAATGGTTTTCATTCATTGTATCAATTAGACGTTGCTATATAACAGAACACAGAGACTTAAGAGTTTTAAATGACCATTTATTATTTAGCCTATAATTCTGTGGGTTAGCAATGTGGAATGATCTCAGCTCTACTCCCTCAGCATCTGCAAACCTGCAGGTTAGGTAGGTGGCTTTCCTTTATCTTAGATTTCTCCTGTTTTTCCTGTCTCTGAGGCTCAGCTGTAACCACTGGCTTGACTCACCTCAGGTCCACGTGGTCTCTCAGTCTCCAGCAGGCTGCTCAAGGGCTTGTTATCATGGTGGTGGCAAGGCTCCAAAATAAAAGGAAGATGTGTATAAAGTCACTTGAGGCTTAGTCTTGGAAGCTACTGAGAAGTAACTTGGAAGGCTAGGAAGTGTTAATTCCTATCACATCCAAAGCAAGTGACAAAGATGTGGAAATAGACTTCATCTCTTGATATCATATTCAATCATATTAAAAGGTTATGTTAATAGTCAATCATATTCAAAGATTACAGAATTAGGCATGAGAGGGTAATTTAGGCCATTATTACAATCAGTCCATTGCAGTTATGTGTGCTTTAGCGGGCAATGCATGTTTTAAAACTTTTGCATTCAAATTGGGCATATATATATATATATATATATATATCAATCATAAGAAAAAAAAGTGATTTCCTACTATTGTGCTCTTTAGCCAACAAGATGAATAAACTCCAGGGATATCACTGACCCAGAGACTGTCAGGCTCCAAATATTCCTGGTACCTGATCTTCCACCACATGAGCAGGAAGCAGAGGATTTTTGTACTCAGAGGATTTTTGACTCACTTTCAGGGTTTTTGAATCTTGGATTCACGATGTTTTTAATCATTTAAAAAGTTTGTATTGGTTATTCAAGAGTAGGCTCTGCTTTTTAAATTTATGATTCTTTTAAATTTCACTTGGCAACTGGGCATCTAGGTAGACCCTGACTTATTTAGGGAGCTGCCTGGGTTTTCTGTCATCATCTCTGTAAACTATGGGAACAGGTTTCAGAACTTTTAGGCTGGATTCTCTGTGCTGATCCCTGCCCTAGACATCATATAAAATATAGATCTTGTCCCTGGAAAGACCAGGTAGGGGCTTTCTACTCCTGGGCATAGGCAGCCAGCTGTTCTGGCCCCTGAAATTAAGTTAATTCCTCACGACAAAGATATGTCTTCCAGAATCTCCTCAAAGAAAATCTTCAACACAGGGATGACACCACCACCTGCCTTAAGAACAACCAAGCTCTAGTAGTATTGCCCAGGTGACTGTCACATCATAGCCAGAGGGCTACCAGTGGGAAAACCCAGACACCATACTCCTGCCCACTTATCTTCTTCTCCCAGGGGCACTTCTTCTATGCCTTTGGCCTAGCTTTTGATATCAAGTCCTTCAGGAATGATTTGTACCCAGTATGGGGGAAACACTGGAGATTCATATGGGATGAAAAGCTCCAGAACCCCTCACTGGACACTGGGGTTTATAATCTGAAATAAAAGCTGCCCCTATGCTGCAGCACCCAGGAAGTTGTATGTGTGAGAAGCAAGCATTTTTTCAAGTGTTTTCCACATATTGCCATAACGTATAGGGGTAGTGAAAAAGGGGAAAGTGTGTTCCCCAGAACTCCAAATACAGGAGGGACTGTATTTGGAATAAATATTTGAATATGCCTCCTGAAAGGACAGTGACAGTCCCTCTGACAGTGACCTCTCTTAAAATCATATTTAAACAATGATTGCAGAACTTCAGTGCATTAAGCAGGAAGAGGAACTTTTTTCTCCTTAGCAAGAGGCAAGGGAGGGGGAAGAAGAGCATCAGCACTGTGGTGCAAGGTTGTATCAAGAGTCAGAGCTCCCTCCAAGGACCCCATATCCATCCCAGTCCTCCATAAAGTCCACCAAACACAAAGGAGCAATTTGTTGTTGCCCCTGAGTTTAAGAGGTATTGGATTTCAATGATGTGGTTGGCCTGAGGTTGTGGCTCAGTGGTAGAGTGCTTGCTAGCATGTATGAGGCCCTGGGTTCCATCCTCAGCACCACAGGAAAATAAATAAATAAAATAAAAGTACTGTGTCCAACTACAACTAAAAAATAAATATTTTTTTAAAAAATGATGTGGTTAAGGAGACACATAGAGGATGAGAAATTCAGAGATCAGGAAACAGCCAGCCCTTTGAAAATTAGAGTAAGTTTTTGGGAAAGAGGGCTTTGAACTCTTAGAGGCCATGTAACTAGGAGGTTCAAGGTCATTGGACCTGGAATGTGGAGGACAAGTGTTTCCCTGCTGATTTCCCTTATGCATTCAGGGAATCATGAATTTTATGTTTGCAATATAGAAACAAAGGATGTCCTTGTTCATAAAAGGCCAGCAGTGAGGAAAACCTCCCTAGCCAGGTGTTTGGGCTTGGTATACCTAAGGATCCAAACCAGAGCATAAGGGCAACTGCACCTGGCAGGTAAAGGTGGATGAATGTGAGATGAGGAAGGGCACAGGTCAGAGCAGTCCTGCGTCCTGGGCTGGAAGTGAGAAGGCTACTGGCAGGTGAGAACAGAATAGTAAGATTAGGGTCTGACCTGGGCGTGTCTGGAAGGACAGCTCCTTGATGCTCAGAAGGACCTTGGCGCTCATCCAGCTGGTCCCAGGAGCCACCCACAGGCTTGAGCTTCTTCCTTTCTCTGTTGTGGAACTAACCCAGAATTTGTTTCATTTCTAGGTGGCAAGACAGGGCAGGCCCCTGGTTCTCGAGCGCCTTCTCCCCGGCTTCCCACCAAAACCATTAGTGGCCCGCTTAACCCCCCTGCATCTCCCAGGCTAGGCAATGCCTCTGAGGCCCAAGGCGCTGCCAGGATAGTCCCTCCTCGCCCCAATGTGCCCGCCCCACCTCCACCTCCTCCGCCCCTACCTCCACCTCTACCACCGTCTTCCCCCACCAAGGCCTCACTGGTGTCCCCACCCGGCCTACCGACCAAAGGGAGCTCTCCTGCCATTGCACCCACTGTCCCCTGCCCTCCTCCGCCTCCACCTCCGCCCCTTCCTCCGACCCCACCCCCTCTGCCCCCGGCCTCCCTACTCAGTGACAAGGCCGTGAGGCCTCAGCTGGCCCCCTTGCACCTCCCGCCCATCCCGCCCCCGCTCCCTCTCCTCCCACCCTGTGGGTATCCAGGACTCAACGAGGAGCCTGCCAGCCCCGCGCAAGAGGTGCCAGAGCCTCCCGCCCCGCCGCCGCCGCCCCCGCCGCCGCCCCCACTCCCCCTGTATGCTTCCTGTTCGCCCAGGGCTTCGGCGCCAGCGCCTCCCTGGCCAGGCGCTAACAACAGCAGCGAAACCCCTCCCCCGCTGCCCCCCAAGTCCCCCAGCTTCCAGGCCCAACAGCAGAAGGCCAGCGCGCAGGGCTTGCCCGCACCACCTGGCCCTCTGGGACCTCAGCCGCTCCTGCAGAAGAGGAGGATCTGCAGAGGCCCAGGTAAAGCAGCCCAGACCGCGGAGCCCCGTGCAAACCGTGGGGTGGCTCCAATCTCAGAATCTTGTTTTAGTCCAGAGCTACTCAGTGCCTCTGGGTAAAACCTTGTCCCTCTATGGGACTTTATTGTTGGAAGTTTTCATTTTAGAGACGCAAACCAAGGGCCAGGGGGACTGGGAGACTTGTCCCAGATCCTGCAGAAGGTAAGGGAGGGATTCTGGCCATGATCCTCTTGCCACCACTGGCTGGGACCCTGGACAACCACCTAGCTGTCTGTGTGTCCTTCTCTGTAAGATGGGGACAGCAATCTTTCTACCTCCTGGGGTTGTTGTAAAGATGGAGGCCTTGTATGTGTTGTGCTTGGAACAGGGAATAGCAAGTGAGCTCTAGAGAAGAGTTTTGTTTTTTCTATGGACTTTCTATCTCCAGATCTACTCCTCGGGAGGGGCTTGTTTCCCAGCCCAGGTCTCTGGTTTAGTCTTCTCCTGAGTTATTCCAGTCTGGCTCCCAGCCTGAATCTTCACTGGCCCTCAGCAGATTGGATTCACATTCTGCCATTTGGCAGATTCTCAGCTGACTGGAGAAAACGGGGCCTGTATCTTTAGCCAAAAAGCAAAAGTAATTCTTCACCTACAGAGCAGAGAGGATTGTGAATTGAGTGTTGATGGCTCATGACTTACTTCACTGGTCCCTGTGGTGGTAGACTTCATGCACTGTTGACGCCTTTCCACACAGAAGGTGCCACCACACATCCATACACACCTGCATTCACACACACAACTCAAACACAACTACACGCACTCTCTCAGCTTTACACACAAACACCCTAATAAATGCATACTCCATACACACACCCATGTACATACTCACTTAACACATATACAACTCCCCCACACACATATCCATGCACATATTTTTTGTTCTGTCAGTAAATCTTTCGATGCAGAAAGTTTCTTAAATGTATTTACTTAAATTAAAAACAATGCCAGCTTATTGTGGAGCAAATAGAAATAATATTGCCTAGAGATGAAAACTGTCATTTGGATGTCATTTTCATTTTTTTTCTGAATACATGTACATTTACATGCTTAATACCATTTTGTACTTAAAATTTTTTATTTTTATTTGATACTATATTAAAAGCAGTTTTGTCAAATTATTAAAATGTATAAGTAAATTAAAATGATAATGAGTACATATATTTGATTCCCTGTTTTTGTTATTATGAATAACAGTGTAGGAAATACTTTTATAGAGAATTTTAGTCCATACTTTGGATATTTTTTATTTTTTAATTAATTTATTTTTTTTCTTATGTGGTGCTGACGATTAAACCTAGTGGTTCACACAAGCAAGGCAAGCACTCTACCACTGAGCCATAACCCCAGCCCTACTTTGGATATTTTTTAAAGGATAGGTTTCTAAGAGAGAATTCCTAGCACAAAGGGCAAGGATATTTTTAAGACTGTTGAACAGAAGAGATAAGGTTTTAATCATTCTTCTTTCAACTGACTGGTCACCAGGAGGCCCAGCATTGAGAGTGGTGAGCCCCTCTGGTATCTGTGATTTTAAATGTCCATGATGGAGTGGAAAGAAAAACATGTCTTGGATTTGGAGAGATTTGAGTTCAGATCCTGGGTTCCCTGCATACTCCTGTGAAATATGATGCCAGTTGCTTGGGTTTTTTGTTGTTGTTGTTGTTGTCTGTTTGTTTGTTTGTTTTATCTTGATTTTTTTTTTTAAACTCTGACAAGTAGGAATAACAACAGCACCTTTAACAGGGCATTGCTGTGACTATGTGGCGAGGGCTTGAGCGTGGCTGGGGCGGCAGCCTGTTTTTTCCTTCCTTCCTTCTCCTTTCCCACAAGGAGGGGCAAGTTCCCATCCAGAGGAGGATCAGCAGTCTCTTTAGCCCTTTAGTCTCCTTGTGTGATCAAATAACTCCTAGGTGCCTAGGAAGAGAAGAGTAAGAGAAAGACACCTGGGACAGTCCCTTTGGGCAGACCCTGCAGGGAAAGCAGGAGCTCGGAGGGCACCACTCTGCTGCTGCTGCTGCTGCTGCTGGAACCCCCACCTGCTCCAGAAGGCTTGCCTGGCCTCTCCCTTGGTGTCTTTGGACGTGAACTTGATTTCACTTATAAAATGGGGGTAACTTCTACTTCAGCTCAACTTGGGAAAAGGGAAAGAAGTTGTAATTGTAAGCAACTAGCACAGGGAACGGTGGTGTACTGGCAAAGTGATGGTGGCAATGTCATTGGGGAAATAAGCAGCAGTGGGGTACCTGTAATGAGGAGCCAGGACACTGGGCTGTAGACTGCCAAGGGTCCCACAGACTAGCACATGTGACCAGGGAAAGCTTGAGGGTGTAGGTTGGATTTGAGTTGGGCCTTGGTGGTCGGGAAGGATCCAGGTTGGTCCTGAAGGAGAATAAGCAGATTGCAATGCAGAAGAGCTGGTGAGGGCAGAGCCCAGTGGGAGCAGAATTTGAGGGTAGGAACATGCCCCTACAACCCATTCTTCTGGCCTCCCTCTGGGCCCTCACCTAGCAGCTACCTTTGCTGTTCCTACCACTCTGTAGTGGGGCCATTCCTTGGGCTGTACCATCTTTCTTTTGTGGGGGAGTATCTTGGGATTGAACTCAGGGGCACTCAACCACTGAGCCACATCTCCAGTCCTATTTTGAATTTTATTTAGAGACAGGGTCTTACTGAGTTGCTTAACATATTGCTTTTCCTGAGGTTGGCTTTGAACACACAATCCTCCTGCCTCAGCCTCTCAAGCCGCTGGGATTACAGGCATGCCCTACCATGCCCAGAGGGCTGTACCATCTTATAATGAGGGTCATCATTAATATTTTCACAACTATGGAGCACTTATTGTATACCACTTGACTGAAATCAATTCATTTAGTCCTCTCAGTCCTAGGAGGTATGTGTCCTAGTATTCTCATTTTACAGATAAGAAAACTGAGGCACAAAGAACCTATTATTTGTCCCAATGAGAGAATTGTGATTCAATCTCAGTTTGGCTCAAGCAGTTGCCCTTTTAATCACTATATCATATTATATCCAGAGATCTAAACATCTAATCTCTCACATAAAGTTATAACATCACTGTCCCCATTCCTAAATCTGAATGCCCTGTCATCTTTCCCATAAGGGACCAGTGGGGGAAAGCTAAATCCACCTCCAGCACCTCCTGCAAGATCACCCACCACTGAGCTTTCAAGCAAGAGCCAGCAGAACCCTGCCTGGACCCCCACCCAGCAGCCCGGAGGTCAGCTGCGGAATGGAAGTGTGCACATCACTGGTAAGCAGGATGCACACCTGGAGGGCTGGTGCCAGTGAGGAAGTGATTTTCCCTGGCCCCTGGAGAGAGCTTACTGTTTCCCAATGAACTGTGGGCTCACACAAATACAGGACAGCCTACAGGGCCTGTGAAATAGGGTTTCTTTCACCACTTTCACTATAGTTTCAGGGCCTACTCTTAGACTTCTGACTCAGATTAGAGAACAGAAAGAAAACCAGCATTTGAATTCTCTCTTTCTGTGTATGTCTGTCTCTCTCCATGGAATCTGAGAGACCAGAGTGCCAGAGAGACCAGAGTGATTTGGATAAGGGCAAGGAGTGGGTGGAAGGCCCACGAGGTAGGGGGACAATTGGAGCAAAACTATGGAAGTAGGAAGTTAAAGGCACCTGGAGTTGGATGTGACTGCAACACCTCTGCCCCCCTTCTGTGTGCTGGGCTGTGGTCAGACACAAGACCCAGCTCAAAAGGCAGGAGTCAGCCCAGGAAAGGGAGACTTGACCACTCCTCTTCTCTCCCCAGGAACTCACTTCTGCCCCCTAAGGAGCTTCCTTAAGATGTTAGTTGGAGTCAGTTTGGTGGGTGATGGGAAATCACTGTTGATCTCACTCTACTTCCCCTCCTCCCAGCCAAGCAGTAAAGCTTGAAAGGTGGATGGATGTCTTGGGGGGAATAGCCCTCCCATCAACACCTTTGGACAGAGCAAGCAAGCAGAACACAGTGCATTTGCTTAGAGTGGCGTGTGTTCTCCTGGAGCGATCCAACGTGGGACCTGCCGTAACCCAACTAAACTTTACCATTTCCCACATGTGCAGATGACTTTGAGTCTAAATTCACGTTCCATTCTGTGGAAGACTTCCCCCCTCCGGATGAATACAAACCATGCCAGAAGATTTACCCCAGCAAGGTCCCCCGAAGTAAGTATTACCTTGACAAAAAAAAAAAAAAAAAAGACTTCTGGCTTTTCCTGACACTCCTAAAGTAGGTGCTCAGTGTGCATTGATTGACCAGAGACTGCCTGAAGGGTGACATCATGATTTTATTGTCCTGCTGCAAGGATACAGTGTGTTTATATTTAATCAGAACATGTATTTGTCCTTGCACATAAGAGTTCATTTGGAGATTTTGTTTTTATTTTTGTTTTTTGCACAACACCAGGGTTAACTGGCATCACATTTGGATGCCTAAATTTACCACATATCCCTTTCCTCCTGGGACTTTTGGCTAGGGAGCTAAACGCTCCCAAACAACACTGAAATGGGATACAGGGACTGTACTGGGAAAGAAATAGAATTCTCCCCAATTCAGAATTCTGACAAATCATGCAATGGAAAATATCCTTAGGCCAATGGTTCTCAACCATGGCTACCTACTGGAATGACCTAGGAGCTTTTAAAAGTCCTGAACTCCATGCTGCCTCTCATCAAAATATCCAGGGTGGGACCCAGATGTCACTATTTTTGAGAGCTGCCAGGTGATTCTGGTGTACAGTCTAGGTTGAGACTCAGCCAGGAGAAGGCCTCCAGCTGATTGAACAGTGTGATCAGGCTCCAAGAGAGGCTTTAATACAGCTCACCTGTTCAGACCTGAGAAGAGAGGAGGAGACTGAGGCAGAAACAGCAGGGAAGCGAGAGAAAAGCGAAGAGTGGGGTTCGACCACACTGTTGCATCTCGCTTGTTAAACACTGTCGCTGCTCACTTGTTAAATTGAGCCAATTCTTGTGCAGTGCTGAGCCAGCCGGACTGGAAGAGGGGTGGTCAGAGGCAGCAGATTGAATAGTATGGGGTGAGAGTTGGATGTGTGCCTACCCTTGTTAAGGTACATAAACAAGTCAGGATGGCACCTGTTATTTTGCCAGAGAAATGTTAGAGTCTGTAAACAAGTCTGCATGGTGCCTGGCAAAATGCCAGAGGGAATGGTTTGTGAAGTAACAAAAGTGAGCCATTAAGTGTGGAGATTCCTTATTGGTTGACTGCTGTATCTATTTTATGCTAATTAGATAAGCTATGTAAAATGTATAAATACCACTCCTGTCCTACAATAAACGGCTTCCATTCCTGCTGTATCAACGTACACAAGTCATTCGCCCCCCCCCCCCCCCCCCGGATATTTTGCTGCAGCCAGACTGCGGCATACCCTATTGCCTAAGTAAGGACCCCGTTCCACTCACCTGAGCACCCTAATGAAAAGTCATCAGAGTCCAGGGCTAGCTTGAGACCAGGAATTGGGGACCAAGTTCAGTGGCCCTGTCCTCTCAGAGGGGCCTTGGTGAGGTCCCTTCTGCAGAGGAGCAGAGGTGCTCCAGCCTGCTCTGGTCAGGGCAGAGGGCTCTCAGCACCAGCCTGGACAGAGTTCCCTCTTCTGGCTGTGGGACTGCCTGTCAGAGAGAGGGGCCTTGTGTCCTCTTTTAATCACAGGTAAATACCATTTTTCTGACTTGAGAGAAAGGGAGTGGATTGTTATAAAGGCGGATGGGGGAGAAATCACATCTCTTTAGGTGTTAAAAAGACTGAAGAGCCAACAGTTGGAGGAGGCAGGTGCTGCACGGGTCTCACGTTCCTGCTCAGTTCAGCAAATGTGTGCACACTGCCCTTGCACAGCAGGCACCCTGCAGGCACCAGAGGCTGCAGAGTAAGAAGTAAGGTCCCCACACCACCTCTGCCATGCACACTCCTGAGAAATGAGTGAGAAGTTAGCCACCACACATGACAGTGTCTTAATGACTGGAGTGTTAGGGGCATTGAGGGGAAGGAGTAAAAGGTGGGGTCACAGTGGCCTAGAGAGAGGGCAATGTTTGCACATGCCCAGGAGAGAACATGATAGCATGGTGCATTTAGGAACCATAAGTCCCCCGTGGTACTTTAGGCATAAGGCTACACAGGCTGTCATAGGTGACAAGTTGGGGAGTGTCAGTAAATAACACCCTTTTCTCATCTCATGAAATAAGCACAATAATCTTGTGAAATAAGATATCAGTATGAAGACTTAGGGGTCCCCGTTCTCATTGGGCATGACTTAGGAAGTCAGCAGTGGCAGACTTCATACTGCCCATGGTGCCTGAGAATTGGAGAGCTACAGTCCTCAGCCCCACTCAGCCTGCCCAGCAGGGAGGGCACAGCTGGCAGTCTGTGCTCTATGCCTCATCGCAAGAGAAATGTTTGCATCAGTGCCCACCTCAAAAGTAATCCCCTGCTGCTCAGAAAGGAACAGAAAAAAAAATGTCTGCTAAATGAACTGACATCTTACAGATGACAAAGGGAAATTGCAATTTCAAAAATAAGGTGACTATTTTCGATTGACGTGGCATCAGTGGACATGAAATACTTCGGGAGATTCCCTCAAAATTAAACGAGCATATTCTTGCCATCCTTGTGAATCACAGGGGAGAGCCTTGTTAATGATGTTAACTGCACATTTCTCCGTGCAGTTTTCCTCTCCTCTCTATTGAACTGGTTCCCCAAGACATTGGAGCCTTCACGGTCCAGGAGTCATTGTTGTTTCTGTGAGACACGTGGGTTCTCATGCTCAGGGGTGGCAGTGCTCACTCTGTCTCATCCTGCTTGTTTTCTCTCCCCTTCCTTCTACAGAGCATGCATGCTAAAGTACACACATACCCGAATACACAAATGCCCTAATATTTAGCTTTTCCAATGGAACTGACAGCTTTTCGCTGTCTCTGCTCTGCAGTTAATGGCTATTTTTTTTTCCCATTGGTAAGATGATTTTGTCTAGTTATTTAAATATTTTAGTGATGCATTAGGTTCTTCAATGATTTAAATATAAAACATATGACCTGTGTTAGTCACTCTTCCTTTACTGTAATACAATAATCAAGATAATCAATTGAAGACAGAAAAGATTATTTGGCTTACAGTTTCAGAGGTTTCAGTCCATGGTCGACTGGCCCAGTGCTTTTGGGTTTGTGGTAAGGCAGTATCTTATGCAGATGGTGGAGCAAAGCTTGGGGCAGCCAGGGATCAAAAGAGAGAAAGACACTAGGGTCAATAGTCCCCTTTAAGGGCACACCCCCATGACCTAAGACTTCCCACTAGATTCCACCCTTTAAAGGTCTCCACCAAACCACAAGAGCGCCACAGGCCGAGGACCAAGCCTTGAAGACATGGGCCTTTGGGGGACTTTCAAGATCCAACCTATTGCACGACCCATCAATTCCCTCCAGGGTATAGAACAAAAGAATTTTAAGCTAGTCTTCAAACAAAGCACTACACTATGAATGCTGTTCAGAAACATTCATAGCAGCATAATTCACAATCACCAAAAAGTAGAAATGACTGATAAATTCATAGACAATGATCATCCTGTAATGAGATATGATTCAGCAATAAAAATGAATGAAGTACTGAGACATGCTAGGGCATGAATGATGCTTGAAAACATGCTAAGTTAAAGAAACCAAACAGGACAACATGATTGTAGGGTCCCATTTATATGAAATGTCCAAAATAGGCAAATCCATAGAGTCAGAAAGTTAGAATAGGCATTCCAGGGGCTGAGGGTTTGGAAAATGGGGAGTGACTGCTAATGGGTATGGAGTTTCCTTTTTGGGGTGATGAAAGTGTTCCAAACTCCAGAGTACTTTTCATCTTGTAAAACTGAAACTCTACACCCATGGATTAATAACTCCATTCTACTTTCTGTCTCTATGATTTTGAGTACTCTAAGTACTTCCAATAAGTAGAATCATACACTATTTGCTCTTTAAAAAAATATTTATTTTTTAGTTGGACACAATATCTTTATTTATTTATTTGTATGTGGTGCTGAGGATCAAACCCAGGGCCTCACATGTGCTAAATGAGCGCTCTGCCACTGAGCCACAACCCCAGCCCCCTATTTGCTTTTTGTTACAGGCTGATTTCACTTAGCATGATGTCCTCAAAGTTCATCCATGTAATTTATGTCAGAATGTCCTTCCTTTTTAAGGCAGAATAATATTCCATTATATATGTATGTATACACACACACACACACACACACATACACAAATACCACATTTTATTTATCTATTCACTGGCTGATTAGGTTCTGCCACATTTCAGCTTTTAAAAATATTTGCTGCTATGAACAGAGGTATACAAATGTCTCCTTAAGACTCTGATTGTCACGGCACACAATTAAACCACTCAGGGTCACTCCACGTGAACTGGGCTGGCATGAAATAATGACACAGAAATACCTTTTTCTTTGGGTTTTATGACAGCTCTTCTGATCTAGCTCCCACAAAGGAGGCAAGGCAGGCAAGAAAGAGAAAGAGCACACCTCAAACCCAGTTTTATTAGGGAAAAGCCATTCAAATGAAGCAAGCAGTCAGGTTTCAGGGGGCTTAATCTAGCTTCGAGATGTCTCCCAGGTCAGCAGGTTGACTGACATCTTGGAAGGCCATACCCATCTCATGTGCTGTGTAATGATCAAAGGCAGAACAAGCGAAAGGGACACATCCGTGCACAGCCCAGACAGAGCTGCATCGTCAGTCCAGTCCGCTTGTGTGTTGAAAATGCTCACAGCTCACACACACACAGCCCATGGCTGGCTTGCCACATCTCTATATTCCCATCAGTCAAAGCTAGGGGGCGCTCAGCTCCTATGAGGCAGCTCCCAACACCTGATTTCAAACTCTTCTGGGGTATATATCTCAAAGTAGAATGGCTGGGTTGTATGGTAATTTCTATTTTTAATTGGTTGAGGAACCTCCATACCAGTTCCCATAGCAGCTCCATTATTTTACATTTTCACAAAAAGCACATAAGGGGGTTCTAGTTTTTCTCCATCCTTATCAACCCTGATTTTAAGTTTTAAATTTTAATTTCATTTCATAGTAGACAGTCTAGTGAGTGCAAAGTGGTATCTCATTGAAGTCCAACTCCTCTTTGAAAAGAATTATTTTATGTTTAAAGTAAAACTTGGCCACCATTATTTCCAGGAACTGTGCAACTTCTCCGCTAGGCACTGCAATGACTTTAGCAGTATTGGGTGGATCATGTCTCAGAAATTAAAAAGGATGAGATGTTCCAAAGCTGAGAGAATCCGTAGAAAAAGCACACCTCAGGGGGAGAGTAATTATTTCTGCCTTTGTAGTGGGCAGTTGGGCAGGACCCTCTGCCCCAGCGAGCTTTTCTCGGCTACTCCTGATAGTTACTGTCAACCACAGCCCTTCATAAACTGTCTTCCAGCCTCCTACTCCTTCACCACAACTTCTGCCTTTCCTGGGCATTTCTTTATTTCTCTAAACCTGCGAAGGTGCTTTGATGTCTACAAAATCTGTCCCTTGATCTACTCTGTCCCTGAGCCTTCTCTGCTCCTCTTTGAGCCAGCACTGTCTCCCTGTGTCACTTCCTCTCCTCCTGTTCTCTCTCCTGCTGAGTCCTCCCAGTCCTTCTCCCCTCCCTGCTGTGGCAAGAGCTGCAATCAAGGCCACCAGTGGACCTCCCCCTTGCCAAATCCCATGTTCAGAAGCATCAGGGTAGTATACAACCCCGTCTTCCAAAGCTCTTCTCCCACTTAAGATTTCCCAACATCTCTCCCTCTCCTTTCTACTTCCACTGAATTCTGATGGCTCCTCCATTTTTTTTTTAAATACCAAAACCTCAGAATCATCTTCAACTTCTTTCTCTTCTCCCACATTCAACTTAGCAGTAAACTCTAGGGCATCTTCCAGTGAAATGCATCTAGAATCTGATCTCTCTTACCTCTTCTTGCATTTCTTTCCCAAATTACCTCAGGAACCTGCTAACAGGCTTCCCTGCCTCCCAATGTAGCACAAGTGATGTGTCTAAAGCCCAAGCCCAATCAAGCTGCCCTCTGCCTCAGAGCCTCCAGTAAATTCTCATCTTGCTCCAAGTCAATGAAAAGTTTTTATCATGGTTCATAAGGCCTACATGAACTGTCCCTCTCCTCTTGAACCACTCTCCTCCCACCTTACTTTGCTCTAACACCACCTCAATTTCTAGAACATTCAAAGCACAATTCTGCCTCTGGGTTCTTAGCATCTGCTTTTCCTTATGTATGAGACATTTTCCTCAGATAGCCACAGACTCATTCTCTACTTCCTGTGGATCAAATGGTACCTGTCTATCAGCTCGGGCTGCCAAAACAAAATACCGTAGACTGGCTGGCTTAACAGACGTATATTTTCTCACAGTCGAGAAGCTGAAAAGATTAGGTGCTGGCTGATTCGGTTTCCAGAGAGCCACCTTCTCGCTGAACTCACATGGCAGAGAGGAAGAACCACTTTCTAGTATGAGGGCACTAATCCCATCAGGGGGCCCACCCACATGACCTCATCTAACCCTGATCACCTCCCAAAAGCACATCTGCCAATACCATCACACTGGTATTGAGATCTCCACATGTGAATTTGAGAAGGGGGGACACAATTCAGTCCACAGCAGTACCTTATCAGACAATCCTTGACTGATGTAAAATAGTAGGTCTCTCTGGCTCATCACTTTTTATTCTCTTCACACTGTTTTTTAATAGTCTTCAAGGTATTTATCCCCTGCTGACATGTGATGTGTTTACCTGCCCCTTGTCTGTCTTCCCCCATACAGGGTAAGACCTGCATGGCAGAGAAGGCACCAATTTTATGCACTGGCCCATCTCCAGCTCTCAGAATGGAGTCAGGCATGCACTCAGTAAATACTTGTTGAATAAAAAGGCTCACTCATGTATACATTGCTCGACTATTTACAGAATAAAAAATTTGGAAATATCACAAATCTCCATCAGTGGAGTTTAAAAAATTAAAGCAGAGCCACAAGATGGAACAACAGGAAAACATTAAAACAACGTTGCCGAATATTTAGCACATTGGGAAAACATCAACACCATCTTGTTGAATAAAATAATACCAAAAAAGTATACAAAAAATAAATACAATCTATTTTTTTGTTGTTGTTGTTATTACAGGATTAAACCCAAGGATGCTTAACCACTGAGCCACATCCCCAGCCCTTTTTTTTTTTTTTTTTTAATTTTGAGACAGGGTCTCACTGAGTTGCTTAGGGCCTCACTAAATTGCTGTGGCTTTGAACTTGGCATCCTCCTGCCTCAGCCTCCCGAACTACTGGGATTACCGTTGTATGGCTCTGCGTCCTGCTTATGATTTAAATTTTAAAATAAATAAATAAAATTAACTTGTGTGTTGATGGAGAAAAAGAGAATTTGATCAAACAGAGGAAGAGAATAGAAATACACCAAAATATGAAGTGATTGTCACTCAGTGCTTGTCTGTGTTGTCTAAATTCTTTTGATAAATGAATACTGCTTTCAGTAATCATTGAAACTTTTAGATTTGCAAATTATTGGGAGAAGAGAAGAAGATTAGCCCACCCACAGGTCCATCTACCTGTGCAGGAAGGGAGGCATGTGGCATGTAGGGTGACCTCTCTTAGCTTGGGCTTAGTCCAGAGGAGATGTGCTCAAAGGGATGATGAGTCTCCTGGGCCCATCAGTTCTGTGATAGCAGTGACAGTAGGGAAGGAGAGAAAAGGCCAGATGGAAGGTTTAGATCCAATGGAACCTGTTATTCCCTTCACTTAGAGATGACAAAAAGGCCCTTTGGTGCCATCTGGCTTCATGTACAGCTGGAGAAACCAAGGCAGAGTACAGAGGCCTGCCTCTGCTGCCTGTGGTCAGGGCTAGTTCAGATCTCTGCTCCACGTCCAGAGTGATCTTTGCATCTCGGCACGCTACCTCCTCACTTTCCTGCCACGGTGGACTGAGGTTAGGCACACCGTTGGCCCTGCACTGATGGTTAGGTCTGCTCCTCACACGAGTCTGCCTTTCCCGAGCCCACCTTCCCAGCTCCCAGGAATTGCACTCCAAGGCTGGTAGAAGAATCTCCAGGGGGCCCTGCCTTAATGGCCAGCCAAGTTTCTAAATCCTTTCTGGACCCTCTCCAAGTCCTACATATCTATTCTCATGTCACTTGGTTACAGAATGAATTTTTTTCCCGCTAATATGAAAATGTGGCTTTGGCTGGAGAAAGATACAAGGCGAGCTTTGAAGGAAAAAAAAGGCTGAAAGCCAGCTTGGCCCTGGGTCCTGCTCCTTCATCCCTGGCACAGACATTCCTCTTTCAACCTCACAGTGCAGAGGAGTGTGCACCACGACTGCTGCTCCCAGTGTTCCTCAGGGCCACAGCTGCATTAGCAGGGAAGCAGAGCCCTCGGTTTGCAGGAGATTGCAGCAAAGGCAGCAACGTTCACTCCGTGGGCTCTGCCAGTGCAGTAGGGGCTGGATGGAGACGGGGAAGAGATGTAAAAAGATTTCTTACTCTGAGCTCTAGTACCGAAAGTTTGAAAACTGTAGTTTGGATGAATATGAAATACCTTTCCATGGGGAATAGCTGGTGTGATGGACAGTTTCCGCAGAACGGCCCCACTTGAAGAATTCCAGAAGATTCTACTGACATTTTATAAGGGGAAATCCCTTCAAAGCCATTTTTAAATCCAAAGCACTCTGTCTAACCCTGACAATGTCCCCACCACTCACTTCTGGCACCAGTGAAATTTCTCTTGCACTAAGGCCGGAGTTGTCTTTTCTATTTTATGGAGAACTCACTGATTCTCCTTTAACCTCTTTGCTCTTGTTTCCAGGCATCTGTATCAAAACTAGGGAGAACTGTTTACCTGGGGAAGCCTGTTTTTTTACCTAATGGTCTTCAAATGGGGACATGTTGGCCCCCAGGGACCAGTCAGCCATGTATAGAGTCAGGTTTGAGTTTACAATTGGGCATGGGCCTGGGGCAGGGTGTGACTGGCACCTAGTAACAGAGAGACCAGTTCTGCTGTTAAATGTCCTACAGCACAGAGGACGGCCTCACCACAAAGAATCGTAGAGACCAAAATGTTAATAAAGCCTGGATTGTGAAACCCAGACCTAGAAGATTTTTCTGTAGTAGACAGGAGTTTCTGAAATTTAAAAATAGTCATTCCCAAGGCTGTCTTCTCACGGGGTATCAGTTCAGGGGCTGTCAGTGCCTTTTTACTTTTACTCAAATTGGCTCAAAAATCCGAGATTCCCTGCATCATTTGCTCCAAAATATCTTTATTCTAGACCCAGTGCACTCATTAATTTAAAAAAATGTTTTAATGAAAGTTACAGTACCCATTTATTAATGTTTTGTTAAGTTTCAGAGACCCTTCTGAGTGATAGTTCATTTTTAAAACTGTACCATACAAAGTTGTCCCAATGGTTAATATATGCTCATGGTAGAAAACCTTCAGAAGTATTTATTCACAGGAATTTTAAAAAATAATAATTCTACTCAAGAGGAAACATTTCCATTTATTAATTGTGTTTTTAGTGAATTTTAAAAATAATCGAGACTGTTCTATTTTATACAATTTAGTTCCTCCAAACCAAGACTTTGTAAAAAGACAGCTGCTTCGTACTCCATTATATGATACTGAACTCTAGATTACCTAGAACCTTTGGTTGAACACAGGTTATTATCAGTTTTTCGATATCATAAATAATTTGTGATTGTTGTTTCTTTATTACATGCTGTTTTTTAAGTAGCACAGCAACCTGGACTGTCCTGGGGGCTTTGAGTCTAACTGACTCTGGCATGGTGCCTGGTACACTGTAGATGGGTAGAGCTGAAGGTTGTGGTAAGCCACGAGTCAGGAAGCGCTAACAAGTTTGAAGATGATGGGCCTCTCTAGATGCTGTCCTTGCAGCATGGACATGAGGACCCTGTGTCTGTGGTCTGTGGCTTTGAGGGTGGGGCGGAAGCACAGTCCAGGGCCAGGAGCCCAGTGGTCTCAGGTTTCCAGGATCACCTTGCCCTGGGTTCCTTTCTGGTGTGGAAGTGCTGGCTGAGCCGGTTTCTTGGTGGAGTGGGCCCAGCCCTCCCCAGTCCAATCAATGATGAAATCTTCCTTGTTTCTCTCAGGCCGCACACCTGGTCCCTGGCTCCAGACCGAGGCAGCTGGACAGAGCTCGGATGACATCAAAGGCAGAAATGCTCAGGTAACATAGCCCTCAGGGAGATTCTCCTGGGGAGCACGGAAAGGCTCAACGGCTGGGCAGCCTTCCTCACACTCGTTTTCTTCGTGGAAAGCCATTTTGGCATGGCTTTGTTTCAAGCCAGAATGGAACACTTAGAATTCAAGAGCTGAAGCATGGAAGGGGCCCCCAGAATCACTACCACATGCAGAAGCAAGTTGAGCCACTCAGAACCCCCTGTGGACTCATTCTGCTGTCATCACCCCAGTCCCTGCCCATTCTTCCCTGAGTAGCATAGTTTGAGAAGCCTGTGAGAAAAACCCTGTGGCATTTATAAAATCTAATTCAGTGTTCTCTCTCACCTGTAGAATACGTGGCTCCTTTTGGCACCCTTAAAGCTTTTTCCTCCATCGATATTATAATTGATTTTGGCCAGATTGCCTCACAAGCCAAGTCCTTTGGCTATAGGAAATTGACAAGGCCAAGAGGGAGACCACACGGGTGCTTTTGTGCCAAGACAGTCTTGGAAGAAATGCCCTTGCTCTCACCCCATGCAACTAGAAGTGTCTCCTAACCTGGGCAGAGGTGACATCTCCCACTGTACACAATGGAGTCTCACGTTTAAAAGTCCTTTGTTTCTTTGAAAACATGTACAGGCCTACTCTGGCCTCGTCCTGTTTCAGGGTTCTGTGTGACAGACAACAGGCTGGCTTGCTGGAACACTGGTGGCCATCCCGCAGAGGGAGGGAATGTGAAGGAAAGTGACCCAAAGAAGGAAGGGCCTCAGTTCCCAAAAGCCAAGGTAGTCCCTGGGACAGGTGGTAGGTACTTCCTCTGGCAAACAGCATTTCCCTTTTTTAACCTCAGCTAACCCAAGAATTGCAATGTCCATTCTCAGATGACAGGTTCAAAACAGGTGTACAACTGTAGTTAAAGAAGCATATGCACATAAAAAAGAAAGAAGAGAGGAAGAATATACACAGAATTGTCACGAGGTGGAGAGGATTCTGAGAGGATGATCGGATAAGACACACCAGAAATCTGTCTCCCCACCTGAACAACAATTGCACTGGCAAAACCCATCTGGTGGATTTGGAGTGGAACTCTGTGTAGAACTCTGGGGTCTATTGAAGGCTTGCAAGGTCCAGGGGATGCTTGGAGAATAAGTCAGAATTGATTTTAGGCGATTTCAGCTTGTAATAGTAGCTGCTGAGCATTCCCCACCCCAGCCAGCCCCATGGCAGGCAGCTATGCATGTGTTCTTGGAGTAACTTGCACCCAGTTTGGGGGAGCCAAGAAGGGCAAAGGAAAAAAAATACCCCCATCCTCCACACGTTGGGGATCTGGGCTTTAATTGCCCACTGCTGTTTCTGATAACGTGGGTGCAGGTAAAGAGGTGGCATCCCCCTGCACCTCTTCCCACCACTGCAGGTCTCTCTCCTTCTGGCTGAAGCAACCTCCAGGAGAATTTTTTTTCTTCCCTTCATTTTACTGTTTCTACTTTTGGAAGCCAAACAGCAAGCTGTTTGAAAGCAACTTCATATGTAGGGGAAATTAGGAAGTAACCACGTATGTTTAAGGGAAAAGGCATAGGCTCCAGAAAGACCTGAGAAGACCTTAAATTTACACCTCAAGCTGATTCTTGGCACAGAGATAACATACAAAAAATAAGATAAAAATAGAATAAAATTAAAAATGATAACAAATACTTCTAGAAAATTCTGGGGAGGAAGAGGATCTGCTTTCTAGTGTTATGGCATTGTTTGATTCAGATATCATTCCCAACAACAAAAAAGAAAATCACAAATTACACAAAGAAGTAGAAGAGTGAAGACCATTCAGCAACAACAACAAAAGTATCTTTGAAAAAGGGTTGATGGCAGATCTATTAGACAAAGAGTTTAAAACAGCAGTCTTAAAAATGTTCATGCTGGGCATGGTGGCACATCCCTGTAATCCCAACAACTTGGGAGGCTAAGATGGGAGGATAGCAAGTTCGAAGCCAGCCTCAGCAACTTAGTGATGCTCTAAGCAGCTTAGTGAGAACCTGTCTCAAAACAAAAAATTTTAAAAAGGGTTGGGGATGTAGCTCAGTGGTAAAATGCCCCTAGATTCAATCCCCCCTACAGAAAGTAAGTAAATAAATAAGTTAATGGCAACTCTGTTTTTTTTAATAGTAGCTGGACACAATACCTTTATTTTACTTTTATGTGGTGCTGAGGATCGAACCCAGGGCCTCATACATACTACGCAAGTGCTCTACCAACTGAGCTATAGTCCCAGCCCAAAAGGCAACTGTCTTAAAGTTGCTCAAAAAAGTAAAGGAAAATGTGGATAAATTCAAGCAAATGATGTGTGAACAAAATGGAAATATCAGTAAAAAGAAAGAAAACATAGAAATTCTGAAGCTGAAAAATACAACTGAAATGAAAAATTCACTAGAGAAATGAAAGGCAGACTTGAGTCAGCAGAAAAACAGATTCAGTGAACTAGAAGAAAGGAGAGTCAAAATTATTAAGTCTGAAGAAAAGTGAACAGAGCTATGGGACACCATCGGGTGTTTTCAGGGAGACGAGAGGGGCATAGAAAGAATGTTTAAAGAAATAACAGCTGAAACTTCACAAATTTGATTAGAGGCATGAATAAAAACGTCCAAAAAGCTCAGTAAACTCTAAGTAAGATGAACACAAAGAGACTAACATCAAGGCACACTATAATAAAACTTCTGAAGAACAGGGGATCTCAAAAGCAATAAGAGAATCGATTTGTCACATACCAGGTATCCTCAGGAAGGTTACTGGCAGATTTCTCATCAGAACTTTGGAGAGGACAAGGTGGTAAGCTAATATATTGAAAGTATTAAAAAGAAAAAAAACTGTCAACCAAGAATCCTATATTTGGCAAAACTGTCCTTTAGAAGTGAGGAAGAAATTAAGACATTCACATATAACAAAAGCTGAGGGAGTCTGTTCTCCCTCGCCTGCCCCATATCTCTGGCTTCCAGGAATCTCATGCCTTCCGTCTCAGATCACCTTCCTGCACATTCCATGCAGCCCTGCAAAATGGTCCAGTGTAGACACTGCCCGTAGAAGATGATCACTGCTTTTTACTTTCTTCCTTGTATACTTCCGTAATTTCTACAAGGAATGTATTGCTCTTGTGATCAGCAAAATAGAATCATCATCATAATTATAGTCTCATATATTTATATGGCTCTTTACAGTTTTTAGTTGGTTTGTATATGTTATCTCATTTGATCCTTTTAATCACCCTGTGATCAAACTGGAGAGAAACTTCTAATGCCATTTTGTTTTTCAGTGCTGGGGATTAAACCCAGGGACTCACATATGCTAAGCAAGTGCCTGACCACTGAACTACACTCCCAGCCCCAATGTCATTTATACAAAACAGAAAACTAGGTTCCAGAGGCTGATGGGTTTGTCGAAGGTCACATGCCCAGACCTTCTGAGCTTCCTCTGGTGCTCCTAACACTATATATATATCACTGCTCTTCCTGGTGTGTTAGAAGAGCCTTCCTCACCGTCAACAGGGCAAGGCTAGATGGGACATTATGCAGGATCAGGTCTCCAGCCTCATGACAGGCACAAACCTAAATCACCCCAGACTGATGCTTTTTGTCTCTGCCCGTCCAGTCAAGGATGGATTAAAAGTCTCTTTGGACATCCCCCCCGAGATCTCTGGAGATCATCTTCAATCATTTTCACTGCAGTGAGACACAAAGCAGCGCCCAGAGAAACCAGTGGGCTCTGGCCAGCACACAGTGCCCGGGGAGTGCTCTCTCCCTCATGGATGTTGGGCTGGAAGTCTGAGGGTCTGACTTCCTTTCTCCCTTTTCCCTTGCCCTGACCTGGTATCTCCAGCATGTTCTTGGTTTTTCCTGAACTTCCTGCACGGTCAACTGCTGGTTCTTGGTCTCTTCTAAATGCTCGTAGGTCAGAATTTTAGGTTGCCACACATAAACTTCATGCCCCATCTGGTTTGCCACCATGACTCCTTGGGTTAAAAAACCTCTCCTTATACATGATGGGACCATCTTCCCAGCCTTGGTGGTCCTATGTGAATGAGGAAAAGCTGTGTTTCCCACCCTTGAGTGCAGTGAGTCTTCTAACCCCACCTGGTAATCTTCTGTCATGTTTCCACAGTTATCTCTAAAGACACTCCGGTGAGAAGACGGATGAAGCCAAGGTCCAGGGGTTCCATGTCACAGGATGAACGTGTCAGGCCCCACCATACTCAAGCTGTATTCAGTCGACATACAGGCTCTGAAAGGAGCGCTTATTTATTGTAAATACGTGGTTTGCACGGGCTTTAAAGCAACATTTTAGTCCACTTTGAGTTATTTCAGTAATATTTTTAAAGACAACCACTGTTTCTCCATTATTTAAAATGTATCTTGGCATTGTCTATACAGACAGAGCCCTGCCCCACTCCATTGTGTCTATCCTGTGACTGTAAATATGCTTATGGGCTGGCCCTTCCTAGATTCTGAACCATTTTTAGAGCGTCCTTAGTTTGTAGGTGGTCACAAAGTCCTAAGTAGTCACAAAAGCTTCTTATTGGCATGACTTTATACTCTCATTGCACCAACTGCAAAATCAAACCAAATAATGCCTTATAAACGATGCAGCTCAGAGGAAGTAGTGTGTGCCCATACCCCGACGGTGCCGCGCAGCCTCCGGGGAGTGAGATGTCACATCTCACTTCCATTTTGCAGTACAGGGATGTCTTTTTGCTGCCTAATGTAAATATACTGCAGTGTAAAGGCAGGAGTGGGCTCAGCCCCTCCAGTGCCTTCCACAGGGCCCTTTTGTAACTGAATTATCCTACAAGTAGCCAATGCTCTTACTGTTTACAGTGCTCCTAGTGCCCATGTCTCCGTCACTTCCCTCTTGTCCCTCCAAGTTCCCAGCCCCGTCCTGGTAGTCCAGGTGAGGTCACCTTTATGAGATTTTGGTATTTTTTTTCCTTTAGGAAAAAACATACACTAATTCTGATTATCATGAACAGCTAATTCTATCCCAGAGGTCTCCCAACCTCCCAAAGAGGTTGCAAAGATTTCCATGGAAAATATGAGAAATGTGTAGAACAAAATGTCTGAAGAAATATATGCCTCAAATACCTGGCCACAGCCCCACCCTGAGAATCTGGGAACCACCCATAGGCCACACCCAGCCCCCTTCCCAACTGAGGGAAGATGTCACAGGCCCACAGCTTCCCCTTCCCCTGGGCTGGGCACCTGGGGGCGGGTGGACATTCAGCTCCCTGATGATGCAGAGTCCAGCTGGGCTGGAGCTGCCCCTCACCTTTTCCTTGAGCCAGCCAGGGCATGGAAGTGGACAGGGAACGCTGACACGGATAAAGGAGAGAGACTAGGAGGAAACAGACTGAGATCCCTGAGGAAATCGGAGAGGGAGAAGAGGAGGATAGCAGAAAACAAGTTTGCTTTGGAACAACCCACTCATGCCCTTGAACCTTGAGGATGCGGGACAGTGAGCCACAGTGAGCTGGGTTTGGCCAACTTGACTGCAGACCCCTCGCTGTGGTCTGGAGCCCATCAAGCTGGTGTCCTGCATCGGTGTGTGCTTGCTCATTCCAGATGGGAGAAACTGAGTCAGCGTCAAGTATGCATCTCTGGGGCACGACTCAGGCCAAATCGTAACAGCTAAAATCAGTGAGAAAGAAGCTTTCGCAGGCCTTTTGCATTATTGATTTCTTGTATTGGTTCTGGAAGTTTTCCAAGAAGTCCAGATTTCATTTGGGGGACAGTATCCACTCTGCCTTCCCTCTGGTTGCATAAAATATTTACAAGAGCTTTAATTTGCATAATGGAGAAGGCCCTAGACACAGACAGTTCCACTTTGGAGTGGACTGCCGGCCCTGGTGAGGCATTCATAAGTCCTGCTGGGATAGAAAATTTATAATAAAACCATTCAAGAACAGAGGGAAGGAAGGAGCAGAAACCAAAAAATGGCAAATAGGGAGCAACCTCAGGAATCCGGCACCACGTGTGTCCTCAAGACCTGTCACTGAACGCGCACCCTCCAAGCTTGAGCAGTGTACAGGCTGAGCCCCTTGACCGTGGACTCATCAGAGAGGCGTCCCTGCCACCTCCCACATCCTCACTGACCCTGTTGTCTGTGACTCTCCCCCTGTTTCACCTGTATTTTATATTTATTGATGCCTTCCTCTGCAGATTCATTTCTTTGTACCTAATAAACTAACTTTAATAAGTGGAATGCTTCTGAGGTCATTTCTTAGTGAAAACCCATCTATGGGTACTGATCTAAGCCAATTTTTTAATGGTAACATATTTAGGAGATACTGTGTGATATTTTGAACGTACGATGTATAATGATCAATTTTGAGTACCAAGGCCAAACATTTTGGGGGGGGCACCAGGGATTGAACTCAGGAGCAGTCAACCACTGAGCCACATCCCCAGCCCTATTTTATATTTTAAGACAGGGCCTCACTGAGTTGCTTAGCTTTTGCTGAGGCTGGCTTTGAACTTGCAACCCTCCTACCCCAACCTCCCAAGTTGCTGGGATTACAGGCATGTACCACCGTGCCTGGGAAAGCCAAGGATTAGAAGTTTAAGGATTGGAAGGGCTTCTGAGAAGGCCACAACAAAATGGATGTTTACATGGACCCCGTGCTTGCTATAACATACAGTGATGGAAACAGAGCCTTTCTTCTTTGAGCCAGTTTACTGAGTATTTGGTTAAACCAAGCCTAGGGTTTGGGGGGTACTTTTCAGGTATGTTTTTTAAAATAGCTAAAATTAGCCAAGTGGGGTGGTACACACCTGTAATCCCAGCAACTGGGGAGGCTGAGGCAGAAGGATCCCAAGTTCAAGGCCAGCCTCAGCAACTTAGTGAGGCTCTAAGCAACTCAGCAAGACCCTGTCTCAAAATTAAAAAATAAAAAGACTGGGGATGTAGCTCAGTGGTCAAGTGCTCCTGGGTTAAATTCCCAGTACCTAATAACAATAATAATAATAAAGTAGATAACTATATTTATTCAGTTTTATTAATATAGAATGGGCAGAGTGTATTGTTCATAAATTCTGCTAAATTGTGTTAAAATGGAAAAAAAAAACTTTAAGCCTAAAATGCACTTGGACCCCCACTTCCTTAATTCAGCAAACCTCTCCAAAAAGCCTCCTGTGTGAAGCAAAACCATCTCCATCTCCATTAAAAGTGTTTTAGGTAGACTCTGAAGCCTGCTCTGGGGGAGATGTGGCTTCTCTGCTAGGTGAGCTGGCTCAGAATGACAGCTTAGAAAACGCACACAGATTTGAGTCTCTATCATCTTGTATGAGTTTGGGAAAGTAAATTACTTGTCCTGTGCTTTAGTTGCATTACATGGATGTGTACCTGGGCACATAGAGATGAAGTCACATGAGCAGGCCCTGACCCTTCAGTCACTTCAGTCAGGCAAGGGCACACCCCACCCTCTGAGGAGCCACCAGTTTGCGTATTTCATGCTCAGTCACAAACAGGGCTCTGCTGGCTGCCTCCCAGTTGCTCCCTTTTGTCGCTGGCTGAGCTGCTGGGACCACGCTTCGCTAGCTGTGCTGTGGGATAACAAAGCAGGAGGGGTAATTAAAATTCATAGATGTTCCGAAAATAAATCTCATCTAGAAACTAATTTGAAAGCTAGCTACTACATGCTTTGCATCCTAATGAGTTAAGGAGCTGACATTCTTTTTTCCTGCTGCCATATTGGTGGAGGTACCAATAAGCTCTTTAGTGACCAAAAAAGGCCAGTCTGAGTGGGGAAGAAGAGCAAGGGCCCAGGATAATCTACAAGGTAGGTGATGAATTCTAAAGTCCAGGCAGGTGGTAAAGGAGCTGAGCTGTACACTGAAGCAACTTCACACTGAGGCACCCCTTAGGAAATTAAGAATGGGAGAGGTGAGAGGAACAACTTCATGAGAAGAGCTGTAGATTCCAGAAGCCCTTCCAGGAGTTCCAGATTTTCTTCCAGAATTTCTAGGAGTTCCAGAATCTCAGACTGTGCCCCAAAAGGTTTGGCATCCTTCATGAACCCATTCTGTCATGGGTTGAATTATGTCCCCCACAAAATTCATATATAGAAGTCCTTGCCTCCAGTATATCTCAGGATGGTACCTTATTTGGAAATAGAATCACTGAAGATATAATTGTTTTAAATGAAGTCATACTGAAGTGGGCCCTAAGTTCAATAGGGCTAGTTTTCTTATAAAAAGGGAAAATTGGACATTGCCATACACATGGGGATAATGTGGTATAAGAGGAAAGCAGAGGTTGGGATGACGCTAAAGATTTCCAGCAAAGCACCAGAAGCTGGTCAGGAGACATGGAACAGATTGCCTCTCACAGTTCTCAGATGGAACCAGCCCCACAGACACTATGATCTTGCACATCACATCTAGGCTCCAAAGCCATGGAACAATAAATTTCTCCTGCTTATACAATCCAGTCTGTGGTACTTTGTTATAGCAACCCTACAAACTCATACCTACTCTTGGAGCTTTTCAGGAGTGTGTTACTTTAATGAAAAAAAAAAATAGGTGGGCAGTAGCAATTCCTTATGTCAATGGAGCAGTCGTCTAATCTGATCTTGACTCGGGTCACTTGTTGCAGGTGGCTTAGTCCTATTTCCTGAACAAGACAATCAATTTTGCATGCCATAAGAGCAGAGAGAACTTTTTTTCTTAAGAAACATCCTTGTGTCATGGAGCTGCTAAACCTTTAGAAGGAGGAGACTCAGCATAGATAGCATCAGCCATTCTGATGATCTAGACTCTAGACTTCCAATTCTAGTTCTTTCTTTCTTTTTTTAAATTGTGGTTAAATACACAACATAAAATTTGCCATCTTAATTGTTTTTTGTGTCCAGTTTAACTGAAGGGCACCTATACTGTTAAGCAGCCACCACCACCATCCAGCTCCAGAACTCTTCATCTTGTAGAACTTCAACTCTGTACCCATCAAACAACAATCCTCTATTTCTCCCTCCTCCCAACCCGTGGCAACCACTCTTCCTCTTCCTTCTCCTAGATTTGACAACTCTAGGTATTTCACATAAAGAGAATTGTACACTTCCTCCTGTAACTTGTTTATTTTACTCAGCATAACATCTTGAATGTTCATACATGTGGTGGCATGGGTCAGAATTTCCTTCTCTTTTTAAAAGCTGAAGACTATTCTATTGTATGGTGTCACGGAACATGGCTAAACCGGTCAGCGTCACTCCAAGTGAATTTTGTCTGACTAAATAAAGACACAGACACAGAAAGTACTTTTTTGGGTTCAATGACCGCTCCTCAGCCATAGCTCCTACAGGAGGGGCAAGGTAGGCAAGAAAGAGGAGGAGCACTCCTGGAACCCGGGTTTTATTGGGGAGAAGCCACTCAAATGAGGCAAGGGTAGGGTTACAAGAAACAAGTGGGTGTAATCCAACCCCATTTGGTGACGCCCACTCCTGGAGGTAGAGTCCAAACGCATTGCAGTGGGTGCAATACCTGTTCAGTACCTCCTCACTCAGGATTTAAAGGTGTGTACCTAGCTCCTGTCCAGAGCGACTCCCCAACAGTATGCTTATACTACATTTTGTTTATCCATCCATACATCTATGGATACTTGCCTACACATTTTTGCTATTGTAAATAATGCTATTATGAACCTGTAAGTACAAATATCTCTTCTGGGCCCTGATTTCCATTCTTTTGTAAAGATACTTAGAAATGGAATCACTGGGTCACATGGTAGCCCTTTTTTAAAACATTTTTTTAGCAACCTCCATACCATTTTGCACAATGGATGTGCCATCTTACATTCCCATCAGTAATCTACAAGGGTTCCTGTTTGCTACTTTTTGTTTTAAGTTGTAATCCTGATGGGTGTGACTCGATTTCTCATTGTAGTTTTGTGTTTACTTTTAAAGAGTGAATTTACCCAAAGAATGGTACCTAATGCAGGAAATTGCTGAGTTGATTGTTTTTTCTGAAGATTTCCAGCAGAAAACACATCCCCTTCCACACATTTCCTGTGTGGTGACTGATGCCAGCATTTTTTCATGAAACACAAGACAGAAGAGGCCACTGGACATTAACTTCAGTATTTTTTATTGTATGCTTGATGCATTTAGAGACAATCCCAAGGGCAAGCACTGGATAAAGGGACATTACCTGGTTTGTAGATAGTTGTACAAAAGACTGTTAAGACTACATGGTCAGTTCCCACTGCAGGAAACGAAGACTTTCTTTTTTATAATTCGCTGCCAGTGGCATTTTCCAGCTAATACATTTAAACTCTCACAACATGATTGCAAACATGTATATATTGGTTCCCACAAGAATTCTGCATGTGACATTTCAAGATGTATGGTGTCAATATCAGATAAAGCACATTTTGACAAAAACCTAAGGAGAGCAGCGGGGACTTAAGACTGCGTGGAATGAAATGCCACAGCTACAGGAAGCATACAGTAGAACTGGGACAGCCAGGCATGTGACCTGCCACTCCTCCCCCTCCCAGAGAGCATGCCCAGTGAGGTGGGTCCCCTTGCTTTCTTCTCCCTGTGCTTTCTAAAGCTAAGAGCTCAGTTGAAGACTTCTCCAATGAAGGATGGGTGGGTCTCCAATCAGGAATGCAATTAGAGAGCTCATGACAGACACAGGGTCCCACCTGTCTTCCCTGCTATCAGCCAGAGCTATGTGTCACCTGTACGGAGGTGAGATGACATCTGTTAGGATGCACAGTCATTTTCTTAGTCAGCAGTTACTTTTTAGACCTAATGATTCATCCAATACTAAAGGAACTTCGTAGCTAAGATCTAAGAGGCATATGCCTGCTCTGTTAGCTTGTAGGGTAGCTCCTAATAATAACATCAGGTCTTACATTACAGGGCACTAATGAATCTCCATAATTTTGGTTATGTCCTTATTCTACCTAAGGTTCAAGCCACCTCCAAAAATGAAAGCACTACTATTTCTGCTTTGCTAATTTACTTTCACTGGAGTGTCTGCCCTTGATCTGAGGGCCGTCTTCACTTATGGTAAATCCCACCTAATAGACAAGACTAACTAGCTTATGATAGGTTACAGGGGAGGTGGGGGAGAGATTCTGTCCTTTATGGCCATGACTTCTTTCTGCACAAAGCATGCTCTGGCACCCCACCTTCTTAAAAGATATACAAATGGTATTTAGGAAGCTATTTACACATGGTGACCTTTAAACATTAGTTTCACGCTTCATCTTGAATATTCATTTTCCTATATAACCTTCAGAAAAGCAATCCCTGGAAAAGAAATTATCCATGTAATAAGCATTCTTCCAAAGCAAAATCTGTTAGAAGCATTTAAAAGCAAACATTCCCCCTACAACAGCCTACTCAAAATTCAACAACATATTTCTGACTGTTGTCACTAAACGTGAGTACAGCCACATCAGCAGACTGCTTGCTCCGTTGTCTTTCCCCACCCTTCCCAAATGCACAAAGAAACCTGAGCACTGTTATTCAGGTTTGACTGTACACAGACCCCCACCTCCATTGCCTGTTGGGAGGCACTAGGCCCACACAGAGGGCAGGCACACCCTCTAGCGGTAAGACATCGACATTACAGCTGTGATTGATATACAGTTGACCCTTTCCTGCCTGCAATGTCCACAAACAGAAGTAGCCACTGTGTTTCCCACTGCACAACTGGCTGGATAAAGACAACGAGTTGCTACGGTCATCTGTGACCTGGGCCATAGTAATAAAAGCAGGCCTTGGTGTGATTTATTTGCACTAGACTTCTGATCAAATCCTGTATTACCCTGACTATCTCAGACAGGTCAGGTCTATTAAAATGCTTCCTAACCTGTGCAGGTGAGACCATGCATTGAAAGAGAGGATTTCTGCAACACCTCATTTTAAATAACCACTCCTCAGTTAGACTTTGGAAGGTAAGTACCTACATCATTCTCGAACTTCATCCTTTTCCCCCTTAGCAGCTATAGACACTTCTAGAATGGCCACTCCACCTAAGAGGAGATCCTCAACTCATCAGCAGTGAAAGCTCAGGTGAAACCTACACTACAGGCTGCCACTACTGGCTGCCATAAACTTGGTCAGCGGAAATAGTCTTCCCATCTTTACTTAGTGATTTTACATACAGAATTTACAAAACTGCTGAATAGAAAGTTCATGGCAAATCTATACATACACTCTTGTAGAAAGAAAATATTCATTCCCATAAAATTTCTGAGGCTGGGGACAAGGCTCAGTGATAGAGAGCATTTGAGTGCTTGCCTTGCATACTCAAGGCTGTGGGTTTCATCCCCAGAACAACAAAAAAAAAAAAAAAAGAAAAAGAAAAACGTTAAAAAAATCTCTGATCCTTGGTATTCTACCCACATAATGAGCGGCTGTGTCACTTTCAGCCCTCATGGGCTATGACATATCTGCTGAGGAGTGACTACCCCTGAGCCATTTCCAAGTCTACTTATCCAATATTTCCTTTTGCTAAAATCATGTCAAGGATGATGAAGCATCATTAGACCCAAAGAGCACTCTCCCGCTAGCTGCTCTATTATCAGACACTCTTATCAGTCATCTCTGCCACTTTGCCATTGCAGGAGTTGGGAGAGAGTTCAATAGATGAAGGCAAGCCCCACCACTTCCTGCCCACTTCCACTACCAGTCTGGAAGCAGCTGCAGGGCATGAGGACTAAGCGGGAAGATCCAGGCGGTCAGCTGCTTCAGACACCCATGTGTGCATTCTGACAGGCTGGGCAGGAGGGGTGGAGTTGGACTGTGACCCCACAGAGATGTGCTCTTATATCTGTCTGTCCACCTTCTTGCCCTCTGAAAGCCCAGTATGGAGCCCACCTGGTCTTCCTTGCCTACTTTTCTGTGATCTACTAGTGGGTCAAATCCTATGATATTGAAGCAGATCAGCTCAGCTGGAGTCTCTCTGCTGAGATAAAGTAGCGACTGCTCGAATCTCAGCAACTTCAACTGCAATCTAAACAGTCAAGATTTTTTTTCCTTTTCTTTCCGTCATTAGCTGAGAGTCACAGTTGCATGGGGTGGGACTACGCCGCAGGGCCACTGAATGAATCCTAGATTAAATGCTGGTAACTAGACCGGGAGTTGTCCCTACCCAAGGCCCCATCTACATGGTAGGTGCACTGCTCTGTAGGGATAGCAGCGTGTCTTTTGGGAGACCCACTTGTCGATCCTGGGAGGTCACTGGCACAGCTCCCTGAACCTCTAAGGTGTGTAGGTTCTGGCTAACAGTGCTGCCCAGCTCTCCTGCATATGAAGCAGGGTTGGGTCCACCACACACGAGTACAGCGCATGGAAATCAGGTCCTTGGAGACCATGGACACTAGGACACAGCTGGGGCTGCTGAGAGGCCCCTTTATTCCCTCCCATTGGCTTCGTTCCCCAGGGAACACCTGTGGAAACTGCGGTGCCCACAGGCATGCGCCCAGGTGAAGAGCAGCTGGGGAGGTGCCCCCTGCCCTCCACACACACGGGAGCCTGTGTACGCCAACAAACGCCTTTTGTTAACCTGGAAGAAACGGGTACTGAAAGACTAAGACTTCAAAAGAGCTTGCTTTTCCCACCAACTCAACACGGCGGAGCCTGTCTTTCAAGCCTCCATGAACTCTAGTCCTTCAAGAGGCTAATGTGTCCATTGTCACTGAAATACAAGAATAGCAGCTTCAGATCCACAATTTGTCACACAACTGAACGTGAGAGGCCAGAGGGATACGTGTTACATAGCAAAGGAAGGGGACCTACACAGCTGAGAAAGAGACATTTAGAGACACAAGATAACAGTTGGATCTGGCTTCAGAAAAGGAGACCACCTGATAACTTTTCTCATTTTTCTCAAACAGGAGAGTGGTTTGTTTTGCTGGTCATTTAGTCAGGTGGGAAGTTTTAAATAAGAAGGGGAAAGGGAATGCTCACTTCACTTAAAGAACTTAATCTCCGTGTCGACACAGTCATAGAAAAGGTCCCCCACCTCGGCGGGGTCTGGGGGCTCAGGGCTGCTCAGGATTTCTTCCATGGCTTCCAGGCCTTGCTTCTCCAGCTCCATCATGGTCTTCTTCAGCATGCGGCCCTGCTCCTGAGGAAGGACACAGCCTTTGCACAGTCAGCACAACAGTGGGATTGTGGCTGTGGACACTGAGCCTCGGGGGTTCCGCTGGCTTCCTGCTCACAGTCCCATCCACCCACTCTGATCTGTTCCCAAACCACTGCCCCGAGGGCCGTTCTAGAATGTGGCTGCTTCAGGATAAAATCCAGACTCCTGAGCGGCATTCAGGGAAGGCCCTAATGAGAAGAAAGTTCTTGTGGGCCTGACCCCTTGCCTCACCTCTTCCTCGTCTTCAGCCAGACTGAAATTACCTTCTCCATCTCATGATACTTTCCCCCACTGTACAGTGAGTCTTCCCTCTAGCAGGTCCTTCCCTATGTCAACACTTGGGCAACTTGTGCTGGGACACAATGGCTGGGACATAGGAGGTGTACGGCAAAGATGTTTGCTGAGTGCTCAATGAATGTTCATCTCCTGGGCACTCTTTTTAGGAGATGGTAAGAACTCTTCCTCCAAGAAGGACTCGCTCATTTACAGTGGGTGACACTGAAGGCTTTCATTTACCCAATTAGTCCCAGAACTGAGAAGCCACTCTCCTTACTCATCCACTACTTTCTGATTCAACCCAAGAGTCATTTCTAAATTTCAAAACCCACCAATCCCATGGGCTCTTTCTACCCCTACATTCTCATTGCTTGATACCCAGAAAACCAGACACCACTAGGTGACATTTTGAGTCTACCTGGGGCTTTCTGTCATCCACCTAGAAAATAAGCCCTGTCAGAAACTTTATTAACCAAGCTTCGATCATAGAAGCAGTTTGACTTTGAAAAAGTACTCTTTAAAAAAAATGGGAACTTAGCTGGGCATGGTGACACACGTGTGCCTGTAATCCCAGTGGCTTGGGAGGCTGCAGCAGGAGGATCATAGGTTCAAAGACAGCCTCAGCAATTTAGTGAACCCTTAAGCAACTCAGTGAGACCCTGACTCTAAATTTAAAAGGGAAGGGGGACTGGGGATGTGGTTCAGTGGTTAAGTGCCCCTAGGTTCAATCCCTGGTACCAAAAAAAGAAAGAAAAACTGGGAATTTGAGAATCTTTTTCTAAATGATATTGGTAGTATGGGAAAATATGCTTAACATAAAATTTGGTACATGGTGGTTGTGCAACCACCACCACCATCCATCTCCAGAGCATTTTTGGAGAATTACTTTTTGGAAATGGCATATGTTTGCATCTTTAAATAAAGCACTGCTAATCAAGTATAGCTTCTTAGCCCTAAAAGATTGCAAAGAATTTTTAGAAAGCACAGAAGCAGGTCTTCCTTCTAGAACTGCACATCTCTATTCCTCCTAAGTCAACAGTAAATGAGAGAGAGAGCTTGGCCTACTGAGTTCCAGAACATGAGAGGTAGAGGCTTTATTTTGCTTGGTTTCAGGAGATTGGGTAGGAAAATGAGCCCCAGCACTCTAGGAAGGCCTGTGGGACCTGACTTCCCGGGAGGAGACTGCCTAAGAGAAGAGGAGGCTAACGGACTCCCTGACTCCTTCCTCACGGACCTCATTACCCTCCCTGAACCCTCACCCAGGCTCACCTGGTCACTCTCGATGACAGCACGTGCCCACTCGTGGGCCTTGTACAGCTCATGCCGGCGGTCTGGTTTCTCCTGGAACCGAGGCTCCTTTTTAGCAGGGTCATCATCCCCAAAACAGGGAGACTGTGCTTTGGGAACGAGTTTTACATCATCAACAAAGATGAAAGGCTTGAATATGGACCTGGAAAGAAAGGACAGTCAGACTGAGCATAGGGCGTGAGGACACCCAGAGACTGACTCTGTATTCAGCAATCATTTTCAGAGCCAACTCGTGGCAGGTGGGTGTGTGCCAAGAGAAACACACTGCATGTTTTAGTAACTATTTTAATAAAACTAACAGCCATTTACAAGCTGCAAATTCTCCTATTTACAGTGAGGAGACACCGAAACAGACTTTTTCTGTCCTGGAAAGAGCATCCGAGAGGAAGGACTCTTTTAAGTTGTATAAAGTAAGGCAAAAAAGACGCATAGTGTTCTGGGAAAAGGTGGAATGGATGGTCAATTTGAGATGAAAGGTCTGCCCCTTTCCCTCCTGGAAAGGAAGGGTCTTTTGGTTTTGAGATTCTCATTGGAAAATCTTTGTAAGATCTCTCACAGCCTCAAGGAGGGGACAGATTAAGACAGATGAAGCAGAAGTTCCCAGAGACCCCAGAGGGGACACCTGCAGAGAAGCAGAAATCTGGCTGTGTGAAAGCAGGTGCTGGGCAGAGTGAGGGGCCGATGCCCCTTTATTCTTTGATCCAGCTCTTCTGGCAGGACTGATGGCTGGCAGGCAGGCGTGTGTGAATATCCTTGTGCGTGGCTTACACACATCATCTCACACACACACACACACACACACACACACACACACACACCAAGAGAGCCATGCACGTCAAGAGCTGTGGCCTGGCATTCCAGGCCAGTGTCACAGCTGATGAACAATGGGAAGGACACTTATTCTCCCCTCTCCACACCCGGAGAAAACACTGCTGGGCAGAGGGGCACTCCTGGTAGGCATGGGCACTACTGGACTTGCGGCCTGATGTTAGCCAAGCCGTGGGGCAGCGCCTGCAGTAATGATAGGAGAGCGTGAGCCACGTGCACATCTCATGTGTTTTCAATTTATCAGATTTGGACTTTTCTTTGCCCTTCCATGGGTGTACCCTGTCCCACTCCAAGGAGACTCCATTGGGTTAGAAGTGAGCTTGGATGCTGACTTTTTCAGCCCAGAAGTGTTAAGATGTGAGGCAGCCAGAGTAACCTTGCCATTGTGCCCTGAAAATACATTCATGTGCACCATGATCTGAAAAGGACTGGTGATCAGTCACCTTTGCTCCCACAGCTGTGTCCTTGGACTTACAGCATCAGCATCCCTGCCCTGTCCTGTCCTGCTGAAGCAGAATCTGCATTTTTAACAAGATCCCGGGGGATTCATAACATCTGGGTCTGAGAAGCACAGTCACAGAGAACAGTAGTGGGAAATAACCTCTCTGTTAATTCCCTGAGGTGATCACAGGAAAGGGCTTGAGAGAGCACTGACACTGGTCACAGCATCTAATTTAACCTGCATGTCAAAGGCAATGAGAATTTGCACCCCACGGTGATGGAGTGAGTGGTACTAACTAAGGATGCGTGTCGGGGACTCTGCCATCCTCTGCAGGTGATACATATCATTCATATGGGAGACTGGTCCCCTCCTCTGCCCTGCTGCTGGGGAACACAAGGTGGGCCAATCTGGGAGGAATCAAGGCATATCCCTCCTTAGCCACCATCAAAGGAAGTCGCCCAAGACATAGGGAAGCTACTTACACCCCCTACGGCCTCTTGGAAACAGATTGTTCCTTTTCCCTTCTACTGACTGTTGGATATGAAAAATGAATACAAAACTTCAAACTGTCAAAACCAATTCTGATTACCTGGGAAGTGGGAGAGAAAGAGTGAGCCCAGCACAGAAGGGCATCCAGAGCTGTCTCTGGGGCCCTCTGGTCTCCAATGGCACAACTACATCCCAAGCAACAAGAGTCCTATCAGATCCTGCAGAACCAGACAGCACCAGGGGTGTTCTGAGGGGTTCCTGATTTTTCCCAGTGCTGGGGACTGAATCCAGGGCCTCATGCTCACTAGACACACACTCTGTCAATGAGCCCAGCCCTGCCCAGAGTGTTCCGAAAAGCCAGTGTTCATCATACAGGAGTTGGCACACAATGGCCGGCAGGCTCCGTGTCTAACATAGAGACTCTCTGCTGACAGGGGCCTGGAGGTCCCAAGCCCACTCCTCAGTCCACACCTTACTCGGTCACAGGGCTCTGCACTGGGTAGAACCAGTGACAGCATGGCTCCCCATGGTGTGAGGCTCTGTAGTGGGACTGATGCAGGCTCCAGCACCAGCAGCCAAGGGAGTTGCAGGCTCCAGCAGAGCCCACTGCACCCTGGCTACAAGGGGGGCCCTTGGAGAGGAGGCCCGTCTCCCAGCCCCAGGCCACGATGATGTTCACTGCTACTTCTTACAGGCCCACACTGCACCTTTGTTCTCTAGCACTTAAAGCTGGAGTGGAGTAACCTCCTCACTGGGAAACCTGCCTTTATATTCCTGGAGCCTAAGTGCCTTGCTCACCAGGTGTCTCTTCGGACACACTGACCCAAGGGAGAACCTTGCCTGCCAGAGGGGCTGGAAAGAGACATCTTGGCAGCACCTGCTGGGCTGAGTTGCCTTGTGACACGTGGGACAAAGAACAGACTGGGACTGGGAATGGGGGCAGGAGTACTCTCTCTGCCTCTGACCAGCTGGGGGCTGATGTTTTCCCTTTCTTGGGCTCACCTGGACTAAAGTGGTCCCTTCCAACTTCTAAAGCTATCTTGCCATTTCTATGTCTTTGTCCTGAGACCTGTGAACTTGTAACTCCACTTCAATCCAAAGTCACAGTCTTCTGCACCCAATATATAGGACATTGGTAGTAAAGAATGCTCTGTTTGATATAACTTCAAACCCAGTCGAAGCCCCCTGGAATATGGAGATTAATTCATGACAGCGTCTAGCAGCTTTTCTAAAATAAGAGGTACTGTATGTTCAGACATCCCACCTATCGGTTTGATCTTAAAAATAAAAATATGAGCAGGTGCCCATAATATTTTAAGCAGCCTAAGATTTCCAAAAACTTCTTTCCATACTCTGTGAGGAAGTCAGCATCCTCAACTGCTAAAAACACAAAGCATAAATTTGTCAAGGTGTTTAAAGGAAGAATTTTTGAGATTCAATAAATTATATAAATAATAAAAATTTTAAAATAAAATTATTTATAGAATAAGAAATATAATTATTGTTGACAATACACTGCAATAATATTAATATTAATTTAAATGAGAATTTGGAAATTATCTATAATTCAGGGATGATCATTTGTACCTATGTACTATATCTCAAAAAGGGGAACCTAGCTAACTCGGTGGTTCCAAATATTGTGACTTCTTACCAATCCTTATTGAAAACACATTAAAAACCTAAATTGATGGGCTAGGGTTGTGGCTCAGTGGTAGAGCACATGCCTAGCACCTGTGAGGCACTGGGTTTGATCCTCAGCATTGAATAATAAAAAAAAAAAAAAAAAAGTAAAATAAAGTCATATAAAAAAAGACATCATTAATAAAATTTTTTAAAAATCCAAATGGATAAAGAGCTACACTGGCATGTTCCCATATTTGAACCTCAGATAGCAGCTTCTTCAATACCACTTGAAGAAATGTATGGCAACTGATAACCCAGAAATATTAAATGACATGACCAAGGTCACATATCTAACTATGTCAAAGCTGAAACTGGGTGATGACCACTCCTCTCCACCACCTTTCCAGGAAGAGGCTCACTTCATCGTGTATGTGGAGTGACCCAGAGTGTGTCCTGTAGTTGACTCTAAGTGGGACATAGCAGAGAGGCTCCAGACAGCTCACTGTCCTTCAGAAAGGTCACCTAGACAGAACTCACTGTGGTCTTTCAGCCGCTCCACATTATGACATGAATATAAGATGTTAGGTCCAAAGGGAGCAAGTGCTTCCAATGGCCAAGGGCATCACAGGGCTGGTTTATGAGGTTTGAAGCCAGGAGAGTACTTTAAGAGACTCTACTGAGGGGGCTGGGCTATAGCTCAGCAGTAGAGCACTTGCCTAGCATACATGAGGCACTGGGTTTGACCCTCAGCACCACATAAAAATAAATAAAATAAAGAGACTCTACTGAGGGACACTGAAGCCTATAAGACCATGAACAACACTACAGGGAGCCATATCCTTGCCACCTTCAGCTCTCAACGAGACAGGTCTAAGGTCTGAGGCACACAGCCTCATGACACATGGCACAGCTTGGTCTTCCAAGATCTGACTCAGAGACGTGCAGGAAGTTTAGCCTTGAATGACACTTTGAACACTGCCACAAAACATTTCCACTGGTGGCACTTTGCCTTATCTGCCCATTTTTCTTTCCAGAACCCTCTGGTGGATGCACCAAACCAATGTTTAAAGAAAAAAAAAAAAATCTGTTTTCCCATAATTTGTTTTCTCATTTGGAAGAACAAAAAAATAATCATGAAAATCTATGAAGTTTTACAGCCTAGCACAAATTTCAGTGTTTGCATTTGCATCTCCTGGCTCTGCTCTTCTCATGTTCATTTGTCCTTCATTCAGCAAATACATGTTGGGTCTGACTCAGTGCCTGACAAATATTAGGGAGGCAGCAGTGAATACACAGGGCAAAACTTCTGTCCTATTTTACAGGTGAGATGACTGAGGCTCACAGAATCCTAGTGCTTTGTCCAAAGTCACATTCCTAACCAACAGTGGACCTACAGCTAAACTCGGACCTTCTACATCCAAAGTCTGTTTTCCCTACTACTTCCCAACCTTGTATCCTGTTGGTATTTTTTATATACATTGTGTAACTGCGAAAAAATAAGGACTTTTTTTCTGGGAGTTGAGATTTTATTATCTGTGGCCAGTCACCCGTTCCAGCCACAAAGTTCCAGCCATAAATGTGGCTCTGTTCTTGCTGAAGATGTGGACACTCCCCAGCAATGAAACCAGGCTGGTCTTGTAACCCAGAATCCCCGCAAATCCATGAGGATCTTTAGTCCCTCAAAGAAAAACACAAGCTCCTGCTCAGATAAATCTGCTACACCATGAACCAATCTGAAAGGCATTTATAATAACTGGTTTCCCTCAAAAGACAGGTGTCCTTCTGAGTGGTTCATCTATGGGCCGTTCCAGCTCTAGTGTGACAATATGTCACCTGAATCATATTGTCAGAGTCATACCTGGCTGAGAGCAAAACCAGTCAGTGAAGAGAATTTTGGAGAATTTTTTGGAGCATAAGATAACCTTGGGGATGGAGATTTGGATCCAGAAGCTTGGGAGGTTTGGAAAGTCCAAAGTATAGGGTGGAGAGAAGTAGTATGGGAAGAGTTCAGAATGAAAGGAGGGGAGGGAGCCATTTGCCTTGGGCTCTCAGCTCTGTATATCTGCAGGCAGGACTGATGTGGCTGCCAAGGCATCCCGGGTTTCCAATAACAAAAAGGTAACCCCCGCAGCTGAGATTTGAAAGATCCAAATGACAGTCTTAGCCAATCTAATTTAGCCTCTCAATGGTAGTGCACTGGGAGAAGACAATGAAACAAAGAAAGCTCAGAAAGAAAAAGAGGGAGGGGAGACACCCACCATGACCCAGGGTTCTTAAATTACCTTCTCTAATCCTTTTGGTTTACCAATCCTATATCTTTGATTGTTAGTCTATAAGGACCTCTCGGTGCTATACTGGTCTGACAACTACATCTTTAAAAATAATAAGCCCAGATTTATGGTATTTGCAGAATTCTTTGGTATAAATACTCCCTCTGTGGCCCTTTTCAAGACAATAGTGGTATCACAGAACATGGAGCTGGGCAGAGAGACCCACGATCAGCTCTCCTTGCCTCGAGCACGCTCTAAGACTCTACATCTTACCCTGTCTCAAAATGGCAAGGCACCTCTCCAAGTATTCTTTCTCTCCCAGTTCTTCCTATCAACGTAGCTTTGACGACTACTAGCTTCCATTAAAATGGCTTCCAAAGGTCAGAACAAGTACACTGAAGTCTATCAGGTATCACTGCATCAGTGATCAAGGCACAGCGGACCCAAGGGAATATGAATATGATGGAATTTGCCTTCTCCACAAAGCTAATTAAATGACTTTTCCTGTCCCTCAGTCATTCAAACTCTGAGTTTTGTATCTCTTTCCAACTCTCAAACTTGCAAGGTAGTTGGTACATGATAAGAAGGAAGGAGAGTTCAGGCACAGTGTCGCCCACCCGTAATCCCAGCAGCTCTGCTCGGGAGGCTGAGGCAGGAGGATGGCAAGTTCAAAGCCAACCTCAGCAATGGCCAGGCTTTAAGCAACTCAGTTAGACCCTGTCTCTAAATAAAAACGAAATAGGGCTAGGGATGTGGCTCATTGGTCAAGCGCCCCTGAAATCAATCCCCAGTACCCTACCTGCAAAAGTCCACTACTTTGACACTATCTCCCAAAAAAGTCTCTCTAACATTTTTAGCACTGGCAGGAGTCAGCTAAGACCTCCTCAGTGTTATGACCCAAAAACCTGAGAATAAGTATTTATGCTTCATGCTGACAAAATGCACAATGTTGAGCATGCCCAATTAGAGTGAAACATCGAAATGTGAATAAGAAAAAAATAACCTATGACAGTTCTACAGTCATGGTAGGAGACGCAGCCCATTTAACCAGGAAAGATAAAAATTAATGTCTTCCGGAAGGGCCTTAATCTTCTACAAGGTCTTTTCAATTAATTTAACCATGAATAATTTCCTTTTTGAATTACTTGAAATTTTCCATTTTAAATATCAGAAGGCTATTTCTCAACCCATTTCTGTAATTAGATTAAGCCCCGTACTTCACGCTGGGAAACAGAATTCCTTTCTATTCGTTTTCTGACAACCCAAAGTCCTGGGTCCTAAGGAGAGTTAAAGCAAGTATCTGAGACTTCAGAGACAAGAGAGTTGTTTCAGTTCAACCCACTCCTGTTTCCTAAAGAATAATGTCCAAATATCTTAGCAGAACATTCCAGATGCTTCAAAATAGAACCTAAATGCCCTGTGTACCCCACAGACCAGCAGAGTCCTCACAAGATACCTCCAAGACATCAGTGATAGGGGAGAAAACAAGTCACAGTCCGTCAGCAGGGAGGGTGGTAGGAGCCCAAAATCTGGGACCAAGTTGTAGGTGGAAGGTGGGCCCATGGAACCAAGGGTTCAGAACTGAGAGATCAACCCAAGAGAAATCAGCTGGAATCAAAAAAAGGAGAACCCAGAACACCACAGAGTGGTTGAAGCTGGCCGTTAGGGACCCAGTGAAGGTGGCTGGGCTTGTTTATAAAGGGTGGGAGGAGGAAGAGATAGAAACCTGATCCCCAGCCTCATCTACAGGAGGAAGCAGGGCCCATCGACCTGTGTTCTGCCCCTTCATGCCTCTGTGCCTCTATACAGGTAGTTCTTCTACCTAAAGTGCCATTACTGCTTTTTGTACCTAATAAACTCTCACTTCTCCCACAGCGCTCACCTCTCCTCTGCAAAGTTCTTCCCTGTACCACCACATCTGTGCCACCTCTTTCTTGTACACACACCTCACCTCTAGTACTGAACAAGCACAATATTTGGTATGCAGTAGGTGCTTAACAAGTTTTTGTTGAGTGAATGAAAAGTTAAAAATAGTTGGGGGTGGGGGTTGTGGCTCAGTGATAGAGTGCTTGCCTAGCATGTATGAGGCCCTGGGTTTGATCCTCAGCACCACATAAAAATAAATAAATAAAATAAAGATTAAAAGAAAAAGAATAGTTTACACTAAATTCAATAGTTGCATATGGTGTTAGAAAGTTCTACTGATATTGGCAATAGTTCAAAAAATGAGGCCATCGGGTCAGAAGTGCTTGGCTTTCCCCCTGAGTCATCTAAGACAGAGAAAGAGAGACAGAAGGAAGGGGAAAAAAGAGTCCTTTGATAGACACAATCCTTGTCTCATATTCCTGAATCAAGAGGAGAAAAACTATTGTCAGCATCTAAAGGAATGAAATTTAACAGCTGCAGATTCTTTGGTAATGAATTCAAAGGTTTAACAACTGATATTCAAAAAATTATAATAGTGTGTGGTCAGTGGAACACCTGAAAAACACCAGAGAATCAACTGATGTAGGTAGTCTCCTAGGGCTTTTCATACTGAGGATCAGACGTACCTGACAGATTCAAGGTCCACCTGAAGATTCTGATATAAAAGGTTTGGATCAAGGCATCTTGGCCCAAAAACTCCCCCCCCCAAGCTTTTGTAATAGTGAATGCAGTTATTGTAATAGTGAATGAAGGCACTGAATGGTTGCCTCCAAGCCACTGATGATGTCACCTGTGGTATACGCAGCTGAACATTAAAGGAGATGGGGTAGCTGTCTGCTTGGTAGGTCAGAGAGAACCCTCATTAATAACAATTAAGGGCTGGGGATTTAGCTTGGTGGGTAGGGTGCTTGCCTTATATGCTCAAGGCTCTGGGCTCTATCCCCAGCACCACAAAAAAAAAATAATAATAATAATCATTAATTAATTAGTAATAATAGTTAAGCCTACCATGTACTTACCTGGATCATCTCATGTGATCCTCCCAAAAAGCGTGTAAAGGTAGGGCTGGTATTATTCCCACTGCACAGTTATAAGAACGGGAGCTTAGAGAGGCTAAGTAGCTTATCCAGCTACTAGGTGACAGAAGTGGGATTCCAAATCCTGACCAGTTATTCCAGAGGCTGTGTTCTTAGCCACTGTGCAATACTGTGCAATGCTGTCTTTTTGCTAAAGTATTTGGGAAAAAAAAGTACCTCCCTAAAACACAGCGTCTTAATGAAAGCTGCTTCAATCTGTATCACCTCTGGACCATTTTGTCCAATAATGCACAGGAACTAATTCTTTTGATAAATCTTGGACACATCTCCCCCCAACACACACACACCCTGTCTTTTGTTCATCTCTGTATCCCTATATCCAAATAGCACAATGTTTGGCCCATTACATATGCTCAGTAACTATTTGATGAATTTAAAGACAATTCTGCAACCATAATAACCACCATGTGACTATACCAAGCCCTCCACTTAATCAAAGCTCCTGTGCTATGCTGCCCACATTGAAACAGACTGAAAACTGTGAGTTGGCTACCCATGGGGAGGACACGGCCAGCATGAACACACTGATGAGCTTCCAAGGGATACACATGCTTTCTCTCTGTGACTATATATTGAACAAACCTGGAAGGATCTGGGGTCCCAGTGAAGTAGTGGATGCACGGCGAGCTTCTATTCTGAGGCAGGACAGACACTATACTGGCTGTGGTGAGGAAAGATTCAGAGTCTATGCAGACTCCACTGGCTTTGTCCCGTAAGATGTCAATCATTGTCTGTACAGTGATGCTTTCTGAAAAAGAGAGATGGATAGCGGGCATGTAACTGTGGCACGTTGTTAGCCAAAACCCATTCACTCCTTTCTTTTTTACATTAATAAGCCCCTGAAATTAAATCTGGAAACATAACCACTCAATGACAGAATACATGTCCCAGCTTTCTTTGTGACTAAGTCTGGCCATGTGGTCAATTCTGACCAATGGGAGGTCAGTAGAAATGGTATGGGCAACTTCCTGGTCACATCCACATCCTTGCCTTTCATTTTTCTCCCTTCCTGTTTGCTGGGAGATGCCAACAATCAGGCCACAAATGGAGGTCCAGCCCTAAACTATCCATATACATCTGGACTATCCCATGGGAAAGGAAGAACTTCCGTGTTCTTCAAGCCACATTAATTTGGAGTCTCTCTGTTACAGCACTTAGCTACACCTCAACTAGTACAATAACTCAATATATATATATATCCTTTAGGAAGTGTATGCAGTCTGGAAACAGACCCCCAAGCTAGTGCTATTTGGGATCAATACTAAATTTGGAGAATGATCTCCCTACAATCAGAAATATACACAGAGTGAGGCATTTAGAATATTTGGAGGCTTTAAGATTATTGTCTCTGAATTGAGATGAATGAATAAACAAATCCTTGAGCCAGGCGGGGTGGTACATGCCTATAATCCCAGCAGCTCAGGAGGCTGAGACAGGAGGATCGTGTGTTCAAAGCCAGACTTAGCTATGTAGCAAGGCCCTAAGCAACTTAGCAAGACCCTGTCTCTACATAAAATATAAGAATGGGGCTGGGGATGTGGCTTAGTGGTTAAGCACCCATGGGTTCTATCCCCGGTACAAAAACAAAAAAAATCTTTGTATGGGATCCCACATCTACAGGCTCCTCTCTGGTTATAATTCATTAAAAGGCTATTTCAGTCTGTGTTCACAAAGACAGAATCAAAACATCTCATAGGGAGAGAATTTGCTAGCACAATGCATATCCTCTTTATAAATCTCTATAACATGTCACAACTAAAAATATTTTAAATGTCTTTGATTTTTTTTTTTAACTATCCAGTGTTCAAACTTTCTTACTTTCTCAAAAATTAGGTATTGATTTGGAGTTTTTCATTTGTTTGTTGTGGGGGACTGCAGGGCTGTAGATGGAACCCGGGGCCCTGAGAATGAATGCTCAGCATGGGCTCTACCACTATACTACATCTCTAGTCCTGGTGTAGGATTTGAATCAGAATCCAACAGGTTGGCAATATCTCTTGAATATTTTAATCTCTGCCTCTTGATTTTTCTTCTTGCACCTTATTTGTCATAGAAATCAGGTCATTCTTCCTGTAGAGTTTCACACAAGCTGGACTTGCACGTGGCATCCTCCTGGTGGAACTGAAGATGTTCCTCTTTTCTGTGCATTTCCTATAACCTAGAGGTTTCCTATAACCAGAAGTTTCATCAGATTTAAGGATACTGTTATGCTACGAACTACTGAACAACTTTCATCAAGCTAGTTTTGATTTCATTAAAAATCTTTAGAAGTTCTTTTTCAAATTCTCATTTTAAAATGAATACTTTCTTACCTTCCTATCCAGAATATATGACTTAAGTTTCACAGCAAAAGCCCTAAAGTATTCTTCTAGATGACAGAAAAGGAAACTTTTTTCTTAAAGGATCAGGTAGAGATTATTTTAGGCCTATGGACCATACGGTCTCATTTTAACTTCCCTGTTGCAATGGCTCAAATTCACCAGTGCAGCATGAAGGCAGAAATAAACAACACATAAATAACAGGTGTGTGCTACAGCTTGGATTCTGAACATCCTGAAAGGCCCTTGTGTTAACAGCTTGGTTTCCCCCCTGCAGTGCTACTGGGAGGTGGTGGACCTTTAGGAGGTGGGGCTTAGTAGAAGGAAGTTAGATCCTTGAGGGCGTGCCCTTGAAGAGGATATTGAGACCCTGGCTCCTCCCCATCACCCCTCCCAAACAAGCATTTCCTAGCTGCCATGAGGTGTGCTATGTCTTTGCCATGTGCTCTTATGTTGATGTGCTACCATATCACACGCCCAAAAGCAATGGAGCCAACCGACCATGGACTGAAACCTCTGAAACTATGAGCCAAAATAAATCTTTCCTCCTTATAAGTTTGTTTATCTCAGGTATTTTGTCACAGTGACAAAAAGATGACCAACAGAGTGTGTCTATTCCAATTAAATTTTATTTACAAAACGGGCAGCTGCTGCAGGATGTAATTTGCTGACTCTCGTTCTAATGGATCAAAAGTTTAATTTATACCATGCTTGTAATCCCAGCAGTTCAGGAGGCTGAGGCAAGAGGATTCCGAGTTCAAAGCCAGCCTCAGCAAAAAGCGAGGCACTAGGACTGGGGTTATGGCTCAGCAGTAGAGCACTCGCCTATCATGCATGAGGCCCTGGGTTCAATCCTCAGCACCACATAAAAATAAATAAATAAAGATATTGTGTCCGACTTACAACTAAAAAAATAGATATTAAAAAAAAAAAAAGAAGCCAGGTGCTAAGCAACTCAGACCCTGTCTCTAAACAAAATAACAAAATAGGGCTGGGGATGTGGCTCAGTGATTGAGTGCCCCTGAGTTCAAAAAAAAGTTCAACTTACAAAATACATACACAACTAGCAAAGATAAAATGTGACCAGTGTGGGTTTTTTGGAAAACTTTCCTCTCTGGCACAAAAAATGGTAAACTATCTAATCAATACACTTACCTAAATATGGATTCTGATTAAGTCAGTAACTGGTAGCAGAGAGAGGGTTGATGAAGAGAATTCAAGACACTTCTACTCAACAAAGGTTCATGGAACAAAGGACTATGCAAGTATCACAAGAGGATCTTAAGATGAATAAAAGATAACACCCCTGCCCTCAAGGCCCAGCAGACTAGTGGAAAAGAGGAAACTATAAGGAGAAAATAAGCCAAATATATAACTGAGCTATAAGGAGTAGACTTATTTGCAATAAGTATCACAAAGGACAACATGATAACATCAATGTTCAAAGAAAAAAATAACATCAGTAAAAACAAGGGACCTCCATGGGCAAGAAAATATTGTGTAAAAATAAGTATGAGTTGTCTTCTTGCCTGGAAACCAGGGAATTTGGGTTAAAGTGAGTCTTTATGTCTAAAGTCCATTCTCTACCCCTCCTCTTCATCCTTCCAAATCCAGACCAGTGCTCTGCAATAGCTACAAGCAAAGTGTGAGAAGGAGAATCCTAAAGGACAGCTCGACTCACCTTCTTGCTTTTCTAAGCTGTCTTTGCCTGCACAGTTGTCTGGGTGGTCATCAGCTGGAGAAAAAATCTGGGAAAAATTGAACTCATCCTCTCCCATCCACCAGCCTTGACTCTGAGCGTAAGTCCTGAGTTCAGGGTGCTCCGCGTCCATCTTTGTAGTGAGGGAAAGCTGATTGCAGATGCACTTTACTCCCTCTGCAGAGTACAAAGCAAGTACACTTAGGAAAACTTAATCAGGAAATGGAAATTCATGGGAAATCCTTCCTTGGAACACTAACTTTATAGGAAGGAATGAATTCAAATTTTGAAGCAAGAAACACAATCTTGGTCCCCTTTCTAGTTCCACCAATATTGACTGGCATCATCACATTTTAAATGTGTAATAACTTTATTGCTCTTGAATTCACAATCAAAATGAAATACACAAGGCCCTTCATTCTAAATAACCCCAAGTGGTGCATTACCTACAAGAGAAGTGAAAGGTCCTTTGAAAGAGGTAATGCTGACAAGATTTAGAAATTCCTCCAAAAAATGTTCTGTAGCATCCACAGGTCCCTCCCTCCCCAGTCTGACTCTTTTTCACCTGGAAGCACATGTTATACCACCCCGACTCACCCAAATACATACACACACACACACACACACACACACACACACACACACAATCTATAATGCAAATCAGATACTTCTTTGTTCAACATTTTTTCAACATTTAGAAAACCACATGGCAATGATAATGAATCATTTCAGAACAAGGAATGGCCAGACATAGTGGCACATGCCTTTAATCCCAGCAGCTCAGGAGGCTGAAGCAGGAAGATCTCAAGTTCAAAGCCAGCCTCAGCAATTGAGCGAGACTATAAACAACCTAGTGAGACCCTGTCTCAAAATTTTAAAAAATTTAATAAAGGACTGGGGTCAATCACTGGTGCAAAAAAAAAAAAAAGTGGGGAGAATGTACCTATAAATATATGTGTGTCTAGATGTATGTGTGAAAAATATATGGAAATATTTTCCTTATAAATATATGTATACCTAAATGAACTCAGAAAGGACTGCCCTCTGAGTACACTCTCCCTTAATGAATGAGGATTAGGTGAGAAATACTCTCAGCTGAAGACTTGCTCTGTTTCTTCAATTTCTTTCTTCCTTTTTTTTTTTTTTTTTTCAGTTTGTATATGGACACAATACTTTTATTTATTTATTTATATGTGGTGCTGAGAATTGAGCCCAGTGCCTCTATATGCTAGGCAAGTGCTCTGCCACTGAGCTATAACTCCAGCCCTGTTTCCTCCATTTCTGTATTTGCAGGCTGAGCTTCAAACACATGGAGAGCAACTTGGCCTTTGAGCTTGAGATGGTGTTCAGAGTGTAAACATTAAGCTATCAGGGCTAGTGCACAAGACCCATTCACAATTGTTGCTCCCAGGGAACATGCTGAGCTTCCAAATTCTTGAACAATAAAGTGGGAGAAAGCAAGTCAGCCTAAACTATAAGCTGCTATAGAGCCATCACTTCCTAAAACCCAGTCCCTAGAGGCAGGCTCAGTGCTGGGCTAAGTGCACCCAGGATGTGTTGCTTCACTGATTTAAACTTCCAAAATAAGCACTCCTGGATGATGGGCACTGGTCTGGATTTGGAAGGATTTTTTTTCAGAGCGTACCATAGGAGTCAAATTATAAACAATTTTAAATTTTTTTAAAATTTGTTTTAGCCTAAACTGGTGATTTTGACATCATTTATACTAAGTTTTGTTTTTTTGTTTTTTCATAAACAGCTCCACAGATGTTACTCTCCTAGAGGGCTGATTTATGGTTGACATTTGCTTTTAGGAATCACCATTTGGAGGACAGAGCGCATTAATCCTACTGCCATCGATCACACTACTGCTGGGATCACAGGACAAGAAATCGATAAGCCCAAGAAATGGTTGTGTGTGTGTTTTTTTTAATTTGAATGTTTAGTGAAAGACAACATTCATTTTGTGGAGATGGATTTTTTAAGCTATATTTTGAAGGGGCTCGGCTTTTGAAATGAAGTTATAGATCAAAACATCTTTGATTCTACTTAAAAGTAATATGATGGCTTTGAAGCATAGCCCACTAGCCTTCTCAATGGAACCATTCAACAGGAAGACTTCAGGGGCTGGGTTGTGGCTCAGCGGTAGAGTGCTGAGGCCCTGGGTTCGATCCTCGGCACCACATAAAAATAAATAAAATAAAGGTATTGTATCTATCCACGGTTCTTCCTCTTGGAAGGGCCTTATAGTAAGGAGTTCGAGGGCTGGGGTTGTGGCTCAGTGGTAGAGTGCTTGCTTAGTGTGTGTGAGGCACTGGGTTCAATCCCCAATACCCCATATTAAAAAAAATACTAAATAAACAAAAGTATTGTGTCCATCTACAACTAAAAACATTAAAGAAAGGAGTGTGAGGTTCCTGCACTGTGGGAGAGATGGAGACCTAATGAGCCACACAGGTTGCCCTTGTCCTATAAATACTGAAAGAGTTGGGCAAAGTGGGCACAGGCCCTGCTGATTCCATGCTAGGTAGAGAGGGGTAAAGAAATTCCTGTGGTTGCTGAGGGACCCCCTAGCCCATTCAATAGTCTTATGGGAATGAGAAAACACCACTCCCTTATCCAGGCAGACACCGCCTTCACACAGTTTGACCAGAAAACCACTATCCAGATTTCTCTGCCTCCAGGGGCAACTAACTGTGTATGGGGTTCAATGTGCCCAACATCCAGAGAAGCCCTGATCACTGGACTTTGTGCACAGGAAACAAGCATGACTTTCAATTACTGAACCAGATCTGCTTCTAACTCAGGTCAGATCTGGCACCAGTCACCCCTTAAGGAGACTGTGGCAAACAGGTTTCATCCCAACATCATTTCTGATTCATTGGTAAATTAGGTTGAAAAAAAATACATAGGCCAACTATAGGTTCAATAAGAAGTATGCAGGAATCTACCAGCCATGTCTTTGTGGACACAGGAGGGAAGAGTGGCAGTGCATGTGCTATGCATTTATCATTCTGTCCTAAAGAATGTAAGAGTATGTCACTGGCCAATCCTCAGAACCCTTGGGAGCCTTTTAACCCATTCTGGGATCCAATCCCATCTAGAATATGAGAGTGCTGAGGTACTGATTCAAGGTCACCAGTCCCACCTCTAATGCTTCCTTCCCTGTGCTGTCTTAGGAGCCAGGGCCACAGAGCAGCAATTTTATGAGCACTAAATCCTTCCATGAGGATTATCAAGTTCTCTGCCCTTCTAGGAACATTGCCTCACAGAGAAATGGCCTGACTGGTCTAGAGTAGTACTGAATAGTCTTCGCACAGATCCAAACTCCTTCTTTTAGAGGACCATTCCAACCACAAATACAGGGCACTGTAGCTGCTTCGAACTCAGGTCAGTTTCCCGTTGAAGGGATTTGTCGATCTATTCTCAATGACCACCTTGGTCAATAGAGTAACGGTTTGAGTCATGCAGCAGCCTGTAGTCAGAATTGGTTCCTGCCCGGAAAGCAAACAGAAAATAGGAAATGTTAGGAATATGCTTCCCAAGGGCCTGCATCCCTTCACTCTAGATTCAGAAAACCCAAGGTGCATCTCCAGAAACAGATGCCCAGAAGTGAACGGTGCGCTTAGGCATGAAGAGCCAGTACAGTCAGGGGCTGCATGGTAGCATGATTTCTCTGGGTCTGGTGCTGTGGGTCCAGCCAACATCCATCTCAGTCTTTCACATGCTCAAAACCACTCACCTGTGATTTTCTCAGCAGCCCAGTATTTCCCTATGGTCTCAAGCACCCAGGCCTCGTCTCGATCCACAAGCAGATACGCACTTTGGAAGCTATGGCAGGAGTTTGCATCTTCATAATAATTCCCACCTTGTCCATGTTCTTCCAACAAGGAGACGATGACATCTAAGGCTTCTTTAGCTGTTGTCCCTCTTTCTAAACCAAGCCTGAAGTTAGGAAACAAGAAGTGTTCCTCAGTCATTTCAACCCACATGATTATTGTCATAGCAACCAAAGACCAAGACAAGACCCAAGCCTGAAGCACACCAATGCATGTACGATGTTCAATTTGCAGATCAACATGCAAACCAATCAACGGTACTTTCAACTCAGAATACCTCTATCACACGTTCAGTACAAAGGCAAAAATCATCCCCCTTCTGCACAGACAGAATCAGGAACCAGCAGCTTTTTCCCCTGGAAAGGAAGGTCGGCCCCCTCTTTCTCTGTGGTGACTCCATCTCCCATGAATCTGTCTGGCTCAGCTCTAGCCCTCAGCAAGCGCTGTGCTTCCTCCTGACTCCTACCTAGACAAAAGGAAATCTCTGCCCAGCCCAGCTTTGCTCGCCATCATTCTATACAGGTGTTTTGGTTATTGCTACATATTGTGTCCCCTCAAAATTCATATGACGAAACCCTATCACCCAATATAATGATACTAGGCAAGGGGGCCTTTGGGAAATGACTAATAATGGAGGAACCTTATGATGGGATTAGTGTTTGTATGAAGGAGGCCTCAAGAGCTGCCTTGCCCCATCTACCATGTGAGGACACAGTAAGAAGGCACCACCTGTGAGTCAGATATGCGTTCACACCAGACACCAAACGTTGGCACCTTGAACTTGGACTTCCCAGCTCCCAAACTATGAGAAATAAGTTTCTGTTGTTTATCAGCATCCTATTTATAGTTATCTCAGTCTAGATGGTCTAAGACAATTAGTAATAACAGTATTTGATTACTAATCATTCTCCTCTGTGTATATAATTTGCTCAGAGATCTCATTAGAAATGGTTGTCTAGAAGGACATGCTCCATCCTTTTTCTACGTATTTCCCTCCTACCTATTAGCCTACAGCAACTGGTGTGGCTTACAGCTTCAGTTATCAAAAGAACACACCTTCCTTCTGAAGTGAGACATCCATCCTGGTCCTTCCAATTAATAAACCCTTTAAAGAGAGTACAGATACTGCCCTCTGTGTGACCATAGGCAGTTTACATAATACATTTGAACTTCAGTTTTATGACATCCATAAAATTAGTTCCTCTATCATTGGGTTACAATGAATATGAGTTTCATGAGATAATGAACATGAAAATAGATGGCCTGGGGCTGGGGATATGGCTCAGTGGTAGAGCATTTTCCTGGCAGGCATGAGGCCCTGGGGTCCAATCCCCAACACTGCAAAAGAAAAAAAAAAAAGAATGGCATAGTGCCTAGGACCAAATAAATGATGAGTAGATTTCAGGGGGCAGAACACTGTTGCAGAGAAATCTGCAATTCAGAAATAAAGAACTAACTTCTCGCTCGGGTTTAACTACTCACAGGCAGTATGATCTTAAGTAACATCTTCTTTTCAAACCTCTATTTTCTTCTTGGTAAAGTAAAAACATTTCTACCTCCCTCCTCGGGCTGGTATGAAAGAAGATGGTACATCATACGTATTCAGTTCATTTATTCATCTGATCATTCAAATTGTAAGTCTGCTGGCAAAAATTCAAGAGTCTTAGAGCAAAGCTACTGAGACGGTGGTACAAGCCTGTTCTTGGTGAATTGTCAACACAAGAAGCAGCAGCTATTAAAATCCACCCAATTCAGTGCTTTCTGAAGGAGCATTCCACTGTGCTGCCATGGAGAAGAAGAGATAATGTAGCCACAAGCTATGGACTTATTCCGTAACAGGCTTATTTTCATAGTCGATTTATTACGTACCGATTCATTTGAAATTTCTCATTCTAAGCTCATTTAAGAAGGCTTGGTTACAAAGCTCTGATCTACAAAGCTGAACCCTAACGCCTTAGGAGAGTGATACAAAATTTTAAAAATAACCCTGATCCTTTTGTGGTTCACAAGCATGGGGATCGGGGTTGCCCACTGTTGTCTGGGAGACGCCTCCCTCAAACCTTGTTACCACGTTGGCACAGTACCCACCTGACATGAAAAGAAAAAAAAAAAAAAAAAAGAACAAGCTCACTGAAAGATAGAATTAAGTAGACTTTTCCCTGCTCAAGCTTGTCTTCTCCAAAAAGGAGCCACAAGAGAGCTCATCTTATCTTGAGGATCTGGAACAAACCAGTGTGCTGTGAGACCTGCATCACCAGAACCGAATCTGGAAGGCCTCCTTCCTCCTTCCCAGGGTCCCTGGTGGGCCCTAGTCACAATGCTTCCTACACCCGCTCCAGCAGATTCTGCTCCCAGGGCCTTTGCAGGGCCCCAACTGACCTATGCAAATCTATGTAGGGACAGGTGAACACAGAGTCGTGCTCAGTAGCCCCGTCTTTGGAGGCTGGGATCTCTAATGTTCTCTGGATATTCAGCCTGTTTACCTTCCACTGAAATCCACAATGTGTGCTCTTGCCTCCAACCTGACTTGGATGCCCTACATGCACAGCAGGACCTCAGCAACCCACTACAGACATAATTGTGGTTTCACTCTCCTCCTCCTCAGACCAGGACCATGGGTGGCTCCGTGAACCCACCCGACCATCTCCAGCTGGTCTCCCAACCACAAAATGAAGACAGGATCACCAGCTCCTCAGTGCAAGGCCATGAAGAACATCAGGGTTCTGTACTCTCCTCTGAGACTGAGAGATGCAGGAGAATCCCATGTTACTGAGTGTGGAGGAAATGCCACCGTTACCAGGCCTGTGGTAATCCTGGGACACACCCAGCATCCAGAGGCCTATTTTAATGCTGTTTTCAACTGCCTTGCCTCCTAGATGGAGTAGATTCATGTGGTTCCAAATAAGAACAGCACTTTTCTGGCCCCAGTGCCTCATTTTCCTTCCACCACCACACGTTAGCCTGGGTAAGATCAAGATAGGGAAAGGGATAAAATTAAATGAGCCAAAGTCATAGTCTCATTCTGAGATCTACTTTCAGTGTAACTCAGATCCTTCCAAACTGTATGCTTTGTCCAGGTTGTTCTGGGCCTGAGAGTTAACTGCTCCTAAATGCAATTCCTAGTTTTATGGGAAAATATTTATTTGGGGCTCACAGTCTTGTCACAGGTATGTCAAGCTAGCCCCACCCAATCCTGAAAGATTTACACATCTCACAAGGAAGAAGAGAAACACCTGCACTTTCTTTACTTAAAGCCCCTTTAAGAACTCTGCATATCTTTTCAATATCTATGCCTCTAGAGATAAGAGGGACCCTGTCCCTTTGTATGCCAAATAAGGTAAAATTAAGTTATAGCTAGATTTACTGTGGGATATGTAATTGCTGCCCCTGAGAAACAAATGAAAACAGTCGACGCCCCTCCCCTTAGCCTGGTGTTCTTAGAGGACTCTGCCAATTACCTTCCTTCTTCCCATAATCAACAAGTTTGTAAGTCCCCTCGGGGTAACAGCTGTTATGGCTTAGATATGAGGTGTCCCCCCAAAAGCTCATGTGAGACAATGCAAGAGTTTAGAGGTGAAATGATTGGGTTATAGGAGCCTTCGGTGCATCAAGGCTCTGATATGGATTAACTGGGTGGTAACTATAGGCTGAAAGGGTGTGGCTGGAGAAGGTGGGTCACCAGGGGTGTGCCTTTGGGGTTTATATTCTGTCCCTGGAAAACGGAGCTTTTCTCTGCTTCTGGTGCCCAGGTCCTGAGCTGCTTCCCCCATCACACCTTTCTCCATGATGCTCTGCTTCACCTGGGCCCAGGGCAATGGAGTTGGCCGTTTATGGACTAAGACCTCTGAAACCATGAGCCAAATAAACTTTTATGTCTCTAATTGTTCTTGTCCGATCTTTTGGTGATAGCAGCTAAAAATCTGACTAAAACAATAGCCTTCTGGACACTAAAAAATTCCCAACCTTCAGCCAGAGGGCTGGACGCAGGAAGGTAAGGCTGTGAACTGATCGTACATGTCCCCCCGTCCCCAAAATTTGTATGTTGAAGCCCAACCCCCAATGTGATGGTACTTAGAGGTGCCTTTGGAAGGTGATTAGGTCATGAGGATGCAGCCCTTGTGATGAGATTAGGGTCTTTATGAAAGAGACACCAGATCTTGTCCTCTTTCTGCTGTCTGCCACGTAAAGGCACAAAGAACAGGCAGTGTCTGCAAACCAGAAAGTGAGTGCTCACCAGACACTGGATCTGCTGGCACCCCGATCTTGAACTTCCCAACCTCCAGAAGAGAAATAAACATCTGTTGTTTAAACTCTCCAGTCTATGGCACCTTTATCATAGCAGCCCAAACCAACTAGGAAAGGTCACAAGTGGATGTTAAGTGCTGCATTGATTTGCGAATTTAAAACTCATGGAAACACATGGTTTTGGACTGCACTTCTGCACTAGGCTCCAACATACCAGACCAGACCAGACCAGACCAAAAGGGAATCGCGCAGGCCAAATGCCCCACAATCAAACTAAAAGCTTTGCTAGGTGCAGTGGCACACGTCTATAATCCCAGCAGCTCCGGAGGCTGAGGCAAGAGAATCACAAATTCAAATCAGCCTCGGTAATTTAGCAAGGCCCTAAACAACGTAACCTGTCTCTAAATAAAATTCAAAAAGGGCTAGGGAGGGGCTGGGGTTGTGGCTCAGCGGTAGAGGGCTCACCTAGCAAGTGCGAGGCTGGATTTGATCCTCAGCACCACATAAAAACAAATAAACAAAATAAAGGTATTGTGTACAACTAAAAAAAATTTTTTAAATAAAGGGCTGGGGAGGGGCTGGGGTTGTGGCTCAGCGGTAGAGTGCTTGCCTCCCATGTGTGCGGCACTGGGTTCAATCCTCAGCACCACATAAACATAAATAAACAAAATAAAGGTATTGTGTCCACCTACAACTAAAATACTTTAAAAAAAAAAGAGTTAAAAATATAAATTTAAAAAAAAGGGCTGGGGATATAGCTCAGTGGTTAAGTGCTCCTGAGTTCAATCCCTGGTACCAAGGGGGTGGGAGGGACTGAAGCTTTAAGGGAGCACGAAATACTCCAATTTTTTTATTAAAACAATAGATTCCAGTCTGTCTGAGTCAGCATAACAAGGAAGTCCCTTCTGCTTTCACACTTCCAAAAAAGTAACCTAAAATAACCTAATGTTAACCAATCCATTTTTCCCCTGCTCTTCTGTTTCCTTGTTTCCATTTTATAAAACCACTGTTCTGCTATTGCCTCATGGGAACTCTGTTTTGCAGAATGAAGGCTACCCGGATTCATGCGTCACAAATAAATGTCAACTTGATCTCAAACTAAATTTGCCATCTTTTTGACTTTTGACCGAAGACAGGGTGTGTGATCTTTGGGCTCGGTTCCACCTCTCAGTGTCTGAGCTTCCTGTCTCATTAGAGTAGGACTGTGATCTAATGCAGAGAGGAGTGGTTCACCTGAGGTTAGCAGGTCCTGGTATTTCTGGCCCAGCCACCATCTAGCCTTGGTGCTGTGGGCAAGTCCTTAAACTCCAGCTTCCTCATCTACTAAATGTAAGTAAACAAACAGACCAATGTCATGGCTGGTTGTGAGAACTGAATGAAATACATGCACATATGTCTTCCTAGAGTGATCAGCCAGCTAGAACTAATGGCAGTTCTTTCCTCCTACAGTGATCAGCCTCCCTTCAAATCACCTGTGAGTTTCCACATGCGTGAACCACCTAAAGATAAACTACAGGGCTTTCCAAATTTTCACATTGGCTTCTTTCCAGTGACTTTTGTATTGTTGTTCTTGCCATGCTGAGGGGCTAACGAGATTTGTCCAGAATTATAAAATATTCTGAAATACTGAGATTGACTGGGTTTTTGTGCCAACATTAAACACAGATAGGATGAGCAAAAGTCAATCTGCAGATAAAGAAAAGAATAAAGCAGTTATGCAAAGAAGAGACTTGGAACCCTGAAGGAATGGGGTGACCTGTCCTAGCCAGCTGTACCAGTGTTATCAAGGAAAATGCTAAATAAACCCTCTATTTTCACTTGCTCTTAATTGACTTATAAAAAAAACACAGTAATTTTGGAGGACACACAGCTAGGCAATAACATTATTAATCCCCCACTGGCTTTGCTGTAGATGATACCTGTGGGTTATGACAACAGCTCTCTAGGGCCCTTCAGGGACCTGAGGCCCACTGTTGCTGAAGGCACTGACTCTTCCCTTGGGCCTACAGATGTCGGATGGGCAACTAGGATGGGATAAAAAGGCTGGCATCTCTATCTTCATACTGTGTCTCTCTCCTTTGTTGCCTCAACATCTGAGCCTGATTCTACTCAGCCCTGCTAAGAACACGGGAGAAATGTTTTCTGCAAAGTATAATATGGGGTTGACTTGACCAGACTTGCCTTGTGGCTCTCAGTCTCCCCACTTCAAGGCTAAAGGCACCTACCAGCTTCCAGGACCAAAGTACCAGATCATAAAAGGAATGAAAAGAGGTGACACCAGAGTTCCTGGTAGATCTCTGCCTATCCCCAGAAAAGACAGAACTATTCCTCCCCTTCCTTAGCCTCTCTCTCTTCCTCATGATTCCTTTCCTATGTATGTAACCCCTCGACTCTGGAGTTGAGAAGCTAATTTGTGAGCAAAACCCTTTCTCTTCCATTCTTTGGTCATAAAGTCATAAAGAAAGAAAGGTAATAAAGCCTTTTTTTCTCCCCAGTTTCTCAACTCTCAGACATGATTCTTCCATGGGTCCAGCCTCCAAAGCTGAGTCTAGTAACATCAGCTCAGAGAGCAGAGGGTTAAATTTCAGGAATTCTGGACCAATTGTTAAGCAACTGGTAGCATGAAATCTGTCTTGGTGGGGGCATTACATCACGGGAAGTAGAAAAGTCCACAAACCAGGGCTGCGCCCCCCCAGTTGATTACTAAACATTTCCCAGCATACAGCAGACTAATGGATCCTAAAAGCTTTCTAGTCCATTATCATGACAGCCAGACCCAGGATTGTAAGAGACACCTTGACATTCAGTTAATAAATTCCCCCCCTTTATGTTAGCTCCTGTCAGCTGCCTGACACTTAAAACCAGCCTCATGAAATGCAGAAATGTCTGTGTCTATGTGCCTTTTCTTGGGGTTGAGGATAGGAATGGGGGGCACTGGTTGACACAGTCCCACAGAGATCTGTGGATAGTAAAAATAAAAAGTAAACAAATACATAAAAAAACAAAGCTTGGCTTTTAGCATCAGCATCAGTGGAAGTATTGATGCTCTTGCCCTAATGCTTGCATTCACGCAAGCCTCTAAGAAACACGTATGAGTTGTACCTTTATTTTAAATCCAGTGCCTGTTAGAATGCTACTGTCATTCATTTATGTCTCTTTGAACTGAGGTTGGATTTGACATATGGATGGAAAACCCAAAGGATCAGGATATTTATGAAAACTGCTGTACTTTTTTTAAATATTCCATTAAAGTCTAGCAGATACTTGGAGTGTAAAATATAAACAGCTTCCTCTCACAGGAGCTATCCAGGAAAGAACTGGAATCCAAGCACAGAGGACAAGTCAGGTCAGAGAAAGTAGGGGCACCTCATACAGCAATTCCTAGGGTGATACTGAGTCTGACATCAAAAGGATGGAACCAACCCACAGCGAGTTCCCCCTGCAGCAGCGCTATTCTGTCCTTGTCACCCCTCATAACCTTCTGGAGGGATTGTTCAAACAGATTGCTGGCCCCACCCCCAGATTCGGCAGAGGTCTGGTGAGGAGTGGGGACTGATGATATCTAACAGGTTCCCAGGCCATGTTTGCTCACCGTTCACACTTTGAGAAACAATGTTCTAGAACCTGGTCACTCAAACTGTGGTTGGTGAATCCTCAACATTAATATTTCCTGGAGCTTCCTACAAATACACATAAGAGGGAGTTTGGTTGCTCTGAAATGGTCCCTTAGAATCTCACCAGACTTGGCTGAACTGATCCTAGCCAGTTTAAAGCTGAGACCAAACCCTGAACTCAAAGATCCATGCAAGGTGCAGATAACAGAGGCCCCACTCTGAAGAGCCTGCCTGTCACAGGGTCCTCCTCACTCCCTTTTTATTGCGGAAGCTACACAGGGCTAGCCAGAGCAAGAGTTAAAACTAAATAGCTAAAGTTCAGCCCTTACCCTGTCATCTATTCCTGACATATGTTATTATTCCAGACCTCGCTAGCTATCACAACACCAATTATGTGCCAAATTTATCTTTGCTGTCTATATCCCTGAGTCTTGCAGATAGATCCAAGTCAAAAACTCCTCCTCAAAGCATCCCAAATGTGTCCAGTCTATGACAATATCTGAACATAGAGCAGAGCTTGCTGACCATCCTCACTTTGTGAACCAGTGCTCTAGAACTTGTTTCAGTGCTTATATCCTGGAATTCTGTGCCACACATGTGATGTCCAATCTCCTTGAGTCACCTCTCTCCTACTGTCGTCTCTTATATTGTTCATACAATTTGCATTGCTCAACTTTCTGTCTCCTCCCTGCAACCACATTAAAATCTTGATGAAGCTTTGAGCTTCTTTATGCACTCAGGGTCAAGCACAAAGTAGATATTCAGTAAACTCCTGTTGCCTTATGGGTTGATAATCTTGAAAAGATCAATCTGAAGCATATAAGAAAAAAATTATCAAAATAATGGCATTTGTTGGTGAATGGATGGAAATGGAGAAAACCATGCTAAGTGAAATAAGCCAGACTCAGAAAATCAAGGGTTGAATGTTTTCCTCTTATCTGTGGAGCAAACAAAGGAAAGAAGGCAGTTTAGTCACTCATTCAAAATTCTGTTGGTGATCACCCGTTAGTTGCCAGGCCCACAGTTTCCACGGATTGTAACATGGGGTAGAGGACCAAACAGACAAAGATCCCTGCCCCATCCAGCTTCCACATCCAGTTCCTTCTGGTGCATGCTGGCTGGGAGAGGAGGGAAAGAAAGAAGAAACAACTGAGAGGTAGAGGGTGAAGGAGGGTGGTCATCGCTCTGGCGGTTTTTTAAAATTTTAAGTGTTTTATGTATCTTTTCTTTGACATATAGTCATATATTTCAAATACAATAAAATTTACCCATTTTAAACTATGAGACTCAGTGGTTTTAGTCTATTCATAAAGTTGTACCACTAGCATCATGATTCGAGTATAGAACATTTTCAGATGTCCCCAGTAGAAACCTCACCCCCGTTAGGACTCACTCACCAGTCCTCACCCCCACGCGAACCTAGGCAACCACTAATCCACCTTCTGCCTCTCTGGATTTGCCTCTTCTGTATTATTTCATACAAATGGAACTGTACAATATATGACATTGTGCCTGCCTTCTTTCACTCGGTATAATGTTTTCAACATCATCGTGTAGCATATGATGGTACTTGATTCTTTTTTATTACTGAAAAATATTCCATGTTAGCCTATTCTCTTTTTTTCCCCATCATCTGAAAGTTTCTATCAAAAGGCACACATCAGCTCTGGGAGGATTGTGTTACCAAATGTGAGGTTCAGTAGGAAATAAATCTCATCCCCATTCCAGACTGTTCTGTCTGGGCAGTTATTTCAAAGAATCACCATGCAGTACCTGACCAGATCCATCCCCAGTAAGGCTTCCGTCTCAGCAGCCGGTTCTCTGGCGGTGACGGCTTCATTGGCTATGCACACGCCGTGCTCATTGGCTCCCATTTCTGCCCCCCAAAGCCAGGCGGGTCTGCTTATCACTATGGCATGTGTCCTCGGAACTTGGTCAATTGAAATGTAAGTGCACTAAAAAATGAAGACAAGAAAGAAAGCACCGTCACCTGTCGGGTACCTCTTGGTTTCCACCCAGGCTCTCACAATGGACCATCACATCAGTCATAGAGCCAAAAACCAAAAGGCCGTGTGAACGTCCAGCTTTAAAAGACACCTGGAGTCGCAATGCAGCTCAAAGGTTTCCATGGTGAGTCCAGTCTGTTTCGTTCAAGCCAATCTGCTCATAGTGCTTCCACATCTGTAATCATCTTGCACCAGGTATTCAACCAACCTCTGTCCTGAACACTCTGTATCTGGCCATCTCCAGAGCCACAGATGACCACCAGCATTTCAAATGAATATAGCTATTAATTTCCATTTGCAAAAATCCTGATGGATCCGGGTTTCTGAACTTTTCTGAAGGTATAGAGCTCTTTGATCAAAAGAAACCTCACCCAGAAGCCCGACACAGAACGCAGCTAAAAGGGAAGATGCTTTGTCTGAAGAAAGAAAGTTCCCTGAGACCCCAACAATAATTCCTAGAGTTTCCCTGAACTCAGTTTGACAACCTACATGATTTCAGTAATGGCAGAAAAGGAAGAAATGGTTCCATGATATTGGCATGGAACCATGGCATTCCAACATGCACCTCCTTACACATTGCTTTCCAGTCTGGGCCACTGGATTCTCACACTAAGGCAGTGAGAATTCTCTAAGGCAGTGAGGCAGGCACAGGAGGAAACAGATCCATGGAGGTGTGTTTCTAGGGGCTGTCAGCAACACAGTACAAGCCACTTAGACTTGCATGTCTTAACCTTCTCTGGGCTGCCCGATCTTTACCTGAGGGAGCTAACTTAGATCACACTATTTCTCCCAAAAGTATTTTTAACTGCAATACATTTTCTTCATAAAAACTCTTGCACAGAAGCGGAAACACAATAAAACCGGTCAAAGTGAGCTGGGGCAAAAAGATGAGCAGTGTGGGACCAGGACAGGTGGGGACATACTCACATCCTTGCTTGCTTTTTTCCCTTAAGCTCCCTACCCTGTGGCCCACAAGGGGACTGGGCTGGGCACAAAGCTCTCCAAGGCCCCTATAACACACTCTCTGTGTGGTAGATGCAGTGTGGGCCACTAGATTGCAAAGAGCTCTTGAGCTCCCAGGGAATCATTTTATGAGCCACAGTGTCATTTACATTTTAAATCGGGCAGCTGAAAGCCCTGGATTACTGAAGCCTAGGCTTTTTTTTTTTTTTTTCCCAAGACAGTTCTATCGACTGAATACAACCCAGAAATCTATTCTGCATTGATTTCCTGTAATCTCTGCTCCTCAAGTAAAAGCTGAAATGCACGCAGCAAACACAGTGGTTTGGTCAGGTGATATCTGTGTCTGCACAATCCACGTCACAGGTTGCACTGCAGTGGGGGGATGTTATTTCACTTGATACATATTTGTAAACTGCAAGCTAATTAAGTCCAGGGGTTGCCAAGAAACCCTTAAGATTTTGGTGGCAAATGAACAATAAAACATACTCTTGAAATGTTTTTCTCTATTCCATTCCCAAAATTTATTTATTTTAATAAATGATTCATCTAGAGCAAAAGGCCAGCCAAAATAGGAATCGCAACTATGTTCCCTGTGCTTTTCTAAGTTGAACTGAAGGTTCTACCTTAAAATTGCATTCCTCCATGTTAAAAAACAAGAAGCCTTTCAGGCATTGCAATGGTTTTGATGTTGAGGGACCCCCAAAAGCCCAGGTGTTAAAGGGCCTTGATCCTCAGGGTGGTGCTACTGGGAGGTGACAGGACCTTTAAGAGGTGGGGCTAATGGGTAGTCTTTAGGTCACTGGCCCTTGAAGAGGATTGTGGGACCCCAGCTTCTTACTCTTTCTCCTCTGCTCCCTGGCTCTTGAAGTTAAGCCATTTTCCTCTGCCATGACGAGCTGCCTCATCCCAGGCCCAAAGCAACAGGGCAAACCAATCCTGGGCTGGAGCCTCCTAAACCGTGAGCTCAAATAACCCTTTTCTCTGTATAGGTTAAGTGTTTCAAGTATCTGTTACTGAAATGAAAAGCTGACAAAGACAGGCATTGGCCAAGATTTTCCAAAAGCCCAGTCCCCACTAAACACAAGTGACAAATTCTGTCTTGAAAAGAAAGAATGGGGAAGGAATCTCAGCTTCTTAAAAGAGATTTATCATGATTTTTTTTTAAAGCCAGGAAAAAAGTAGAAATAGGAAATGGTTTTATTGATTTGTCCTCAAATACATTTTTTACACATTTATACCCATTTACCAATTATTTATAGAGCACCCACTACATTCAAAGTATTTTGTGCCAAGTGTTGCTGGCAGAAAATCAATGAGGATGGCTGTTTTCTGTCCCTTGGTTGGGAAAGAAGAAGGTCTATCCACATAAATTGTGTAACTGCCACACGACTCCAGTGTCATGGAAGCCTGTCCATGTCATACTCATGGCGTTCTGCCCCTTCCTTCTTATCAGCCCTGCTTTGTTTTTTACATTTCCCATTCCATTCATCCTACTTACCACCTGATAAAATATCACACAGCTGATCCATGCTATCTCCCCAAAAGCTAGAAGGTAAGCTGCAGGAAAGGAGGAAGTCTTTGTTGTTTAGTCCATTTACATATCAAGGCTGGTCCACAGTGGGCACCAGTAAGCTTTATTTTTAATGAATGGATAGATGGATGGTAAAGATCTAAGGAAGCATAACAAAGGTCCAAAGGAAAGAGGGAACACAGGTAAGTGGCCAGAGGTTTTTATCAAGTGGTGACATTTGAGTTGATTTGGAAAAAACATGTCAGACATCAAGATATTCCAGACGGCTGGGCATGGTGGCACATGCCCATAATTCCAGCAACTCTGGAGGCCGAGGCAGGAGGATCACAAGTTCCAAATGAGTCTCAACAACTTAGCAAGGCCCTAAAGCAACTTGGCAAGGCCCTAAACAACTTAGCAAGATCTTGTCTTAAAACAAAAATTAAAAAGGGCTGGGGATGTGGCTCAGTGGTAAAACACCCTGGGTTCAATCCCCGATACAAAAAAAAAAAAAAAAGATATTTTCTGGAGAGAGCAAAGAGCCTAAGAAAAGGCAGAAATGGGATGTCTGTGGTGTATTCATGGTCCAGGGAGGTCCCCACCGTGCAGTTGAGGGCAGCCACTCTGACAACACTGAGGCACAGAACTGCAAAGGCTCAACAAGGATTGACAAAAATGTTGCACATTGAATCAAAAAGACCAGATGGCCCTTGTGGGAGTTCAAACTGTAGGCAGCCAACCTGACAATTTCCGGGCCAAATTGAGAATGATGAGGAAGGAAGGGGATCCCCAAATAGCCAGATGGGACAGATCAGCCCCTCATAAGCACTAGAACTAAAAGCCAACATGGCCACATCCCCCTCATGTGCTGGGAACCTCAGGGAGCCTGTAACACATGCCCCTGGCGGACTCTTTGTCATAGACCAAGGAAGCCTGGGACTAACAAGGGCCCTTCTGTGACAGTTATTCATGCCCGCTCCATTGTGTTTTAAATGTGGCTAATCACAGCCACCTCTGGGGAGCGGGGCCGGGGAGGGGAGGGATGAACACATTACCCTCATAAGCATGGGTGATTTAAAATCCCAGGTTAGGACCAAAACTCACAAAATAATGAAATTTATACCAGAGGTAATTAGCTAAACTCTGTAAAGCCAGCCATCTAGAACATAAACTCCACAGGCAGTCTTTTCTTTCTTCTTTCTTTCTTTTTTTAAATAAAATTCACTGACCTTGACAACTGCTACATTATTAATGAGGCTGACACAGAAGTGGGATTTGAGGTGGCAGAGGAGGTTTTCACAGGAGAAAATATCCATCCAGCACCTGAAATCTTGTTTCAAAGTAGAAAAAACAAATGAGTGCCTCAAGTCAAAATTCCTAGCTAAATTTCTTTTAGAAAAGAAAAGGAAAGTGTTTCAGCCCTTGGATGGATCCTAAGAGGTGGCTGCCATCTCAGCTTTGGTTAATAAGCCATTCAAGTGAACTGTGAAAAAAGGATGAATGATTTGTTTTGCGGCCCCATGGCTACTCCCTCCCTGACTCTCATAAAACAAATCTGTCAGCAAGTATGACTTTGGGGTGTCAGAGCCTCATAACAATATAAGAATCCCCAGAGCAGCCAGGGAGCATGATAAGGTTTGCTTCCAAATGTGGACTCAACCTCCTGTGAACTCTGGGATTTTAAAGGACCATCCTGTCCTGAGCCTGCCCCTCTCGGTGGCTACAGGGGACACCTACCATGTGGGATGGTGGAAAAGATGAGCCTTGAAAAGGCCCTACAGAAAAGATAAAAACAATGATCCTGCAGAGCAAGCCTTTTATTGTTCTACAGGAATGGGTCAAAAATGAAAAGCAAGATCAGCTTCCTGCTGGCGCCTACCCTGCCCCACGTCCCAGCCACACTATTTGTGGACATCGCCCAGTGAAAGGGGGAGTAGCCGCTCACACAATAGGCGGTTCAGCTAATGAAATGCAACCATTGTGCCTCTCTTACTGTACTCAGATGGTGAACACAACCCTGGCACCACCAGTGAAAACCATTATGGGATACATTGATGAGTCAGCCAAACTTTTATGGTGGAGAGAGAACAGGCAGGGAAATGGAAGGCTTCAGAGAAGTGGCTTTTAATTTTAGGAAAAATGCAACCCTAAAGCAGATTGCTCAGGGTCACTGAGGGTTTGTTCGTTTATTTTTAAATTTTTAATCCCAGTGTGTGCCTACTATTTGGTTGTGCATCCTTAAAGTTCGTAAGAGTCTAAATAAATAGTTGACTAAAGAAGGTGGGGAGGTCAGAGGGCAACACCATTGACCACACTTTAGAATTGCTTTGGATTTTCCTGAAGCTTTAAGAGATCTCTGGGGATGGGCCATGCAGAGGCCTGGGGTCAGGGGTAGGTTCTCCTGTAAGCCAGGGCAAGGCTTCTGGTTTCACACAGCTCCTGGTCCAGGTGTGGAAGGACAGAAAACAGACACAGGAAGAAAAGTATATAGGCTACCCATGGAGCTCTGCTTAGCTCGCTGGGATACTAGAATGTCTTATGCTTTCTCATTGGAAGAAATAACCTCCAGAGCTAAAATTCAGGATTCTACCTAATTCTCTCTCTCTCTCTCTCTCTCTCTCTCTCTCTCTCTCTCTCTCTCACACACACACACACACACACACACACACACACACTCACACACCGCAAAACACAGCCTCCATCTGGACAATTTTTCTTTTTTTTTTTTTTTTTTTTTTTTTTGTTTTTTTTTTAAGATAGATGGTGGGGGGCGAGAGAAAGAGAGAGAGAATTTTTTTAATATTTATTTTTTAGTTTTCGGCGGACACAACATCTTTGTTTGTATGTGGTGCTGAGGATCCAACCCCGACCAGACACATGCCAGGCAAGCACGCTACCGCTTGAGCCACATCCCCAGCCCCTGGACAATTTTTCTAACAATTTTCTCAAGCCATTGCAAATTCTAAATTGTCTCTTCTTATAAATATTTTCACTGGTGAAGAAAAGGGACAGGATCTACAAAAAGCTCACCCCAAATCATGAGAATACTGAGTCCACAGAGCACTTTGTATAGTGAAAAACAGATATAAATTAGAATTAATTTTCAAGGAATGGAAAAAATGAAGGAGGAAAATAATGGAAATGAGATTTATTAATAAATATTAACAGACTCCTTCAAAAAAAATTATGTGTCCTTGCTACCAAGGGTTCTCTCCGTCTCCATAAACTGGTATAATTAGCTTCTTGGGCACCAAATGTAAAAAAAGTAAAATTTAGCTGAAATCCATTGTTTTTCTGGAATAATATTCTAATAATGGTTCAATATTTTTCTAAATGGTAAGTGCAACCATGTAAGAATAAAACTATGCTATCTGTGGGTGTGTATGCACATATACGCGCGTGCGCGCGCGCACACACACACACACACACACACACACAGCACATCATAACCCAGGAAGTTTTCATCTGCTTCCTCAACCTCCCCACATCCAGAGGGAAAAGCTGTAATTGGAGTAAGTTGAGGGGTGTTCTGTGATGCATGGTGGTACAGCATCCTCAGAAAGAGAAGACAGGCTTTCAAACTAGATACATAGTTATCCATCCTACTTGAAAGCCAAAGACAAGCTGTTAAAAAAACAGAATCCACATGGGAAAGACTAAAGAATATCAAATTAAGACGTTCCAATCTGCCAACTCTGCAGCTGAATAAAAACACACGGTGTAATTTTAGAAACTGAGCAACTCTGTGCTGAAGGATCTTATTGCTTATTCTCCCAGCCTCAAGTAAAATGAGTTTGCCATATGGTATATGACAGGACTGATGGATGGGAGGATGAAGGGCGGGTGAGTAGTCAAGGTGGAAGGGAAGCCACCTGGAAGGACGGGCCAGAGGGAAGGATGAGTGGGTGGATAAGCAATCAGGATGACTTTTCGTACATGGTTATTCTCAGGATGAGAGTTCCTGGGACCTCAACAGTTCAGTATGAGGTTTCTAGGGAATTCTTAGGATATGTGTTTAGAGTATCATGAAATGGATGAGGAATAGATTGGTTCTTATGGGAAGTTCTTACTCCTCAAAGTTTAAAAAAAAAAAATCTGTGTGCTAATGGCGTTTTTATGAAAGTTGTATGACAATAACTGTGGCTCATACACCCAAATATGAGAAGGAATCCAGCATTTTGTCCTTGGGACAAGGACACAATGGAGACAGGTGTAACTATAAGGGAGTTAAACAGTAAATTTGGAAAGCAGACTCAAAAGCATGTGCTAAAGATAGAGAGTTTGGGCACTGACACCTGGAGTCACAGAGTCTCTCAGCACAGGTCAATTATTAAAAAACAAAAGAAAAAAAAATCCCTCTCTTCACAATGCCAAGCTTAAGAGGTTACATATCATACCATCCAACTACACGTTTCCATGGAGACATTAGAGAGGGATTGCCAGGGGTTGGGGAAAAGTATGAACTGGTCAGGAGCATGGAGGGTCTCCAGGACTATAAAAGCATTCTCCATGACACCATAATGATGGGCACATGTCATTACATGTGTGTCAAAGCCCACAGGATATATGGCACAAAGAGTCAATGTTAGGCTTTAGTCAATAACAGTGCATAACAATGGCTCATCAATCATAACCAGTGAACCACACCAGGGCACAGGGGAGACTAGGAGGCAGAGCGAGGGAGTATATGGGAACTGTCTGCTTTCTCTTCATAGCTCTGTAAACACAAATGTGCCCTTAAAAAAAAAAGTCTAAATGACAAACAAAAATCTTTTTCAATGAGAGACGGGCAGAGCTGTATCCTGGAAAAAAAAAAAAAAATCTGGTAACTCTGCAGGGAAAAGGATCCAGGAGAAAGACACATGAGGATGAACAAGAATATATCCGAGGACTAGGGCTGTAGCTCAGCGGAATAGCACTCGTCTGGCACGTGTGAGGCACTGGGTTCAATCCTTAGTACTGCATAAAAATAAAACTGCACCTATTCACATAAGAGAACAAGATTTAACCTGGAGCACACCTGAGTGACAATATACATGAATTAACAGGTAAAAGTAAGTCTATTCCCTAAAATGACTATAGCCACGAGAGTAGAACAAGAGGAGTTATTTAGCCTATTTTTCCCTCAGAGTAAACTTTTCTGAAACACTTATTTCAGACATGATTATAAATGGCTTATGTATAATGTTGTAGATACTAGGGCTACTTAACAAATCATTCCAGTTTAGTGGTATAAAATAACCATTTATTAAGCTCACATGTTTAACAGGTCAGGAATGTGAACAGCAAACAGCAGGGATGGTGTGTCTCCACTCCAAAGACTGGGGCCTGGAACCATCTGGAAGGTCTTTCATTCACATGTCTGGCAGTTGATGCAGGTTGTTGACTAGCGAACTTCAGCTCTTCTCCAAGTGGGCCCCTCCCTATGGTCTCTGTATGTGGAAAAGTTTGGGTTCCTCCCAGCATGATAAATGACTGGCTTCTTAGGGCTACAGTCAGAGATCCAGATAGAAGCTATGTCCTTTTACCACCCAGCCCTGAAAGGCACATAGCATTCCGTTCACATGCCCCACAGGTCAGAGCAATCACTAAGGTACATGGTAGGGGTGAGAGATGTAGACCACATCTGCCCCTATCCCTGGGAGGAGTGCCCCTCACACTGTAAGAAGTGCATATAAGGTGAGATTTGGTGCAGCCAATTTGGGGAAATTAAATCTGTCCATGTGAAAATCAAAGTTTATTTATATGCTCTCTCAGGGGCAAAAATAGAATTAGTCAGGGAAGACAGACAAGGAAGGTCAGTAACCACTCGAATCAACAAACTTCACCCACTCTACCATGTTCCAGAAAAAGAGAAATACTCAGACCCAAATGACACAGATATTCATGCACGGATGAAAACCAATTGAACCTAACATGTTCATCAAAGAAACTAGCACTCTTCTCCCACATCAAAGACTCACTGTAGTCTAGGGGCTTGGACTGAATTAGCAGCTTAATTCAAGAGGCATGTGGTTCTGGTGAAAGCCCCGTAGGACACAGTCCACCACTGCTCCATCCACAGACAGCCTACGTCTAGTCACGCTCAACTTTGCCTGTTCATTCCAGTGCCTTTGTCAAATTCACCCAAAATAAGCAGCTCTTCATAGAATTCTGCTGCTCTTTGGTGCTGACTTGTGCTTTCAAAGGATAGAAACAAAACCAGTGATTTAAGATTCAGAAAAAAACAAAAACAACAACAAAAAAACACTGTACACATTGATGCACTAATTTAAAACCAAACATGACGACCAGGAAAAAAAAATCCATTTATTTTAACAGCCTTAAAACACTAAAAAGGAGAGGAGAGAAAATAGTTTTGTTCATTTACTAGTTCCAACATTTTTCTCCAAAAAACAACAAACACTTATTTGTTAGTTGTGTGCGTGCACACATACACAACCCTAAGTACATATACCATAACCATGAAGTTTATTTCATGAATGCAATCATGGCTCAATTACCAGATGAATAGAAAGAAAAAAAACTAGGTTATTAGATTATTTCCGTAATCATGAAAAGACCTTCATCAAAACTTAATACCTATTCCCAAGTTGTTGTTGTTTACATTAAAAATAAGAATTCATATAGATCTTTTAACATGATAAAACAACATAAATCTTAGTCCCAAAGCCATCATCTTACTCAATAGGGAAGCACTAGAGGCAACCCTACTCAGGTCAGAAACAAAGGCAAAAAAAAAAATGTCAGAAACATGGAGTTTAAGATATGAGTCAGAGCAATCAGACAAGAAAATAATTAGAGATGTAAGAGAATCAAAGTCCCATTATTTGGTGTTGATTCTTAACAATACACCTGGAAAACCCAAGAGAATTTATAATAAAAGAGAATACAACCCAATAAAAGAATGTGATAAAATAGTAAATTAATTAAGATAGCCATCATGGAAAGTTGACAAAACACTCTAGGAATATGCAGACACAGGCGCTGTCATAACATTACTGGTGGGAATGCAAAGTGGTAAACTACCTAAGGAAGGAAGTTTGACAATATTTAACAAAATTACATGTTTATTTACCTTGTGACCCAGTATTACCACTTCTAGGCATCTATCCCTAAGAAAGAAAGACTGACAAAAGAAAAAAGTATATTTGTTAAAGCACTCAAAACATGAATTGATTGATAATTTGTAATATGACAAAAATAAATAAACCAAGACTAGATACTGTGGTAGATGCATGTGGCTATTATTCATTTCAGCACTCTTTATAATAGCAAAAGACTGGAAGACCACCCAAATGTCCCCCAGCATTCGGGGGCTGCTTAAACTATGGTTCATTGTAGAACGGAACACTCTACAGCTCAAAATAAGGAATGAAGAGTTCCTGTATATACCATATGCCCTGATTCTCAAGATAGTATTTTAGTCGGAAAAAATAAATAAATAAAGGATAGAGGTATATGTGGATGCTACTATTAACCTTAGAAAGGAGAAAAGGTGGGGCTGAGGTTGTGGCTCAGTGGTGGAGTACTTGCCTAGCATGCATGAGGCAGTGGGTTCCATCCTCAGCCCCATGTAAATGTAAAATAAAGATATTGTGTCCACCTAAAACTAAAAACTAAATATTTTTTTTTAAAAAAAGGAGGAAGGGGACCTGGAAAAATACATATATATTATGTATGATTTTTACACATACGTACATTTTTAATGAGAAGGATAAACCAAAAAAATCTTCTAAAACATGGTTAACTGTGTAGAGAAAAGAAAATGGAATAAAAGAGACAAGGACAGACATAGTACTTTGAATATATCTTTTTTAAAGATTTGACTTTAGGGCTGGAGTTGTATGTAGCTCAGTGGTAGAGTGCTTGCCTATAAAGATCTGACCTTAGAACCATGTAAAATTTTACTTAATTATAAAACAAGGACCATAAGGAACAGAGAATTCTCCACATACCCTCATTTTTAAGGCTGTGAGCCAACGTGAATGAAAATGGGAATCCGCAGAAATCACATGACAATCTGATGGGTGAGCAGGCTTCCAAGAAAGAAGTCAGGGTTTGGAGGCAGAGCCAGAGAAGGATCCTCAGCGTGGAGGAACTGAGACATGCGCGTGACTTACCTCGACCTTGCTCTCCGGTTCGTGGTCAGCAGCGGAGAAATACACAATCTCCTGCACTTCATCCCTGGGCCTGGCTGAATTTTTCCCAAACACCACCAGACCATCCTTAGCACGCGGCGGGAAGGCCACAAAGCAGTAACTTGGAGGAGCTCCCGCCATCCTGAAAAGAGAGCACCCGTGAGAACAGGAGCGGACCTGACGGAGAACCTTCCAAGGGCGAGTTCTGCAAACGCATTTCACCAGCGGGAACAGATTCTCCATGGAACTGTGCGCAGTGAGCTCATGAAGCGATCCCAGCTGGCCGTGAAGGTGGGGTGCCTGGAGTCGAACCACAGAGTCACAGAGACCAGATATTGTTTAGTACTCCGTGGGATTAAATGAGCTCAGATTCTCCACACACCGAAGTGGCAGCCAAAAGTGCAGTGGCGTGGGAGAAAGCAAAGGGGATTATTGTTCCTGGCAGAAAACACACACACACACACACACACACACACAGAGAGAGAGAGAGAGCAATCTGTCAAACGAATAAATGAATTAACAAGTATCCAGTCGTTCCTTGGTATTCAAGGGAATTGGTTCCAGGACCCCTCACAGATAACAAAATCCACAGCTGCTCAGTCTCTTATACAAAATGATGTCTATTATTTGCATATAACTTACCCACATCCTTCTGCACACTTTAAATCATTTCTAGATTATTTATAATACCTAATAAGATGTAGATGCTATGTAAATAGTTCATATGCTGTATTATTTAAGGAATAATAAGGAAAAAAAGTCTTTATGTGTTTATTACAGATGCACAACACACCAATGCTGCATTTTGGATCCACAGTTGGTTGAATCCACAGATGTGGGAACCTGAAGATCAGTGGGCTGAGGGTACTCTGTAGAGATGCACTCACTACCAGATCTAAAGATGCATGGCAACTGATTATCAGATTTGGAGGTGTGATCAGAAAATGGATCTAAAGATAAACTGAAAGAGACCACCGGCCCCTTTTAAAATATAGTGTTACTCTACCTCAATGACATATTATTCAAGCACACTTGGCTTTCCCTCCTACCCCTCCAGTGGCTCCTGGGCTGGCTAGGTCTCTTCTAAATGACCATTGTGCATCCTCACTTCTTGATCCTTCCTTCCTTGTTTAATGCTCTCCCCACCCTCCAAGGGAAAATTCTTCCATGCCCAGAGCTTCCCTTGTTAATTGAGCACCCATGAGGTACACACAGTTAACTTCAGCTCAGTTCTCAATTTGAGCTCCCAACCCATAGACCCAACTGTCTCCCTGGTATCCAAAGTTGATTTCAGCCTCTTCCCCCAAAGGGGGCCCTTCCAACCTTCCCTCTCAGAGGCCAGCTCCATCATCCATCCCAGTAGAGTCTCTGGAATTCAGGAATCATCCCTATCATCTACTTCTACTTTACCCAACAGGTCACCAAGTCCTATAGATTCAGTCTCCTAAATCTCTATGGAAACTAGCTACTTCCCTCCATTCTACTGCCACCACCCTACACCAAGGCCACCATCATCTCATCATCTCCAGCCTAGACCAGGCAGTAGTCTTTTAAGGGGCTGCTGCAAAACTTCCATTATTTCCCTTCAAAAACATCCTCCACATTGCAGCCAAAGAGATCTTTGCAGAAGGAAGATTTAATCATGTATTTCTGCTTAAAATACTTCAGAGGCTGCCCACCACTCTTAGAATAAACATCAAAACTCACTCTCACAACTCCAGAGCACAGGCCTTTTTCCAGTTCCCCGAATACTCTCAGGGCCTTTGCACATGCTCCACAGTTTTTCCTGAGAATTCCTTTCCATGCTTCCTTACACCAAAATGATTTGCCTAGTTTCTTTTGCAGCTTCACATACCAGCTCAAATGTACTGTAATTTATGTCACTATACCATTCAGTCTCATAGAATACTGTTCTTTCCCTTTATCTAAATAATTTATATAATTGCTTTCTTACCAAAAATTAATATTTACCTTCTCCTTCCTCTCTCCAAAAAAACCTAAGCAATATGAAATCAGGAACTGTGTCTTTGTATTTGCACACCCAGCTCTACACAATGTCTTATGCAGAATAGATGTTCATGAAATAATAGATAAGTGCCCTTTTCTTGTTTTCTAACATCTCACAAACTGAAGGTGACTTTACAACTCTCTTTCCTCACCACCACACCCCTGCACCTGGCCTGAATGCCCTTGGATTATTCTTTATGTCATTCCGGATCAGATTCAAAATGTTTTTTTTTTTTTTTCAGGAAGACTTCTATAAAAGACTGCCATTTATTCAGCATCCACAAGCACTAATGCATCCAATTTGTTCTAGAATAATGCATGTTCATTGCTTGTAAATATATTTCCTTATCTGTTTCTAAAAGCTCTCTGAGGCTAGGGGCCATGAAATCCAACTATAGAAGCCCCCACATTACAGGCCCTCAACAACGTTACATGTTGAACCAACCATATTGTATTTTTTAATTTATTTAATTTTTTTAAATACATGACAGCAGAATGCATTACAATTCTTATTACACATATAGAGCACAGTTTTTCATATCTCTGTTTGTATATAATGTAGGTTGACACCCAATTCATGTCTTCATACATGTATTTTGGATAATGATGTCCATCACATTCCACCATCCTTGCTAATAACCCTGCTTCCTCCCTTTCCCTCCCTCCCCTCTTACCTATCTGGAATTCATCTGGGAAGAATAGATGAATTATATTGTATTTGTATCATCAATTATCCAATTCAAACACTTTTTTCTTTCTTTCTTTTTAAAAAATTTTTATATCAGCTATATTGTATTTATTTGCATCATTGATAACCCAATTCAAACACTTTTTTTCTTTTCTTTCTTCCTTTTTTTAAATTTTTTTATTTGTGAATCCCAAATATAAGTTATCAGTAAATCAGTGTTTTCAGAAAAGCACTAGACTGGATCCAAAGCTCAGCTCTACCACCTAGTAGCTGTGTGACCTTGAGCAAGTCATTTTACCTCTGTGAGCCTGGATTTCCTCTTCTGCAAATGTTTTGCCCCAGCCCACAATTCTTATGACTATCAAATAAAATGATTCATTGGGTGTGGTAGCGCACACTTGTAATACCAGCAGCTAGGGAGGCTGAGGCAGGAGGATCACGAGTTCAAAGCCAGCTTCAGCAATGTCGAGGTGCTAAGCAACTCAGTGAGACCTTGTCTCTAAATAAAATACCCAATACGGCCGGGGATGTGGCTCAGTGATCAAATGCCCGAGTTCAAATCCCAAGTACCCCAAATAAATAAATAAATAAAATGATGCTTGAGAATGTATTTTGCAAACTGTGGAGGCTACATAAGAAGATACTCTGGGTTTTAATTTTTAAAACAGAGTAACATCTCAAGATTTCTGCTAAGCAGGCCATCTAAAATTGACTTGCCTCATCCATGCCCAGAGGAGTCATCAAATCATAGAGTCAGCAATATTCTATGTTTGGAAACATACTGCAATTTCAATGTCCAGGTTACTTCAGTCTCATCTGTATATGTCCACCCAGGGCTGACAGAGTTTCCTTCCTCTCACATTGCTTATGGAAGCCTCCTCCCTAGGGTGCAAAGAAATGGGAGACCCCTTCCCCAACTCGAAAATCCATTCCCTCCTAGCCTAGAAAAAATAGCCTCTCTCCCTCCATGAGAAAGAAAAACCAGGAAGATAAAGTCTTCCCCAGGTTCACAAAAACTGCTTCATCTGACAGCAATAAGCCAAGAATCAAAGTGCACCAGAATGACTATAAAATAAAATGTCTTTACGAAGGTTTCCTAGAATATGAGCGTGGGAGGAACTGCTGGAGGGTGAAATAAGGTGTAGCCAACCCAGAAGCAGCCATGCAGGGGACAGGAGGTGTTTGCTGTGCTTTAGTTTCTGAGTATGTAACAGAACTTCCCTTCCTCCCCCTGCCACCGCGCCATTTCAAAAGGGCTGGTGTCTCATCCAGGAACAGAACCTCATTTTATTCCATCTTGAAAAATGTTAGGAATCCACTGGTCTTGCATTTACAAGAGTCATCTGTAGAAAATAAACAAATCCCACAGGATCTTTAACAAACACCTATTCTTCATCTGGCATCTGCTTGCTCAACAAGTCAACTAGGTCACTTGACCATGACAAGGACATAGGCAGCAGAAGCCCAGGGGTGTGTAGGAATGCTAGGAGGAAGCAGAATTTCAAAGTCTGTTAGGGGAAAAAATTAAGTGTATCACAACCAGCCATAAACTAATAGAGTCTAACAATCCATTTTCTTTGGCTGAGTCTCCAATATATTCACTGACTAACCGCAGAGATGACTTAGCAAGACTTTTTTTTTTTTGGACTCTGAATTAACAAAGTCCAAGAGAACTTTCTACGGTGATGGAAATGTCCAGTCCCTGCTCTCAATCTCTCAATATGATAACCACTAGCCTAATGTGACTCTGGAAGTGTAATTATTATGGTCAAGGAACTGACTTTTCAATTTTATTCAAAACATGAATTGGCTTATATATAAGTGGCTTGTAAGAACTCAACTGGGCAGAGCAGCAATCCATTTCCTGCAGAAAGTCAGAAATGAAGATTTCCATGGAAAGACTTTGGAAGATCCCAAAGAACTTATTTGTGAAATCCCCACGTTTTCTAGGTACAAAATGTGCTATCATCCATAAAAATTGAATTAGCAAAGAGAGGCAGGGTACTTCTGGAAGACTGGAATAAAATGATTAGGGCAGCTACTGGACTCACCAGGCTGACTGAGTCTACAGAAGCTCCTTCCATCAGGAGCTAAAAACGGTAGCTCTACATGCCAATTCCATTTCTCCTGATATGAGTCTCCTAATTCTAACTCGGAATCCACCATGAAAGTGGCCTTCACTTCCTCTTTGTGTACATGTCTGCTCAATTCCTCTCTCTGGTTCCTAAATAAATTTTGGAAACCTTCACTTTTCTTCAAATCTCCCACCATCTCCTTAGAAAAGGTATCTCCCTTCCCATTCCATAAATGAGAGGTGGGTGAGAGGGTGGGAGGCTGTTGCAGGGAGAAGGTGTGCAGATGGGCTGTAGTGTTATGCTGTAGGCCTGATGCTGAATCCAGGTAATGCCAAGTCAGCATCTTCCAAACTGTATGTTGTAGCCTTCATGTGGATTATTATATCAACTGAATTAATAAGAACAATATTTTCTTGGAAAACCATTTTTAGAAATATAGATATCTGCCAGGTGCAGTGGCATATATAACTGTAATCCCAACCACTCGGGAGGCTAAGGCAGGAATATCACAAGTTCAAAGCCAGCTTCAGCAAGGCCCTAAGCAACTTGCTGAGACTCTGTCTCAAAATTTAAAAGATAAATAAATAAAAAGGGCTAGGAATATGGTTCAATTGTTAAATATTCCTAGGTTAAATCCCCAGTACCAAAAAATTTAAAAATTAATAAAATATAGGTATCTCACAGAGTAAGGGCTAAGTGCTGACATAAGCGACTCTATGTTGGACTGTAAACATCTGCTTACATGATCCTGTGCATGCAATGGATAGAGGCTGAGCATTTTTCTCTCTTGCTGTGGATCTCAAGGAAAAAGCCTTAAAAGCAGTAGACTTAAAGGGCAGGCCTACTGAATAAGGCTGCATTGTGGCAAATGCCAATTAGGATTCTTGCCAAGTTAGCAATAAACTAACAGTTCTAATTAATGAGACACTCCAATTTAACTTCCATCATGGGTTAAGCTGACAGGCATTTCCTAAGAAGTTCTCATTGAGCATGTTTGAAAGTGCATTTCTCTGTAGTCTGTACTTTTATATTTATGTTCTCTAAGTTCTGCAACTGAAATTATTTTTAAGGTTGTATGCTGTTGGAGGAGAGGGGTTGAAAGATGGGAGGTTGAGATAAGGATGCAAATTGGAAATATGAAAATGTCTTGGTGCTGATATCATTTTTGTGGTGGACAAAAGAAATCAGATAATTCATTAGCTGGCAGGGTATGAATAAAATATCTCCCAGTCCCCACCCCCAGTTAGTTCTCAGGGTAAGCTACCAGTTTTCTGCACTAACACTTTCTGAAATGTTAGAAATATTCTATTTGTGCCATCCAATATTGAAATGTGCCTAGTGCAAATGAAGTATCGAGCTTCTTTCTCTCTTTTTATTTATTTATTTTTGTGGTGCTGGAAATTGAACCCAGGGCCTTCTGGATGCTGGGCAAGCACTCTACCACTGAGCAATAACCCCAGCCCAATAACTGAATCTTTAATTAATTTAAAATAGAGGCTGGGGCATAGCTCAGTGGTACCACGCATGCTTAGCATGTGCAAGACCCTGGACTCAATACCCAGCACTGCAAAAGAATTACGTTAAATTAAACAGCTGGTACAATTTGGGTCTTAAATGTCCCCCCAAGGGCACATGTGTTAAAGGTTTAGTTCCATAGCTTGGGAAATGGTAAAAAGAGGCAGGACTTACTGGAAGGTTTTAGGTTATTGAAGGTGTACCCTCAAAGGGTTCATGGGACCTTGGTCTCTTCCTCCCTCTCTTTTGCCAGGAAGTGAGTAGAGCTTTGTTCTATCACGTGTTCCCCACCATGATGTGCTATCTCACCACAGGCCCAAAAGCAACACGGATGACCAAGCATGTACTGAAACCTCCAAAACTATGAACCAAAATAAACACTCTTTCTCTGTAAGCTGATTATCTCAGGTACTTGTTAGACTAATGGAAAGCTGACATCATGCTGAGTTAAATAGGCCAGTCACAGTACAGGTTGAGTATTTCCTATCTAAAATGCCTAGTACCAGAAGTGTTTCAGATTTCAAATGTTTTCAGAGTTGTTTGCATTTCTACATTGGAGATATCTTGGGGATGGGACTCAAATCTAATACAAAGTTCACTTATGCTTATCTACAGAGCCTGAAATTAATTTTATGCAGTGCTTTTGTGTGCCTGTGTTTGGGCTGTGACCTGTCATTTAAGGTTAGGTGTGGAATTTTCCACTTGTGGTTTTGGGACAGAACTCAAAAAGTTTTAGATTTCAAATTTCCGATTTTTTTGGAAAGCACATACAACCTGTACTATGTGCTCTCATCTATTGAAGCTACCTAGAGGAGTCAAACATGCAGAAACAGAAAGCAGAGTGGCAGTAGCTATGGTCAGGGAGAAGAAGGGAAGAGGGAGTTGTTTAATGGGTAGAGAGTTTCCATTCTGCAAGATGAAAAAGTTCTGGAGATTGCTTTTACAACAGTGTAAATATATTTAACACCACTTTATTGTACAATGAGAAATGCTAAGATGATTAAATATGTGTTATGTGTTTCTGACCACAATTTAAAATTTTTAAAAAATTAAATAGTCACATTTGGCTAAGAGCTGTGGCATTGAACCACACTGCTACACTGCAGTAGTATCTCCCTAACCTCAGTCTCTAACCACCGCGGACTTCCCTGGGGATTCATGGCCTCCTCTGGGAACATGGTATTGGCAATCGCCTGGAGCTCGCTGCAAAGGAGCTGCTGCTACAACATTCACCCTGACTGGTGGCAAGAGGATGGCCTTCAGGCTTGTGGGACTAGAGTGCTGCGCTCCTGTAGCTAGGAGACCACTGGCAGAATGTCTAGACAAGGAGGGAGGAAGCCGCATGGGAGAAAAGGTCTTTGTCCTCAAGTTCAGTGAGGAGTTATTGAAGGCATGAATGCTGTGGGCGTGGGCAGGGGCTTTCTTTGCTTGACTGCCAAACTGCCCTGCCCCTTTATCTCAGCGAAGCTAGAGTGACCCTCATCAGTCACCTTAGTCAGTAATAAGAAAGCGCTGAGATGCCAAAGAGGAAGAAAATGACTTTCTATGTGAGCTATGGCCTTGTTAACTGTCTTGCAAATAACTGTGACAAACTGCCTTTTCTGACACAAAGAATGGAACCCCAATCTCAAGCCAGGATTCCCTACTCTCCATCCTCCCAGCTTTCCTGAGTAAGTTTAAATTCAATGTCTGTAAATTACCACTTTCCAGAATAGCAAAGCAATGATTTTACTATTTTATTCACTGATAAATTCGCTTTGAAAATTATTGACATTCCTGCTGAACTGAAAACGAGACAAATGATACTCATTTATAAATTGATTTTCCCTGTCATATAGTTGCTATTAAAATAGTAAGGATTAATGAAGTGTTTGGGAAAGAAAATATCTAACTAAAAATTGAAATATAAATACCAGCTGATGATAATCATACACATAAATTAGCCCAGACTCACAAAGTACTGCCTAAGAGAAAGACAGATCTGCTAAGTATTTTTTTTTAAAAAAAACTAATATAGTAGAGCATAGTTTTAGGTCTCTATAGCCAAGGAATTCAAGCTCTGAACTGTCAATCCCTTGATTGAAGAACTATCAAGAGAGACCATATGGGGTATTAAGTAATGTTAGTTTTCTGACACTAACAAATACTTGAGATAATTAACTTATAAAGAGAAAAGGTCAATTTGGCTCACAGTTTGGGAGGTTTCAGTCCATGATCTGTTGGCCCTGTTACTTTGGCTCTGTGGCAAGGCAGTGCATCATGGCAGGAGCACATGACAGAGCAAAGTTATTCACCTCATGGCTGGGAATCAAAAAATGAGAGATGGAAGGGGCTGGATTCTCACTATCCCCTTTGAGGGCACACTTCAGTGACCTAAGATCTCTCACTGCCACTGGGCCCCAGCTCATAATGGTGCCACCATCTCCTCGTAGCACTAAGCTGGGGAATAAGCCTTTAAACACATGGGTCTTTGGGGAACATTCCAGATGCAAGCCTTAGCAGGAAGCAGATGCTGGAGCCCACCTGGGTTCAAATCTCAGCCATGTCCCTACCCCAAACCATTCATAAAAGGGACAGTGAGGTAGTGCACTCCTCCCAGGGTTTCCATGAGATCTGAATGGCACTTAATAGTACCAACAAAGTGCTCCAGATACCCTCTGGACACACAATGAAAGAATGAAGGATGCATGCCGCAGCCTGTTCCTGTGTCAGAGTCTATTTGTTCAGACTCCAGAAATACTGTTTTTCCTGAAATATCTAAGTGCCCTTTCACTTTCTGAATGTTTGCTTCATCGTCATCAGTGTCCTTTAAGAGCTGCTTACCATTTCCCTTTCTAATGTCAAGGGAAAAGTCACTTGATGGTTAGGTCCTGGGTCTTACCTCCCAAACTTCAAAAGATATACTTGCCAGCAGCGTGGTACAGGATGCATGCGGGGAAGAGGCAGGTTGTAGATTGCTTAACCCAGAGTGTTGCCCTAGATAATGTGTTTTTTTGTTTGTTTGTTTTGTTTTTTTAAATATTTTCTTAGTTGCTGGAAATCGAACCCAGTGCCTCACACGTATGAGGCAAATGCTCTACCACTGAGCTATAACTCCAGCCCCCTAGACAGTGTTTTTAAGAAAACTGAATTAACAGCTAACATTTTAAGTCTAGAGATCTCCCAGAGACATTCAGGTATTTGTACTTTGCTGACAACTCAGAGATCTGGCAGCACTGAGTCACATCCTGTGTGACAGTGAGATGAGTTGGGAAGTGGCTCCTTCAAAAGGTCCTGTACTCCTCCAGGACCCCTCTATTACCTGTCCCTATTGTCCCCGGGTGGTGGGGGTGGAGAATGGCAGGCTTTAGAAACACAGACCCAGGTCCCAGCCAGACTCCACCCACTAATTCTGATGGAAATGGGACTGAGAACCCATATACAATATAGCACCAGGGATTAAATGTGAGCATATGGAAAACACCCAGTGTTGCAGCTGTATACAGGAGGCACTCAATAAGTGTTTGCGTTCCCTTCCTATTTCTCACTGGTGATGCATTTGCAGGTCTACACCAGTACCCACTACCTTCCCTCTCTCATCAGTAGTTGGCCCCAAACTCCTCAGATACACTCACATTCCAAAGTACCACTGAAATGTACTGAAAGGCTCAAATCTTTTGATCTAATTATCAGATATCAAAGGCTACAGATGACACAAGGGGATGCTCTCAACAAAATCAAGACTACAGGAAACTAGAGAACAAAGCTGGCTTCTTCAACAGCAACAATTAAAAACGAAACAGCAGGGGGCCGGGGGTGGGGGGAGAAAGAGAACAAGTTATTTAAGAGGTACAACAACCAATTGCAGTATTTGGATCCTGATTTAAACAAACTGTACAAAAGTTTGTCACGGCAGCTAGGGTAATGTGGGGGGACGTTGGTTAGGTATTTGTCAGATGATTAATATTTTAGACAGGACATGATGTCTATGAACGAGCCCATGTCCTAAAAAGACACACACTGAAATGGTCCCATGAGGAAGACTGTGATATAATGCAGGGTGGGGTGACGGGGTGACAGGGCAAGGGCACAGACCAAACAAGACCGGCTAGGAGATTAAAACCTTTGGAGCTGGGTGGTAGCACACAGGGTTGACTCTATTTTTCTCCTTACTTTTGTGGATGCTTGAAACTTTCCATAATAGATAACTTTATGTGAAGCACATAAAATGTTTAAAATTATTTTAAGATTGAAGAGAGTCCTGGATGTTTTCTTAGAATGTCCACTGACAGCTTAACTTGTCCACTCAGATACTTGAGGAAGGAAGGTAGGGCTAGGAAGGATGGGGAGAGGTTCTGGTGGGGCTTGGGAGTGTTTGTGCACTAGGGGGAAAAGAAGAGCTCCAGTTCTCTCTCTAGCTTCATTTTCTGTCTTTTCTTCAAGTTTTAGACATTTGTCTCTGCTCAGCAAACCACAAGTGCCCCAGGGCAAGAGCCATGTAAATCCTCACTTCCCAGGCACCTCACACAGAGACTGGCACAGTTCAAGACCTCACTATATGTTTGTTGAGCAAATGAAAGGAAGAATGGTATTTATATCTCATCTTCAGTGAGAGAAAAAGATCAGCAGAATCCAGTTTGGACCAAACGCTCCCAGTCTGCAGTTCAGTTCATGGTACTGAGATCTGGCCAAGCGTGGAGTGGTCTAAGGGAGCTTGTTAAAATGGCAGATTCCTAGGCACCCCTCCTCAGGGATTCTGTTCAGCAGGTCCAAGCTGAGATCACAGAAAGGATAGTTTCAACAAACCCAAGGGATTCTGAGGCAACCAATTCAAACTGGTGTGTAATATCCACAGATAGGGTTCTCAAACATCTTTGTCTTTCAAAAGTATTATTCACTTTATCTGTCTGGTTCTTTTGTTCACTGTGGAAACTTTCAACACAACAAAACAGAGTAGTCCAATAAATCCCCTTAAGACATCCACCAACCTCAAGGGCCATCAGCTTATTTTAAGGAAACCTTTTAATTTTATCTGAATTCAGACCCAGCACTGGCAGCAAGACCCTCTGCCTGGGAGATGGAAGCGGCTGAAGTCGTGACCCAGGTTAACTTGAAAGAGAAAGGTTTGGGTTGTTTTCTGGTCTGACAGAGTTGTAGATGACTGTGCTTCCTCCATCCCTTTGGCTTGAAAACTGGAAATCAAACTACATGACAATCAGGAAGATTTGGATTAATTGTTATTTAAGTACTTTAAAGAATTAAAGTCCCATTCAACCTTGTTTTTTGTTGTTGTTTTTGTTTTTGTTTTTTTGTGCTAGGGATGGAACCTAGGACTATACACCTGCAAAGAGCATCTCTATATTGAACTACACCCCAGTGCTCATTGAACTCTTTAAGAATACCTTTTTGAGCCAGGCATAGTAGTGCACACCTGTAAACCCAGTGGCTTGGGAGGCTGGGGCAGGAGAATGCAGGCTCAAAGCTAGCCTCAGCAATGGCGAGGCACTAAGCAATTTAATGAGACCCTGTCTCTAAATAAAATATAAAATAGGCTGGAGATGGGCTGGGGTTGTGGCTCAGCGGTAGAGCCCTCACCTAGCATGTACGAAGCCCTGGGTTCGGTCTTCAGCACCATATAAAAATGAATAAATAAAGGTATTGTGTCCAACTACAACTAAAAAATAAATTTAAAAAAAAATAGGCTGGGGATGTGGCTCAGTGGTTAAGTGCCCCTGAGTTCAATCCCAAGTCCTCCCCCAAACCAAAAAAAAAAAAAAAAAAAATCACAAACTAATTTGTTATTTAATTCCAAAATTACAATCTGAAGGATGGGGATATAGCTCAATGGTAAAATGTTTGCCTAGCAAGTACAAAGCCCTGGGTTCAATCCCCAGGACCACAAAAATACAAACAAACAAAAAAAAAAATCCTATAATTTAGATGATTAAAGATAGGAAAATTTTTCTATTTAAAGTTGAAAAACCAAAATCCCAAAACATCAGTGACTACTCAACTTGACCATAACCCCTGATATGGACCTCTGTTAGTATACCTCCATATACTGCAAATATACCCACTTACATGATCATAAGAAAAAAATATATTTATGTTATGTAATGAGCTATTTACACATATTTTGAGAAGTTAGGAAATATATCAGTACATGGGAGAAAGCTAATGAAATGAAAAAAGGACACATAAATGTACATATGGTACCATTTAATTTATTCATGTTATCTGTAAAGATGCCACAGAAAATTACAACAAAATGCAACAAAAGTATTAGGAATAGTAATAATAAGACTAGTGGATCATAGTTTTATAAATAATTTCTTAACCTCTATATATTCAAGCATTTTCAAATTTTCTACATGAAAAGAAAGAATCTGTAATAAAAATATTTTTAAAACCCAGAAGAGTTGCAGTCAAAATAATCTATCATTCGGGCTGGGGTTGTGACTCAGTGCTAGAGCGCTTGTCTGCCATGTATGAGGAACTGAGTTCAGTCCTTAGCACCACATATGGCTAAATAAAATAAAGATTCTGTGTCCATCTACAACTAAAAATATTTTTTAAAAATAACAGTCTATTATTCAATTCACTGCAGTGAATAAATATGGCCCTATCACAGGGCAAAGACTTAGGGGTGGAGGAAAATCCCACAGCTCAACCAAGGCACATGAACTACATTTACCTTTAGCTGCATCTGATTCCGCATCTGATTCTGAAAATGATATGATATTCATATCATATTTACAAGATATGGCCACAATGAGAAATATAAATTAAGCAAAATACCTAACTTAATGTTGTTTCATGTGACAGACTAGTAACTAAGGAAATGGAGTTTTCTATAATACGATGAAATGTTGTAGTTCAAAATCTATTATCTACTCATATGTAACTATTACTTTTCCAAAGTATTTTTCAAGTCCAATAAAATATTTTTGTATGATGTTTCCCAACTTTTCAATGTCAAAATTTTTTCATGATCAAAATAGACTCTACTGTCATGTATAACTAAAAAGAACAAATAAAAACTTTTTTTTAAATAATGTCATTACAGTTGGCTAGGGAAAAATATGTAATAAGTATGTGGTGAATTTAGAAACATTTTCGATGAATTTGTATATACTCAATGACAACACAATCTCTATATACTTGAAAAATATCTGTCTCATTATTCTGTGCATATCCAATGTTGGGGCAAACCTGAATTCAAGGATCACCTGCAAAAACTCCACCCCCTCCTGTACTCTGCTACCCATTCTCTGAAGGTTCACTTAAAATATGATTCCATGTTTTACAAAGGCAAGCTGCATGAATGCAAGGGCTCTTTAAGAGACTCTGAAGTGAAGGAAAAGAGAGAAACTGAGTGACATTCGTTCCTCCCTGGTACAATTTTTTTTAAATGCAGGAAGTAGGCAACTTAAGTAGGATTCATTTTTCACTCAAGCCAGCCAAATTAGAAAAATATGGTCAGATCATTGCAAGGAAGATGCTCTCTTGCATATGACAGACTGGAAGATAGTTTTCCATCTTTCACAGGAAATGAAGGAATGAAAGGATAGAGGAATGAAGGAAGAGGGAAGAAAGAAAACACTTGTACCACATTAGTGATATAGGTAAGTAGTACACAGTCAGAATAATTACTCTAAAGAAGCTACATAAGGGCTAGAAAGGGAGATGCACATTATGGGTACTGTTGTTCTTCATCTGTAAAATGGGGCTATGATGTCAACCATGCATAGTTGGGAGATTAGATAATATGTAAAGAGCATAGGAAATAAAGGTGCATTTGAGAAAAGTTTGTTCCTTGATCATGTTCTTAAAGAGCAGAGTCCTGGAAATAAATTAAAAAAAAAGAAGAAGAAGAAGAATATGCGTTTAAAATAGGCAGCCTGTGGTTAGCTGCCAAAAACATTCTTGGTGGGAAATCCTTGGGAACTACTAAGGGCGCTGCATCTAGGGTCCTTTCATTTCCCTCTGTTCTCATTTCTGACATTGCTGCCATTGTGTCCACTAATCTGGCAAGGGTGCATTGAATTATGACCTTCCTCTCCCCACCATCTGTTTTCCTCTCCCATCTAAACAGCACATTGTCTATTCTGATCTCTTTCCTTTAATGTGATTTGATATGTACCTGTTAACTCTGTGAAATGGGATTTTAAAACAATCTTCCCATTCATTCTTAAAATGGAAGTTTACTCTCTGTCACTGTAAAAAAATATATAGCTTAAACATCCATTCCCCACAGAAGAAATAAAGTCATAAAATATAAATCCTGCCGGTATAAAACCAGAGGATTACTTTATGTTTAATGGAATGAAATTAAAAACCACTTAGTAAAGATCCATTAATACTCAAGCTATTTGCTGTGTTTTGCCATGAGCAAATTTATCCCATTTTATTATCAAAAAGGAGTCCATATACATACGTATGAACATATTAGCATATATGTGTATACATGTAATTTATGTAACTAGACAATGTATAGATAGGTTGACAGATAAGAAACTCAAAGTATTAACATCTAATTGAGAGTTGGGAGTGGGCGTGTGGATGAGGATATAGAAATAGAAACTTTAAATTTCACTTTGCCTGGTTACATAATTTAAACATTTTTACAGCAAGGTCATATTACTTTATTGGCTTTTTAAATTATTTTTTAATCTGATAATTTTAGTGACTAAGAAGAATACTTTAAGATATTCCATTTATTCTTTCAGGTCACTAGGGCAGTACTAAGTACAATAAAAAAAAATACACTAAGGCTTCACTTTGAGAGAAAAGAAAAATATTCTGGAGAGCTTTTGATTACTACATAATTCAAATTAGGATTTCTAAGAGGTCAGATGAATTACCAACATGCATTTTGAGCCTCTAGTCACGTTCAAGCACTGTGTTCAACGCAAGGGGAAATAGGCTGTTTTCAAGGTCATTGGGAAGAGGTGGTGCTCGTGGACACAACCAAGAGAGGAGGAGTTAACTGACTTAAAACATCATTAAGAAATGTCTGTGGGAGCTCTCAAGATACCTTGCTCACCTCAGGAGAGTCGATTAGGCCCTGGGAGATTTAAGTTAGATGTATAATCAGTAAGAACAGAGGAGGCACCCCGAGCCATCTCCCAGCTTCTGCTGAGGCTGGAGCTGGGAACCCCCGTCCCTATCCCCCCTCTACTGGCATCTTGCCATTCTGTCCAGTCTCTTCAACCCCTGGGTGATGACATCAGGAGTTTCTGAGTAAGCGACAACAGGCAGATGTGACTAACACACACATGCTTAAGAGCTGCTGAGAAGAATCCTGCACAGAAGGCTCAGGCTGAGTGGGGTGGAGGAAGAGGCTGGAACACCACTCAGCACAGGCTAGGCGGGAGTGCCAGGGGCAGCGGCTGATCTATCTGGGACACAAAGTAGGTGATGCTCTGCTTCACTCCAATGACTCTTTGCTACATTTCCTGGCTCTTCCATTGGTTTATTTCCCAAGTCAGACTTTTTTGGTATGTATGTGGGGCTGGGGATTGAACTCAGGACCTTAGCGTGTACTAGGTAAGCACACTGCCCCTGAGCTCGAACCCCAGCCCAAACTTCTCTTTAAATTGGCAAAGTATTTCCAGAGATCCCCTGGACCTGTGAGTGGAATTAAACTGTATACATTCGTTTGATGGGGTAACTAACATAAACATAATCATACAATCTAAAATTTTACCTTAGAACATTCAGCATTCACTATGTGTTTAATGTTATACTGCTAAAAATATGTATAAATAAATGTGCATAATCTTTTAATCTTCACAATAACTCCATCACATGGGTAGTATTTCCACTTCACAGATGAGAACACTGAGATTAAGAATGGCGAAGTAATTTGGCCTGGTTGTATAACAAGAAAGGATTTCAGAGGGGAATTCAGATTCCAAAATGCCCTTAACAACAAAGCTGCCCAAACTCCATCCAGCCAAAAGCAGAAAGTATTTTTCCTTAGTGTAAGTTTTCCTTCAGTCCACCATTAGAGTTTTGTACTTCGCCTTAGATTCTTCCAACTTTCTGATAAATTTACTGGAGAGATGCCCAAATCCTCAATGAAGAAAACTAAGGCTTTACAGGGACAAGGAAGATCTGAATGTCAGGGAAATGTTCCTGTTCTTTACTGGAAAGAACCAGTTACACAGAAGTGTCAGTCTTCCTTAAGTTAATTAGCAGAGTCAATATGGCAGCAATCAGCACACAAATAGAGCTTTTGCAAAAAAATATGTCAAAAGTGATCTTGAGGGCTAGACACGCAACTCCCTGGTAGTGGACATGCTTAGCATGTTCAAGATCTTGAGTTCAATCGTCAGCATTACCAATTAAAGAAAAAAAAAAGTTCATCTGCAAAAGATATGTGGGATTAACCAACAAGTTGCAGAGATAAAACCAAATGAGAAATGACTAGCCCCACATGGCATTAAACTACATTGCAAAATTTCAGTATTAAGATAGCTTGTATACTGTAGGCAAAACTAGATTAACAGAGTAGAAAATCCAAAAATATAATTATAAATCATGGGAAATTAGTGTACAGTGAAGGCCAAATTTGAGGTGAAAGGTGTACTAAACAAAAGAATATAATGCTGGAATAATTGATTCTGTGGGATAGAAAGAAGGGAAGAAATCTGTCCCAGTCACGAACTCACTCCCATCCAAAGTAAGTTACTTTAAATAAAAATTTTTTAATTTTTACAAAATAAAGCTATAAAATATAAAACATCTGAATAAATGTTTTTTTAAATACTCTTAGAAAGGTAAAAACCTACCTAAGCAAGCAAAAATAAATAATAAAACCAACAACTCACAAAGGAAAATATTGAAGACTTAATTTAAAATAGTGTAAACTTCTTAAGGAACAAACCTTTTAAACGAAATACTGAGATATGCATTTGTAACATCTATCAAAAAGAAATATTTTCCTTCATATATAAAGAGCTCTTCCAAATTAATAAGAAAAAGATCACCCAAAGAAAAAATATGAAAAGCACAAAAACACTACCAGGTAGTGTGCACACCTATAATCCCAATGACTCAGGAGGCTGAAGCAGAAGTGTCACAAGTTTAAGACAGTCTTATTAATTTACCAATACCCTGTCTCAAAATAAAAAGGCCTGAGAATGTAATTCAGTGGTTGTGTGCCCCTGGATTCACTCCCCAGTACTGCACACAAACCCAAACCCACACACAACTTCTAGTTCTGCTTTCACAGTTCTGGAGTTACTGATTCATGAGTCAGAAAATTCAAATTATAGAAAAACCATCTGACTTTAGTACAGCTTCAAAGTTATTTTAAAATAGACTTATTACTTACTTTACTTAAAATTGGATATTCAAAAAATTAGGTATATAGCCCATTTTAGGTTTTTTTTAGAAAGAAATTTGTTTAATGGTTCTCCACAAACAGCTAATTTTTTAATCAAAGAATTCACTTCTTATCTTGAAGATTTTAGTCAAAAATAGGTTTTGATTCTTAATTACAGCTGCAGACCCATCACTAGAAATGTGAATGTGAAGTTGATGGCTCAAGAATTTAAATGGGCTTGAATTAAGAAACTAAGGTATAGTCCCTTTACTTACAAGTTTTAAATTTCAGGTCAGTTTGGTTCCCCATTGCTCAGTGTTTGCCATCCTAATAATAAACCCCTTAGGTTTTAAAAGGTGCCCTGTGGAACTCTAAACCAAGAGTAAGAGGACCTGGATTTGGGTCCTCATGGTCAGCTGCCAGCCATATGGCCTTGGTGGTCCATCTGCCCTGCTTCTGCTTCCCTATTATAAAAGGGGGGTTCACAACAAGCCTGCTCAGGATGCCTCCAGCTATGCCACTCCTGACCTTCAGCCTCATCTTCCCACTTGCTCCTTCATCTCTTCCTTCCTAAAAGACAAGATGGCTGGCAGCACAGCAATGAAAAAGGAATGGAAAGCTGCATTTAAAAAAAGGGGGGGGGGATCCTAAAATGAGTCACCTTTCAAGAATTTGCCATTCTCTGGTGCCTGGGTCTTGCTCATCATGCTACATCAGCTCTTCTAATGAAACTTGTTATTTGTATTTGTTGTGTGCACTATTCTTGGATTACGTTTACACGACACATCCATTCCTTTTAAAAGCAGCTGTAGGTACAAAATATCCAAGTTGTGCATCAAACAGACATCTTTAGTTATCTTTAGTTAAGCCTGAAGAAAATCAGATCAAAATCTTAATTCTGAATAGGTTTTATAACCAGCTTTTGACAAGTTAGGGGAAATAATTGCAGCTCCCCAAACTTCCCACTTACTCCCCAAGACCATGCTTACATGCTAAAATCTAACCAGTTCCATGAATCACTTCCTGATACCAAGAGAGCCTCACCAAGGCTTAAGTCACGGGGCAGCTGCTGTTGGCTGTAGTCTGTGCTGCTTCCCCGCCTGGCCTGATTTTTCATGCTGCCATTTTGAATTAACATAGGTTTCATCTGCAAGTAATGCGTCTTCAAGTCAGGCGTGGATCACAGTAGACACCCACCACCACAACCACCACCACCATCACCATGGCGAAACTGGACACAAGCCTCATTCAAGACACCTGCAAGCTAATACTAATCAGAAAAGCTGTATCATTTAACGAAATCCTACCAAGTCAGCTTTGAGTCACAGAAAATAAGAGTTTCCTTAGATTCATACGGGTGTAATGGGCATTTTTTAATCCCTAAATACGAATTCTAACAATTCTCTAAAATTCTATCTTCTCTTTTGCTTTGCAGACCTCAATGAGTGAGTGATGTGCCGGAGAGAAAAAGCAAACTGAAGCGCCAACGATATACTGAGGTGGACCATCATCTCAGAAACACATCACTGCCTTTCACCCATAGGCGCCCTGAAGCCAGCACGTTAACCTGCCCTGACCCCTCTCGCACCCCCAGGAACGCCCGGGTGCCGCTCGCGGGGAAGTTGAGTCAAGTCCTGCGCGCGGCCAGCCTACACCGGAGCAACAGCGCGCGCAAGCCCGTAATTGGAAGACAGACCGGGACACCCTTGGGCTGTAGCCGACAGGGTGGACGCAGGGGGCAGAGCTGGGCCAAGGGCAGCGGCCTCGCCACGCAGCCGTGTTCGCAGCCAGTCTGCCAGCGCGGCAGGTGCGTTAGCTCCGAGAAGGTGCCAGGCTCGCTCCTTCACCCACGCTGCGCCGGGGCGAGCTCGGAACCCCGAATCCCGCCAGACACCCGAACGATGGAGGAATGGGGTGGGGGGCAAAGTCACACATTCAGGGGGTGGCAACTTGGCTGCCAGGAAAGAAAACAGGAAGAGCAGCCGGGAGATGTTATGAGTTAAAGGCAGGTGCAGGGAAGGACAGGGTTGGAGTACGGAGGGCGGGGTGGGGGGCAGGTTCCAAACAGGCTGCAGTGCCTGCACCCCGGGGTGGGGCGTCTCTCTCCTTCGCCCTCGCATTCCCTAAACCTAATTCACCCCAGACCCTTTGCCGAAGCCACCTTTCTTCCCATCCCCAAGACTCCCCAGCCTGTCTGAGCCAACCCTGGAGGGCAATAGGCCCGGGATAGCCCTACTTGCAGGCTCCGAAGGCGGCAGGCGACCAGACGCTGGGGACTGCGATGGCGGATGGAGTGAAACCCGCCCGGGGAAACGGTGCTGCAAAGGCCCGGAGCTCCCAGTCGTGACCCGCCGCGGCTCTCACCTGCGGAGCGGCGGGATCCGGGCTCGGCCCTGCGATGCGGTGCTGTGACCGGTGAGGCTGAGTGCGCAGCGGCTGGATTACTGCGGCGACATCAGGAGCTGCAACTGCAGTGTCGGAGGCGGCCGCCGGGCGCTTCCCCCTTCTTAGACTCCGGGCTTTCAGTCCCACCGCCCCCTGCTAACAGCTGGCCGGGATCACGTGACCGCGAGGCCCACCCTCGGCGTCTCAGCGCTCTGGGCCCCAGGGCCCCGCCGCACCCGCCACGTCTGGCTCGCGGGGGCTGGAGCGCTGAGCTCCACCTGGAAGGGGAGGGGGCCGGGGAGCGGGAGGGGCGGCCGAGGGGCCAGATAACGCTACACAAAGTGGCTCCCTCTTTGCTTGATTTTGATTTCTTGGTCACAACTCTATCGAACGGAAAAACCCGAGCTTTAATAAGACAGCTTCCTCCCGGCGCCTCTCCCTGACCCCGCGGTTGGTTGCTACATCCTGGCCTCCGCGCCTAAGCAAAATTTCCCCGCGGAGAAAAGTGTTCTGCAACCGCTTGACTTGCCCAAGTCAACTCCCTGGTTTTAAAGAACCATTTTGATAAGGGCAGACTTTATTAAGCCTGGCACTTGGACACTGTGACCCAAAGAGTTGAAGTAACTATTCCAAGGTCACATAGCAAGTAGCAAAGCCAGAATTCCATGCTGGGGTTAATAAATTTTTTTGGGGGGGGGGAGGCGTGAGGGTCAAGGTCGTGGTCAAGACATGATAGTCCATCTGTTGCTAAAACAAGACTACCTTTTTATTAATTAATAAGAAAAGACCATATAAAATGATACAAAGAGAGTTCACAGGAAAAGGAATTCAATACCACCCAGTAGCATGAGAAGATATCCGACTTCACATACCTGCAAACCAAATCTAAAAAGTAGCATTTTCTACCTGTCAGATTTGTAAAAATAAAAGTTTTATACCTCATGGTATAAAACAATTTGGCAATATCTCTCAAAATAACAAATTCATGTATAGTCTTTGACCCAATTATTCCACTTCTAGAATTTATCCTAGAGATATACTAACACAGGTGTGAAATGAGTGCAAGGTCATCCATTGCAACGGTACATCGCTAGCAAAGATTGGAAACAAGTGTCCATGAAAAGAAGGCCTTTCAAATACATGACAGCTTATCAATACCATGGAAGGCTATCCGGCTTTTTAAAAGTCTCTTTTTCTTTAAGGATGCTCTCTGTGTACTGATACAAAAAGATTTTCAACCTATATTAAGCAGAAGGTTTTTTTGAAAAAAAAAATTTTAAATCTAGGTGAAGAACATAGAACATTGTGTGTCTTAACTTTTGTTAGAAGAAAAATATCATATGCCTGTACTTTTATTTTCAAATTCATAGGCTGTCTCCTATGTTTTCAAATGCACAGAATATCTTTGGAAGGATACATAAGAAATGTAATAGTAGAAGCACCGGGAAGGAGAGCTGGGTGAGTGGTTGCTAAGGAAGGAAGGAGACTTTTTCCCATGTGCTTTGAATGTTGTGCCCTCATTTAATACTTGCAACACAAGTAAAAGACAGTGGGAGAGAACTGAGGAAATGAGTGTAAATAATACAGAATAAAGCATTGGTTCACACTCTTAGAGCACAAAAGTGTCTTAATTGTTCATTTACTCCAACTAAGGAAATGGCAACACTTTAAGTGTAAATAATCAGCATTGGAAACTCCTAAAGGTCTTATTCCTAGGGCCTGGCCCAGATGTCTTGAATTCAGGGTCTCTAGGGTGGGAGCCAGGGAATTTGCATTTTTTCAAGCTCTTCAGTTGTTTCTCTTGCTATTAAAGTGTGACAGTCACTGTTATAAATGTCTAGTTTAAAAGCATGCCATAAATCACCATCACTATAAAAGCAAATGCAATTCTATAACTTTCTGTGTTCATTGGTTGTCATTTCTCATGTAAAGGACAGCATCTGCACATCATGCTATCTTTTGGTGGCAGCCATGATCTTAGGACCCACACAGTGGGGATGGCCAACATACCTGCTTCCCTGAAATCTTTAAAGCCTATTGGTGTTTCCCCACATGTCTATAGAGACTGAGGCAGAAGAAGAGAAGATATAGAGGCCCCCACAGTCCCCAGGCTCTGCACCAAGAGGCTTATTACATGGTCTTCTTAACATGGATTAAGCAGCCGTGGTAGCTTTTTCTGAATTTGAATAGGAGACAGAGACCCTCCTGCCATTCAAGCCATACAAATAGAGATAAGGGAACAGAACAGTCTAAAAAACTATGAAGAACTTCAAGAAATATTAATTAGGACTTTAATGACTTGCCTCAATTATGTGAGGTTTTAGGTACAGGGAGATTATAAGGTTTTGTGAGCTAGCTTGCAAGGAAAAACTTGTATTCAGTAACATGCAATCATTACACAGTCATTTATTTTCCATCGAGCCATGTTCAAAGACTTAAATAAAATTATACCAGGTTTTCTGTTTAATTTCCACACAAGTAGGCAAGTATTTCTTCTACAGATAGAAAGGGGATTTCAGCATAGAAGCATTGTTATGTAGGGATACTCATAGAATCTCCCTCTGGGCAAAAACTACAGAAACATTCTGGATTTATTTACAAACAGTAAAATGAAAATAAGGTCACTGGGAAACCTAAAATATTTGATCCTGATAGGTTTAAAAAATATCAGAACTGTATATCTTCATATATCATCCCTCTTCTCATTTTGGATCACTGTTAAGAACTTGTATAGCCAGGTGCACACCTATAAGGTAACTCTGGAGGCTGAGAAAGAAGGATTACAAGTCTGAGGCCAGTCTCAGCAACTTAGTGAGACCCTAAGCAGCTTAGCAAGACCCTGTCTCAAATTTAAAAACAAAAAGGGGGCACTGGGATTGTGGCTCAGCGATAGAGTGCTCTCCTAGCATGTGTGAGGCCCCAGGGTTCGATCCTCAGCCCACATAAAAATAAATAAAATAAAGATATCGTATCTAACTACAACTAAAAAGTAAATATTTAAAAAAATAAAATAAAAACAAAAACAAAAAGGGCTAGGGATGTAGCTCAGTAGTAGAACACCCCTGGGTTCAATCCCCAATTCAAAAAAATAAACAAACAAAAACTCCTGGAAGAATGGAAGAAAATTCCCTGACACTAATGGAAAGTGGCTATTCTGAAAGAAAGTTTACATAAATACCATTTTCCTACTTTGCTGAGAGATAGATTTTGATTTTTTTCCATATTTATCACTCTAAGGACTCATTGAGGTTCTTGGATCTGCAGGCTTACAATTTTCATCAATTGCTTGGCCATTATTTCTTCAAATATTTTATCCATTGCACCATCTCCTACCAAATTCAGGGATTCCAATTATACATATATTTGATATTTGCTCATAGATTACTGAGCTTTTGCTCTCCTTTTTTTCCCCCAATATCTTTTTCTCTCTCTGCTTCCTTTTGAATAATTTCTCTTGGTATTTATTCAAGTTAGTTATCTTTTCTTCTGTAGTATCTTAGATGCTATAAATATCATCCTCCGTGAGAAAACAGCAGAATGCATTACAATTCTTATTACATATATAGAGCACAATTTTTCGTATCTTTGGTTGTATTCATAGTATATTCACACCAATTCCTGTCTTCATACATGTACTTTGGATAATAATGATCATCACATTCCACCATCATTAATAACCCCATGCCCCTTTCCTTACTCCAACCCCTCTGCCCTATCTAGAGTTCATCTATTCCTCTCATGCTCCGACTCCCTATTCCACTATGAATCAGCCTCCTTATATCAAAGAAAACATTTGGCATTTGTTTTTTGGGGATTGGCTAACTTCACTTAGCATTATCTTCTCCAACTCCATCCATTTACCTGGAAATGCCATGATTTTATTCTCTTTTATTGCTGAGTAATATTCCATTGTGTATATATGCCACATTTTTTTAATCCATTCATCTATTGAAGGGCATCTAGAGGTTGGTTCCACAGTTTAGTTATTGTGAATTGTGCTGCTATAAATATTGATGTGTCCCTGTAGTATTCTGTTTTTAAGTCTTTTGGGTATAGACTGCATCAGTGAGATTTTTATAGAAGTAGTATTCTTTTCATTCCCTGAGGCTCTCTTTGGTCCTTTTTTTTGCTACCCATTCTTCTTATATTATATGTGCTTTCCTTTAAATACCTGATCATTTTTATACTATTTTAATAGTTGTTTTAAAGTCCTTATATGCTAATCTTATAACTTCTGTCAATTTTTAAGACTTTTTTTTTTAGTTGTAGATAATTGCAATAGCTTTATTTATTTTATGTGATGCTGAAGATCGAACCCAGTGCCTCACACATGCCAGGCAAACATTCCATCACTGAGCCAGCCCAACTTCTATCAATTTTTAGTCTGTTTTTATTCCCTCACTGATCTTGTGATTTAGATGCCAGACTTAGTGAATTTTGTGTTGTAAATGATAATTTTTTTTTAAGAAATATATTTTAAAGGGTGTTGGACTTTTTCTAGTTGTCAATTATTTAAGAATCAGCTGGATCTGGGGTTGTGGCTCAGTGGTTGAGCGCTTGCCTGGCATGTGTGAGGCACTGGGTTTAATCCTTAGTACCGCATATAAATAAATAAAATAAAGTTTCATTGATAACTAATATATATCTATCTATTTATATTAAAGAATCAGCTGGATCCATTTGAAGCTTGTTTATAAACTGTTTAGAACAGTTATAACGTTAACTCTATGGCTACTTAAGTCCTATTCCTGAAGTATGTCACACTTAGGGTCTCTAATGAATGAATGTTCCACATAATAAGTAAAATGATTCTGGCTGACAGAAATTTGAACGTTTCCCAGTTTTGTGTGAGCTCCGGGAATTGTTTGGTTTATAGCTCCCAATAATTGTTCTTGACCCAGAAGTTTTTCTTTGGCCAGCCATAGGCACCCACAGGTTGTTACTAGTCAGTGACTCCACAAAATTCTTATGCAAATTTCCCAAGTTATTTCTCTGTTTAGTTTTCTCCTCTCCTGGCTCCTGCCCACAAGTTCTAGCTGCGCTGACCTCCCTAAACTTTTATTTATTTCTTCGATTCAGCCTGACAACAGGGCTCTGTTTTGTTTGTCTGTTTGGGGTGTTTTGTTTTGGCATCCATGTGTTTTGAGACCAAGTCTCACTATACTGCCCAGGCTGGTCTGAAATTCTTGAGCTCAAGGGATCCTTCTGCCTTAGTCTCCTAAGTAGGCGGGACAACATGTGTGCACCACCACACCTGGCTTGTTTCCCTTGGTTTTGCCTCCAGCTGGGGTGATGGCTGGCCTTAACTCATTTGTCTTTTCTCATGGGACTCACAATCGTGTTTTGCCTGTTGTCCAACATCTGACAATAGTAGTTTCATATATTTTGCTGGACCTCCTAGTTGTTCATAATAGCTAGTCCCATGACTGCTTTTCCTTTATAGCTAGTGTGAAAGTATAGAAACACCATTTTTTAAAAAAATGTATTTATTGCATTAGAGCTATGCATAATATTGGAATTCATTTTGGCATAATTATACAAGTATGGAATTTAATTTGCTCCAACTCAGTCCCTAGTACTTTCCCTTTTCCTCTCCCCACCCTCATTTCCTATATTCTACTGGTCTTTCTTCTATTTATCTAGAGTTTTTTTTTTTTTTTTAATTAGTGCATTACAGATATACATAAAGGTGAAATTCACTGTGATATATTCATATAAGTACATATATAGGATAGTTTGACCTGTTTCATTCCACTGTTTAGGAACACCAATCTTAATGCCCTAAATGGAAGCAAATTGTTCTAATATAGACTCAGGCCCATTATTTTAAGAATTACAAATGTATAGTCTTCTTATGGAACGTCTTCAAATGCTAATTTAATAAGAAATGTTTATTCAACACTTAGACCAGGAATTGCACTATTGCTACATGGATTTTAAGAAGCATACCATAGCTCTTCCTCTCAAGAAGTCAGAGATAAGCCAGGAAAGTAATTTAAGTATAGAGGTAATATAGTCATCCCTCAGTATCCATGGGCAATTAGTTCCAGAACACACCACAGATGTCAAAATCTATAGAGTCTCAAATCCCTTATTTAAAATGGCATAGTATTCCTTCTTGGTCTTTTGGCTAAGATCAAGTATATTATCTGTTTTTATCAGTTTACTATCTGATACAACCTCTACCCGAGGACAATAGATTAAATAGATTTTTGGAGCAAGGAGATGTAATAGGAGCTTTCTCTATCTGTTCCATGCATCCACCTGGTATTTCAGTACCTCCAGGAATGGTGCACCTCACCCCACTCTTGTGGATTTTTTTTTTTTTTTTTAGAGAAAGAGAGAAAATTTTTTTAATCTTTATTTTTTAGTTTTCGGTAGACACAACATCTCTATTTCATTTTTATTTGGTGCTGAGGATCGAACCCAGAGCCCCGCGCATGCCAACCGAGTGCGCTACCTCTTAAGCCACATCCCCAGCCCCCCACTCTTGTGTTTTTTAAAAGCAGGTTATTAGCTTCCTTCTTGTCTTCTTGTCTCTTTTTTCTGTCGTTTTCCTTTTCTTGTGGTCCTTTTTCCACTTCAAGCTTACAGGGTTTAAGAATGGTTTGTTAATAGGTGAGGATTAAAAAAATAAAAAGGCATAGAGTTTGCTATACACATCCTCCCTATGCTTTATTTTATATATATATATATATATATATATATATATATATATATATATAATTTATTTTACTTGGTGCTGAGGATCTAACTCAGTTCCTCACATGTGCTAGGCAAGTGCGCTACCACTGAGCCACAACCCCAGCCCCTCCCCTATACTTTAAATTATATCTAGACTATAATATTTAATATAACATAAATGCTATGTAAATAGTTGTCTTACTCCATTGTTGAAGGAATAATGGCAAGAAAAGATCTGTATATGCTCAGTACTAAGTTCTAAAAAAAACAATTACCATTTTCATTTGGTTGAAACCAAAGATGCAGAACCCAAGGATGCAGAGAACCAACTGTGTATGCATATATTTATTATATATTGCTATCAGAGTAACACAGGCTTATGCATAGGTAATACATTAATCTAGCATATTGGGAAATGTAAACATGTTTAAAAGAAGGTTGTAAATATGGGTTACCTAAACCCAGATCACTTAAAAAAAATTTTAACGATAATTTTACCTTTTCTTCTAGAGAGTATTATTGATCATCTAAAGAACCCTATGCATTGATTTTGAGGAGCTTGAAATACATTTGTGTAATTGAGAAATGCCTTTAGCACATTGCATGCAGAGGTGTTTTTCCACTTAATGCTTCTTTTAGCATATAATAGTTGGGAAGAAAAAAAGATCTGTCATTGAGCAAATCTCCTGGGGATGAACTAGACAATGCTATGTGAAGGTGACACTTACGTATGGGTAAGAAAGCCTCCTAATTGCCTGTGAGTAATCTTATGAGAATCAAAAGAAGGAGCTGACAGTAAAGCCATGAAAAAATGAGAAAGAAAAGCACTAGTCAAGATTAGTCAGCCACCTGTCTTCATCCTTTGACAACCATGTTTAGGAGGTTCTTTTTTCCTGATTTTGGTTACCATAGTAACAGACCTTTAAAATGCCCTCAAATCAATTTACAGAATTACTGCCCATATTGAGTACAGCAACACAAAGAGATTGTTAAGTTGTTAAAATATATTTTTAAATTATTATGTAATTTAATGATCCATCAAGCTTTTGGATATATAATTTAGACAATTATGAATTGCATTTTTGCAAAAGGAATTTTAAAATCCTATCCATTATTATTAGATGATGGGTTTAGAAGTTCAATTATTAAAATATGTCATTTCAATGAATGACTCCTAATTAATTTTAAATAAGATAGAAATCACAAATGTTCTGAGCCTAGTTTTAAAAACACGTTTATTATTATGCTTTATACTCATAGGTGCACTTTTAGGAGTCATTCATGGCTTTAGCTAATTGCACAGATAATTTAAAAGGAATTGCTGTGACTTGGTCTTGTGATCCTCAAAGAGCATATATGATTTCTTTCTTAGCATTGCTAAGTATTGAACCCAGAGCAACATTCATGCTAGGCAAGTACTACATCCCCTATCCTGATTTAAAACAAAACAAAACAAAAAAACAGTGTTTACACATGTAGAAAAAAAATCTGCCTCATGCTATGTACAGTTGTAAAATAAGGCTTGTTTTTAAAAATTTAAAAATTCTAGTGACATCTGAGACTGTTGATTTTTATTTTTATTTTTAATGATTTTAATTTAAACTTTTTTTTTTTTTTTTTGGTATTGGAGATTGAACCCAGGGCACTTTACCACTGAGTTGCATCCCCAATCCTTCTTATTTTTTATTTTGAGACAGCATCTGGCTAAGTTGCCAAGGCTGGCCTTGACCTTGCAATCTGCCTCAGCCTCCAAGTTGCTAGGGAATTACAGATATGTGCCAGTTATGGTGTTTGGCTGCCATTTTTAGCAAATGAAAGTTTATCAAGAATTGTACAAATTGAACCTCTTTAACAGGAAATTTTAATATCACTTCTCACTTAATATAATATGGCAGTTACCATTAGTTATTTTCAAGTACTTTGAAGAACTAAACAAAGTCTGTCTAAATTGGTGCAGGAATTTAGGGTTCAGTTAAAGGAAAACTTCTCTCATGCTTTGAGTGATTGATTAAACAACGCTTAATCAATATTCAGAGAATTATGAAATTTCTCTAACTCTAGAAAAAGAATATTTTGTTTCGAGTACTCTTTTATTTCCCATAAACCACCAAACAACTGGTATTATTTTATTTGAATTACCTGACTCCGAGAATTGTGAGTAATGTAGATATACAGAAATATTTTAGTTTTGAAGTTCCTTATTTTTCCTTACTTTCATTTTCATTGATTTTTCTACCAATTAATCCAAAACCTAGCCTTGGGTTGTTACTATTCATATTATATCCCTTGTACTGATTTGTACAAAGGATTTGACTTTTGAAATATGTAGAGTGATTCATTCCTTAAAGCTGAAATCCATAGTTCCCTTTTGAATTTCAAATAGTTCCACCATATTAAAATAAAAACTTGGGGGCTGGGGTTGTGGCTCAGCGGTAGAGCGCTTGCCTTGCACATGCAAGATCTTGGGTTCGATCCCCAGCACCACATAAAAATATATGAATAAAATAAAGGTATTATGTCCAGCTACAACTAAAAATAAATATTTTTTTAAAAATAAAATAAAAATTACAAGTGGAATTTATTTTATTGTTAAATTAATTTTTTGAATAATCTATTTATTTTTGCCCTGAAACCAAGAAAGTGTTCAGCTTTAAGCATTATTAGAATATATAATTTCCCCAAAAGGGCAAATCCATTGAAGAAAGTGGTTTCTTAACATGGAGGGATTCTGTGAAATTGGGAATAGCTGCTAATGCAGATGGGGATTTCATTTTGAGGTGATGAAAGTATGTTATAATTAACTGTTCTGATACCTTAAAATGTATCGATCCATAAGCATCTTTGTACTACATATTAACTTTACAAAAATAAAATAAATCCACTCCCCCAAAAACAAATATTAGAAAACTATTGAACATGCCCAGTTCAGAGAAAATTGGTGGGTGGCAGAGTTAATAGTCTTGAAGATGTTAGTGCTATAGTAATAAAGTATTAGCAAAAAAGATCCAAGGAGCAGAGTTGATTTGCAGCTCAGTCTTAATATAAGAATCAATTAACTTGAGTAGGCTGCTTAATTTTATTTAAAGATTATATCACAGAACAGAAAACCTTGGCTACTACTGGATGTGGCAAGGGGGAAAAAAAAAAGGGTACATGACATCCCGTGAGAGACTACATACCTTACAAAATGTAACGAAGAAAAAACTTAAGTAAATATTCTGAAGGAATCATTGAGATGAAGTCAGCAGGAGAGAAAATTACTCTCTGGAGAAAATAGCAATTTAAATTTTGTGAATATTATTGCAAGATCTTTTTAAAGTTCTTCTCTGTTTTCCTGTAAGTAAAATGGTGCCTCTTATTTAAAGGCAAATCTCCCTGTGTTTGTACTACTGTTTCTCTTGGTTACTCTACATAAATTTGGTTACTGATTTAATTAAATTTAGCTACTAAAGAACCACTTTAAAATCAGAAATGTCTTAAACAGAATGTCTTCTGAAGAAAAATGGCTAGCAACAATTCTAAGAGATAACAATCATAATGGGAAAGAACCACCAGTATGTGGTTAGACATTATAATGACCTAATCTCCTAACCAAAGATAAAATATAGGTTGAGTTAAATAACATAACATGCACTCTGGCAGAGTAAGTACAATAAATAAATGAGAAAATGCTGTCTAAGAAATTGGAACTAAGCCCCAAAGGGTCTCTTGACTCTTACTTCATTCTTTATAATAATGAAAACTATCCCTCAATACCTCAACTTATGTTGTGCATGCATCTATTTTTGCTGCAATTGTTTACTAGAGAAAAAAAATTATCTTTATACTACTGCAGGGTGGAATTTTCAATTAATGAAATGACTTGTTAATTCCCAGAAATCTCCAAGTGGGATATAATTTAGCTGCCACTAGAGACCAAGGGGACCTCATTCACTTTATTAAGGAGTTTTACAGAAAACCCTCAGCAAATATCTCATGTCACTTGTTTTTAGATTATATAAAACAAAATTGATGTTGGTCCAGTTTGCAGGCACTTAGATTGGCTTTATAGATGACAGGCTGACTCACACTCATGAGCAACATCTTTTTTATTCCGGAGGCTGATTAGCAGTTCATTGGCAAGGGAAAAAAAAGAGTACATGACATCCCGTGAGAGACTACATACCTTACAAAATGTAACCAAAAAAAGACACACACACACACACACACACACACACACACACACACACACAACTGGTCATCAAACGAATCCAGGTGCCAGAATCTTCCAACAGTTTTTACCCCTTCTTTTAGCAATAAACAATAATCTAAATATATCAAATGAGCCATTTAATTTCTTCAGTAAAACTCAAACTAAGGCAAGGGTATGGGTATTGTTGGTTTTACATGAAGAACTACCTGTTCTAAGAATTCTACTTATGAGTAAAACAGAAAGGTGAGCTAAGTACAGAATAACAGACTCCAAAGGGACACAGGAATTTTAACTGCATGTTAAAGACAAGTTTTCAGAGAGGGGGAATTATATACTAGAGAAAGTATGTCAATTACTATCTTTGCTACAAAACTACATATACCTAGTATATGCACAGTGTATACTATAGGTTGAATATGCTTTATCCAAAATGCTTGAGACTAGAAGTATTTCAGGTCCTTAGTTTTTCTGGGATTGCACAGTGTTTATGTAGATTTTATTAGTTAAGCAACCATAACCTAAAAATCCCAAATCCAAATGCTCTAAAATCCTAAACTCTTTGAGCATCATGTTTCTCTCTCTTTCTCACTACCCCACTCCCTTTTCAGAAGAACAGTTTATATTCTGTTAACTCTAACTGAACAGAGGGCAAGATTACAGATAATTTTGAAAAATATTGAAGAGTAATTTGGGGGAACATCCAGTGTTCTTTTCTCTCTCCTACTAGGGAAGATGTCCATAAAAACAAACTTACTGACCTTTTCACTGCATAATTATTTTTTTACTTTGGGTGGGACACAGTGGCACATTCCTATAATCCCAGAAACTCAAGAGGCTGAGGCAGGGGGATCATGAGTTCAAAGCCAGCCTCAGCAAAAGTGAGGTGCTAAGCAACTCAGTGAGACCCTGTCTCTAAATAAAATACAAAAAGGGTTGGGATTGTGGCTCAGTGGTCGAGTGCCCCTGAGTTCAATTCCCAGTACCTACCACCCCCAAATTTCTTACTCTGGGAAAACAGCATCTCCATACAATTTATGTTTTTGAAATGTATATTCATTTTTAGGTACAATTCATCGCACAATGCTTTTTGAATGAATGTTCATAGAAGAGAAAAATAAAGAAAACTGTATATTCAAGGGCAGGAAACCATTAAAGTTATCTCTCAAGTGGTTTTTGGATCATCTGCATCAGGATCAACTAGCAAGTGCGTTAGAGGCAAATTCATAGGCCAGATCCAAGAATTAATCAGAATCTCTGGGGAGAGGGTTCAGCAATCTGCATTTTTCACACACCCTATATGATCCTGGTATATCCTAAACTAAAAATCACTGTTACATTACTGCCACCTTAGGAAATAAGGTATACCGTTCCTTGAATTTGAGGACTGAGCTGTGAAACCCATGTTTGCTAATGTCTCTTGCCACAATCACCCTGATGTAAGGAACTGGAGATGGCAGAAGCAAAGATGAAAAAGACAAACTGATTTTATTTGCAGTGCTGGGGATCAAATGACACATGCTAGGCAAGCATTCTACCACTGAGCAACACCCCTAGAGCAGAGACAAAATACTTTCCCTTCAAACAAGACCCCAAATTCATATGTAAGAATATGTGGATTATCATGTACAACCACAAGAATGGGAACTTATACTCCATATATGTATAATATGTCAAAATACATTCCACTGTCATGTAACATAACTAAAAAGTATTTTTTTAAAAAAGAATGTAGGGATTTTTGTACTAAAAATCCTAAAAATAAGAATACTACAGATATTAATATCATACTAATGTTTTCAAATGGCATAAGAATTAATAATCATGTTTGACATTTTAAATTTTGATTCCAATTAAAGTGAACAAGAAACAAAAACAAAACAAAATTAAAAACTTGTGTTCAAGTGCTCTGCATCTCTGAGAAAAAAGTAGTTCTTTTAAAATTTTTTCCAGGTAATTATGACAAGGCTAATATGCTTTTTTAATAAAAAGGTGAGATAAATATTTTTTCCCCATAACAAGACAACAAATTCCTTTTCTTCTTGCAATTTCCAAGCACTAAGAAGTCACCCACACTCAATTCAGAGGGAGAGAATAGCATGCAGATATGTAAATGTAAACAGCTTTACAGATGTAAGTAATATCCTGCATCATGAATAAGAAGGAAAGTACAGATTCATTTACACATGAAAAGATCAACATGGCTGATTGCTTCATTTGAACCAGAAATCTTTTTTTTTTTTTTTTTTTTTTTTAGTTTTGTGGCTACCCAGCATTTCAATTAATCATATAAGACATTTTATAGCACTCATTTACTCACTAGGCATGAATCATCATAATGTCCACATATTATAAATACAATAAAATCTCAAACCAAAACAACAACCATCTTCTCCTCTCCCCAAAAAACTCTCCAATGCTAAAAATTCAGTCAAGTATCACCCTTAAAGCTCATGGTTTAATGCTAAATTCAAAACAACTTAAACCATGGCAGACAAATATATACCTAAGTAAAGTAGATAATCAGAACCACACTCTAAGTGTCATTGTACCCCTCTCCTCCTACTACCTATCCATCTTCCTCACTTATTTAGACATAAACCTCAGAATGACAACTAAGAGGGAATGGGGGTGTAGCCTTATGGTATAGAATGTGCTTAGCATGCACATGGCCCTGAGTTTAATCCCCAGGACCAAAAAAAAAAAAAAAAAAGGAAAAAGAGAAGAAAATTAATAAAGCTGCTGAAGAGATTGCTTCTTTAAGAATTTTTCATGCCTAACTTGGTGGCTTACACCTGTAATCACAGCAGCTCAGGAGGCTAAAACACAAAGATCACAAATTTAAAGCTAACCTGGGCAATTCAGTGAGACCCTGTCTCAAAATAAAATTACAAAAGAACACAGCTATGGATGTAGCTCAGTGGTAGAGCATTTGCCTAGCATGCACAAGGCCCAGTACTGCAAAGAAAAAAAAAAAAAACCATAAAACAAAACCCAAGAATTTTCACAAACCCATTATTTCCCAAATAAACTTTATTTTGAAAAAAAATACTACAACATAGTCATATAAACTTAAATATGACACACAGAACAGTGAGTCAGATTATATACATGTGAAGTCACATTTCATGTCAGATCATTCCCACTAATGGAAGGGTACAAAAGTATAGCTAAAGCAAAAATGCAGACAACTTAAACACAACCACAATATACGTATAAGTTTTCATTTTGTACTTAAGTACAAATGTTTAGATGAGACTTGATAAAAATTCACACAAGATAAAAAAAATATGCTTCCCAAATAATCAAAATTTATTTTACTTTTCTCACTGTCACATAGATGGCATCAGTAAGGTCTATACAAAGTAGCACCACGGGTCAAGTTACTTTCCTTCCTCTGTGATTCAACATGATGCTTTCTGTATCTTGACTTAGAACCTCTCCAGGTGCAGGAAAATGGAGTAATGACTTAATAATTTTCAAGACAGAAGTGATTTATTCAGAGAAAGGTGTTGTAGTATATAGCCTTCTAAGAATTCCATGTGTTATTGAGAAAAAATATCAATATGTAATCAGTGAAAGCAGCGTATATATAATTGTTCATAATTCTTTTAAAAAGTGGAAGTAAATAGGAATAAAAGAACAAGGGCAACATAACATCTGGAACCTCTCACTGTCTGGAGTATCTGAGGCAATTCAGAGCCAACCCCAAGATTATTCTATGAAGTCAGGGTCATTCCTGAATCATGGGGAAAATTCTAATTCTCCAGAAACAACCAGGGAACCAGTTTCAAAGGATAAGGACCCTAGCTACAATGGATTCAAACAGATTTACCCAGTCTTTTATTAGTAGAGGGCAGCAGAAAGACACCGAACTTGGGGACTGTAAACTGGTTCTACATGTTAACTGTTGACCTTGGACATAATAATCCATCTCTTGGAATGACGGTTTTTTCATCTCTAAAGTAGAAACTGTAAGATCCAGCTTATTGCATAGACTTCAGAGCAATGAGAATCGAAGACAATATAATGCACTTGATGGGAGGGGAATAAAACTTAGTGGCAGAGAGTTTGCCTCAAGCGTGCGTCGCCCTGGGTTCTACACCCAGCAGCACACACACAAACTAATAACAATAATGCACTTGATGATTTTGTAAACTATAAAGGACTATTCCTAGTAAATGAAGATCTGGGGACTTCTTTCTTAAATATTAAGGATAAAAGTCAATTTGAGATAATATTATAAAATCATTACTTTTTAAAACCAAGACGGGCGTCTATTCAATAGTAGCTGCTATAGGTCTACCTCACTTTTTGATGAGTCATAAATGGGAAAAATTTGTTGGCTTATTAATTTCTCTCATAATACAACATTATTATACAATAATTTACTCATTGTAAACTGTATTCATTAAAGAACCAGGAGAGTAATCTGCTAGGCTTAAAAAGTAAACATTGGATATAATACAAACTTTTTACCACAACTACAATATTTTGGTATTTCATTATAAATAAAGAAACATATAAATGATTTGTCCATTTATCTTAACAGGCCATTAGTCACGAGGAACCCAACTCTATGAAGCCTAAGTCTTAGGCAGGATATCCCAATGCACATCTGCTCCTAGTTCCCAACTCTTACTTCAGCATTGCACACCTCCTTAGTAAAACAGTAGCTGTCAACAAGTAAAAGTCCACCCTTTTCATTCTGTCCTCAAGCAGAGACTCAGAGGCAGTCAAAGACAAACTCTTTCATTATAACCTGTAAAGGGCAAGCCTTGGGCTATTGCAAAAGGTTTTTCAAATATGTCAGTATCTAACTTTGAGAAAATAGAGGGAAGCAAAAATGAAGGGGGCTAATTTGTGCTATAGCCTGGTCTCATGCTGTGCCATGTTCCCAGTTGCAATATTTTCAAATTGCAACAAAACAAGTAAAAGAAGGCTTCATATGTGATAGCAGAAAATGGCCCAAAAGTCTTCTATTCAAAGACAAATTAGTTGTTTTTTCCCAATAACTTACCCCAAAGAAATGAGTACTTGGAAACCCTGAGGGGTTCTTTAAATCATAGCCAGAAAATTATATATATATATATATATATATATATATATATATATATATATATATATATATATATATATACATACACACACATACATACATACACACACACACACACACAGAGAGAGAGAGAGAGAGAGAGAGAGAGAGAGAGAGAACAGAATGATGTTAAAAAAATAAGCCTTTAAGGACAACAGCCTTCTCTTTAAAGATGAATGTTCTATAACATTGGCAGACATATCTCTACAACTCATCATGTGTATATGTAAATTCTCTGGCAGATATAAATCCATCTTTGTCTTCATCTTCTTTATCAAAAATATCCTCCACCAAAACATCATGATGACTCTCATTCACCACTGCACCATGCTTTTCAAACTCTTTCTTTAAATACACTTTAACCTACAAAATAAAAAAACTCATTAGCAACTTTGATTAAGAAGATACCACACTGTGTTAATCAATACATAGATATTGACTGGTAGTTCATTTAAATAATATATAAAGTGCCAATTTCTTTATGCTTCTTTGCACTAGTAAGAGAATTATAAGAGTTTTTACTCCTTAAAAACTGTTGTTATACTACCATGGTAGAGACACAAAATATTGCTGAGGCAAAGATAAGCTTATACATACAAATCTTACATCAAATGGCAGGTTTTTATTATCTCAAACACACACCACGAACACACAGTACCAACTTTTTTGTTTGCTTGTGTCAGATGTAGAACTCACTTTTATTCTTGTAATTTTACACTTGAAAGTTGACATTTAATTTCATAATCCACAGTTAGCAACTAATTTATAAACATTTTTTATTTTTTGTTTTTAAATATACCTAACAGTGGAGTGCATTTTGACGTATTATACATACATGGAGTACAACCTATTCCAATTAAGATCCCATTTTTGTGGTTGTACATAATGTGGAGTTACACTGGTTACATATTCATACATAAGCAAAGGGAATTTTTGTCCGATTCATTCTACTGTCTTTCCTATTCCCTTCCCCTCTCCCTTTCCTTCATTCCCTTTTTTCTAATCCAGTGAACTTCTTTTATTCCTTCCCTACCCTCCCTTGTTGTTGGTTAGTTAATATCTACATACCAGAGAGAACATTCAGGCATTGGTTTTTTGGACTGGCTTATTTCACCTGGCATGATATTCTCTAGTTTCATCCCTTTACCAGCAAATGCCATAATTTCATTCTTCTTTATGACTAATATTCCATTATAAACATTTTAATCCTTAAACTGTACATTAAGATCCTCTGACCCTAGACTTATCACTCTCCTTCACATCTGAAGAAAATTATTAATTTATTAAGTTCCACACATAGTCCCATTGACATACATTTAATACTGAAGTTCTATATTCACAGTATAATTAAGAATCATTAGTATCAAACTAGCCTGAAACCTGATTGTGTTCCTGGATCAGGGTACCTGTAATAAATCCATAAATCCAAATTAAGACACGAAATTAAACTAGGGTGTATAAAACTTATTAAAAATATTTCTAGGCTGGATGCAGTGGCACATGCCTGTAATCCCAGCAGCTCAGGAGACTGAGGAAGGAGGATCTTGAGTTCAAAGCCAGCCTCAGCAAAAGTGAGGTACTAAGCAACTCAGTGAGACCCTTTCTCTAAATAAAATACAAAATAGGGCTGGGGATGTGGCTCAGTGGTCCAGTGCCCCTGAGTTCAATCCCTAGTACCAAAATAATAATAATAATAATAATAATAATAATAACAACAACAACAATAATAACAATAATAATAATTATTCTAAGCAGAGTTAACATTAAAATCTTGTTAAATTTGGGGGGTTAGGATATAGTTCAGTGGTAGCACATTTCCTTAGCATACACAAGGCCTGGGTTTGATCCCCAGCTCCACAAAAACAAAAACAATTATTAAACTTCAGCCTTATAATATTTTATTCAATGAAGCTTTCAAAATACCTCAATTAATTGGGAAGAATAATACGTAGTAATTTTTTTTGTCTAGCACTTAAAAATGGTTATGAAATTACTATCACTTTTTAAACATCAAAGTATGCTATAGATATTTTACTTTTCTGCTAGACTTGGCTAATATCTTCTATGGAAAAACATCAAAACTATTGAGTAAGATATACTTTTAACTCAAGAGGTACTTGATTAACTTTCCTGAATTTATCAGTATCATTACCAAAATCTTCTAGGATTTATTTTTGTTTGTTTATTTTTAGTTCTGGGGAATAAAGCCAGGGTCCCACACATGTTGGGCAAGTGCCCTACCACTGGCCTACATTCCCCATTTCTCTTTCAGGAATTTTAAAGATTTGGTTCCATAATTATAGTTCTAGTTTACAAAACTGCAATTTTATAGTTCAACTTATGAAAAGGAAAAAATGTGCTCATAGTCAACTTCTTATGTATTTTTTTTTTTTTTGGTCCCTCAATACTCAAAGGAGATTCTAAACAAATTATGCTACATGTTTCCTTACTTAATATAAAAAGCTACATTTTACATTATCCAAACTAAGAAATATTATAGAAAGGAAAAGTTATTCATTCTGAAGTGTCCATGTATGTTGGTAGGTCTGCCTAGAATCTTTCCAAATTTTTATATCAAGAGATTTTAATCAACTATATACTAGAATCAAACTAAATAAGGAAAAACTTATATTTTGCAAAAATAGGGCTAGAAGTGTTATCTCAGTTATAGAGCACTTGCCTAGTATGCATGAGGCCCTGGGTTGGATGCCCAGCACTGCAAAATAAAATATAAATAATTAAGTTAAACCATTTCCCAATATGTTTGATAAAAGTAAGCTATTCATTTTCATTTGTATTCCACTGAAGACACTACTGAAATTTGTCCAGTTTTTTGTTTTTTTTTTCCTATGCAGTCAACCATGGAATTCTTTAGCATGGTTGGGATGTGTATTTGCCATTCTTAGTTGTTTGTGTATTTGTTTGTTTGTTTGTTTTGGTGCTAGGGAGTGAACCCAGGGCCTTTTACATGCTAAACATATGCTCTGCCCCTGAGGTCTGCCCCCAGTTCCAAAATTCTTTTTTTCTTTTTGGTGTGTGATACTGAGGATTGAACCCAAAGCCTTGGAAAATGCCAGACAAGCTTTCTACCACGGAACTACACTCCCAGCCCTTTTTATTTTCTATTTGAGACAGGATCTCACTATGTTACCCAGGCTAGCTTTGAGATCCTCCTGTCTCAAATTCAAGATCCTTCTGCCTCAGCCTTCCTGAGTAACTGAGATTACAAGTGCATACAATCAAACCTAGCTCCCAGAATGTTTTAAGATTGACTATGGCTAGAGTGATGACTTCTGTTTGGACCCTGCTCTCCTTTCCTGTTTGGAAGTAGCTTTGGTACTAAGAATAGCTGTCTAGTTGCCAGTTCTTTTCTCTCATCAGATTCTTCCGCTGCTCATATGGCTTTAAAATAATCCTGATTAGCTAGGTGCAGTGGCACATGTCTGTAATTCCAGCAACTCTGGAGGCTGAGGCAGGAGGATCACAAGTTCAAGGCAGGCTTGGGAAACTTAATAAGAACCTGTTTCAAAATAAAAAGGGCTAGGATGAAGCTCCATGGTTGAGTACACCTTGGTTCAATTCCCAATGCAAAACAAACAAACAAAAAAAGAATAATCCATTGGTTCTAAAAGACAGAATTTAAATTCTAATGTATGATTCATTCAATGAAGAGATTCCTTTGGAAAGGCATATGAAAATCTGATTTTTAATACAGAAGTAGCAGCAAAAATCAATCTTGTGTGTAAGACTATTCCAAATTACTTTCAGTGCCAAAAACATACACGTTGAAGCATTTAATACAGGATCTACACTTCTTAGAGAATATCTGGCACAGAACCTCTTAAAACAGAGCATGGCAGTGGGGATAACTTGTTTTCTTAATTTAAGATATTTACCTATTGCTTGCATAACATGTGTAAAAAACATTTGTAATTTCTAATATTCCTCTGAGAAGACCTTTTTGCATTCCTTCAACAGATGGTGTTTATTCAAAATCCATTACAAAAATAGGAGCTCTGCTAAAAGGTACCTGCTGAGGAGTGGCCTGCAGAGTCACCATAGACCCAGCCTGACCAGTAACGCTGCTACTCTACCAGCTTGGCTTGGTGACCGATCCATAGTGCCTGTTGTTAATCTGAACCTAAATAAAGCTGAGCATTTGGAAGATAGATGTCTTTTGATCCACTGAATGAACTAGATCTTCTTTTCCATCAAGAGTCAGAAGTCCAGACACTCCTAAAAAGCAGATTAATTGTGGCTCTGGTAAAATACTTGAATAAATGTCTAAGAATAGAAGAAACATGCAATACTGACTGAGCCTTAGATAAATGCCTAGACTATAAAAATTTTTTATTTTCATTAAGATGTTTAAAAATATAAACAAAACACTGCTCCCCATTCCTCATCAGATTCACCATAATACAATTCAACCTGTATTGTCATCTTTAATAATACACATTCTGTTTATATAGTTTCAATTCCTTCTCCCCCGACCCCCAACATGCAAACATATGTTGCACATTTAAGTGGTTTAAAATAGTTTAAAATAAAGAAAAAAGGATGATGAAACACTATGGATTAATGTAGATGCTCTCTCTATATATGGATAAAGCAAGTTGAACAATATGTATAATGTGCTACCTTTGTTGTAAGAAAAAGGAAAATAAGAACATGCATTCACATAAAGAAACACTGGAAGGACACACTAGAAATCAATGAAATTGGATGTTGTGGGGATTCACAGGGAAGAAAAGGACATGAGTAGGGAAAGATTTCTTATTTACTATTTTATATTGGGTTGATTTTTAAAATCTTTTTAAAAAATTCTTTTTAGTTATAGATGAACACAATATCCTTATTTTATTTTTATGTGGTGCTCCAAATGGAACCCAGTGCCTCACACATGTTAGACAGGCACTCTACCACTGAGCTGCAGCCACAGCCCACTTGGGTTGATTTTTGAACCATGTGAATGTGTTATATATTCAAAATTTTTAATGAAAAGAAATTGTAATTTATCTTGGATTAAAAAAAAGAGGATTGGGGGCTGGGGTTGTGGCTCAGTGGTAGCATGATCGCCTAGCACATGTGAAGCACTAAGTTTGAACCTCAGCACCATATAAAAATAAACAAATAAATAAAAATATTGTGTCCAACTACAACTAAAAAAAGAAAAAAACACTTATATATGTATGTGTATGTGTGTGTGTGTGTGTGTGTGTATATATATATATATATATATATATATATATATATATACGCACATATATATAAAATGAAATTCCAGTATATATGTATATATAGATATATAAAGGGCATATAAATGGTAACATTATGAGTGTGATAAATTTAGTAGGTGCTGATCATGACCCCAGGGTTCATAAAAATTCGACTTATTTGAGACTTAATCATTTCCTGGCCATTAGAATAAAATTGACCAAAGCATTAAAAAAAGACTTGACATCTGACCAGCCAGGCCAGCATAGAGAGTGTAAGTAGGTAAAAACCCAAACCAAAAATAACATAGAGATAAATATCCACTTCTACTTATTCTTCACAGCAGCCAGGCTAAGACAGTATGTGCAGTGATGACTGCAAAAGCCTGAGGTACAGAGAGAAGCCCTTCCTCCTACCCAAATACTGGGACTGGGGGTGGCTGAAGAAGGTCCCCTACTGTGGAGAACCCATCTCCTTTCTCCAGGTGTGAAGCTGAACAAAACTAGACATACAAGTTGCTTGCCGCTAATCTCAAGGAAATGACTACCAAATGCATTTAACAGCCAGTCTGCAGTTTTAAACAGAAACTGTTCACATGAGATACTTTTCAGAACATCTGTTTCTTTTGCAGTAACTACAAATGGGAACTGTGTTACCAGTTTTCAAAGACTCAAGGTGAGAACAAGACACAGTGAATTCCAAGCACCAGAGAGAAAGAAAAAAAGCAAAAGACTGAATGGTGTTTATTTTTCTTTTTGCAGGAGTGTGAATGGAACATGTGCCCTCCAGCCTCTACCCTGCCACAGTCTGGCTGGGCATAAATCAGGAGCCACTGAAGCAGGAACAAACTTTATTTCTGAACCCCACCAGCACACTCCACACAGCTCCCAGGGAATTCTCCCGCGTGCCATGTGGCTCCTCCGGGAACCAGCAACCAGAAATATCCCTCCTCCGGCACTTCCCCAACCAATGGGAACTCTCCCGGAATCCCCGTGAGAGCTCAACTGGAACTCAAGGAGAACTTCGAGAGAATTTGCTGGTGTCACCTCTCAACCACTACTTCTGGCAAAAATGCCATGCGTCATCCTGACTCGGCTGTGGCCCTCAACACTACCCCTGAGCTACATTCCCAGTGCTAAATGGTGCTTTTTAAGTCTCAATATATTCTTCCAAAACAATGATTTTCCATGAAAAAAGCCAACTTTCACAGCATGAATATTTTAAGAAAACTTATAAACAAAAATTTTCCTGAATAAAAATAAATTTTCTTTAAAAATATATTTACAAAAAACTGAACCACGAAAACAAACAAACAAACAAACAACAAAAAGTAGAAATGTAGGCAGAAGGAAGGGTCACCTCTTGTTTAGAGAGTTTCCAGTCATCGTTAAGATCCATTTCTTGGAATGATTCATGTGATCTTGGTCCATTTCGAATTTCTAAGAGATCGATGTTGAATATCAATGTACTCTCTGGGGGAATTTTACCTGTCATTAGGAAAGAGGTGGGAAGATTTTATTTAAAATATACAAAAGTTTTAATAACAGAAAACTTATGATACTGGTCAAAAAATTTTTTTTATTTATTTTATTTTTTATTGGTTGCTCAAAACATTACAATGCTCTTGACATATCATATTTCATACATTTGATTCAAGTGGGTTATATACTTATGGTGCTGGTCAAAATATTTTTTAACTGAATAAAATGGAAAGCTAACCTACAATTATCACATATAATGAAGACAACTTGTACTCTAGTTAGATTTCACTCAAATAGAATAGAGTAAGGAAGGAATAATCAAAACAAATATAGCAAAAGTATCCTATTTTTGGCTTGGCAATTAAAAGGAAAAAAAAACATACACACACACACACACACACACACACACACACACACACGAACCCAATAACCTGGATACTAAATTTAAAGCATAACTAAGATATTATATATTATATGTCAAGAATGACTTAAAGGGTCTTAGAAAATTCAGAGTTAATTATATTACAATTGATTTACTAACTTTCAGGTAAGAAAGACCTGACATACAAATTCATACTATGGTCTATCATTTCTATCACTGGGAGACAGTTTAAAATTGAGTGAGCTTGGGTGTCATACTGTCTGGAATTGAAGTTTACATTAGCTCATCTCTAAGCCTCAGTTCTTACATCTGTAAAATACAGATGATAATAGGAGTCTGTTGGGAAGATGAAGGGAGAAAATTCATACAATAAAATAAAATATTCACCATTGTGCTTGATAAATAGTAAGTTCTCAATGTACATTACTGAGATATAATTTTCTAAAAACCTTTACAAAGAATGCAGGAAGATTCATAATTCTCAAAAAGTTAGGAAACACCTCTTCTGATATAGAACATCATATAAAAATTGCAGACATGTTGAAGAAATTAAAATGAACTTCTGAGAAGGTGATAACAGATCTTTAAATGTGAAAAGAGCTTTGTTAAAGTCCCAGGGTTCTGAAAAGCAACATTAAACCCTTTTGGGAAGCAGGTACAATTGATGTTTGAAACTTATTTACTCATAACTATATTTAATATAAAGGTTTGGGTCAACTTGTTACATGTTTCTTAGTTGTCCCCCCACCCTTGTATTTCCATAAAAGAGCATTTGCAAGTTTTAAAGAGACAACACTTACACTGTTATCATTCCAGCTTACCTTTCCAGCTGGAAACAGAGAAGGGACATGCATTACTAGATCGGTGAGAAAACTGGTATCTTTCCAAGGAGGCATGCAAGCAAGTACTAAAAGACTAAAAATTAGTGTTAAATTCATATTAGGGGAATTAGTTTCATGGCACTCAGTTTGAAGATGACTCAAATTTAGATCTCTACATGTTATAAAGTAAAATGAGTTAATACAGTATGGAGAAAGACTAATAGATTAATTCAACATATATAAATATTTAAGTTGAGACAATAAAGACACAGGATAGTGAAAAAAAATACTTTCAAGCTTTAGAGAAATGTTTCCTAGATATTAAATTTTCTTCTCTGAAGAGGGCTATAATTAAAATAAGAACTAAGTTTGGCTAGTAAATCCTATTCTATGAGTACAACTTCTACTTTAGAATATGTTATGATTTATGTAAAGCACCTAGTTTCCTTCTCAGGACACTGGGAATAGGAACCTTGATCCATACTTTGTTAAACTTAGACCTTACTAAGGACTTAAGAAATCTATATCATATCAGAGTGGTTCTCTATCTGGTTCTGAGATCTACTTAACTTTTTTTCTTTATTATATAGTTAATACTTGCTCATTGTAGAGAACTTGGGAGAACCAGAAGTAAATATAATTTCCAGTATCACAGTCCATTGTTATTCTTATTTTCTTATAATTCTCTTTCTCTGTGTACACAGTTTTTCTTATACTTATTACCATAGTATACATACTAAGTTTTCTACTTTTATATTATACATGTTGATCTAATTAAAAAAAATCTTGGAAAATGCTAGTTTTTAGGAACTGGGGTACATTTAATTTTGCTGAACTCTTTATCATTACATACTTAAGCTGTTTCTAATTTTTTTGGTAGCAGTGATGGATATCCCTCTTGAAAAACCTTTTAATATCTGATTATCCCCTCACAGCACATTCCAACAAGGGAATTATAGCACTAACGCACCAAACATCTAAAGGCAGCTTGGTAAAATCACCAAGTAGCCCTTTAGAAATTTCACGGGTTGGGCTAGGGTGGTAGGTCAGTGGTAGAGCGCTTGCCTGGCATGTGTGAGGCACTGGATTTGATTCTCAGCACTGCATATAAATAAATGAATAAATAAAGGTCCATCAACATCTAAAAAAAAAAAAAAAAGAAAGAAAAAAGAAAGAAATTGCATGGGTTCCCACTTGAACACCAGTTAAATGGAACATTCTGGTAAGAAGGTTCTTTGGCCCAGTCAGCTGGCTTATTTCTGCTTTGCGACAGAGAATTAATTCATTTCAAGTTACACCATTATTTTTAAATAAATTACTGAAACTTTTATAAATATATTTTAAAATGAGAATAAAAAGAACCCCTAATAAGAGCTGTGCTGTGGGAGACTTGGTGGTTGTAAGCCACTGTTGAGAGCCACAGCCAAAGGGGCCCCAGCAAACTGGTGGTTGTAAGCCACATACAGCCCACATGTCAAACCATAACCAGTATCTTCATAATCTATATTTTAAATGTTAGACTCATCAAAACACTTACATTGAGTGATATTTCTTTTTTCAATGTTAAACAAATTGGTGAGTTTTGGTTTGGGAGGATGAAAAAGTTCAGGAGATACATGGCAATGATATTCGCACAATGATGTGAATGCCATTGAACTCTGTACTTAAATATGGTTCAAATAATAAATGTATATTATACAAAACTTTAAAAATTACCATATTGGTGGTTTACTATTAGTATTAATAGAGTTCAAGGTTCCAGAACCTCATTTCTTTGTTAGCTCAGTTTTCCATTTTGTTGTTATGGCCTTAATTGGCCATTTCAAGTGATTATCAAGATATAATCATATTTCCTAAAGGAATGTAGATAGCCCTCGATTTATTTCTAGGGAAAAGAAAAAACACATAGTAGTTACTCTAACTTCTGCCTCTGAATTCAGAGAAGAATTCTAGTGCTATAGTAAATAAAATCAAAATGTGATTACCTTTTCCTTCTTTTCCATATCCCAGGGCAGGAGGAATAATGAGCTTTCTCTTCTCTCCTACACACATTCCCTTCAAGCCCTGGTCCCAGCCTTTGAGAGCCTCCAGGATGCCCAAGGTAAACCAAATGGGCTGACCATTGTTATGTTTATGACTACGAGAGAAAGAAAACATATTAGAATTTTTTCCCCCTAGTTCTGGGGACTCAACCCAGGACCTCATGCATACTAGGCAAGTGCTCTATACATTAGAACCAATTAGGAACTTTAAAAAAAATATATGGTTCATTTAGTCCAACCAAGCATCAGAAATTAATAAAAACAGCTATTGTATTTTTTAAATTTTATTGTATTTATTATGTGGTGCTGAGGATCAAACCCAGTGCCTCACATAGGCTAGACAAGCACTCTACCGCTGAGCCACAACCCCAGCCCTAAAACAGCTATTCTTTTTTTGCCTACACACACCCCTGACTTCATAGTAATTCAATCCATTACCTATCTTTCTTGACGAAAATTTGATAAGAGTTGACTCAGCTGGAGAAGGGTGGAGGGAATAATAATAATGAACAACTGTTTGTACATTTACTGTGTACCAGGTTTTATTCTAAATCTGCCTCTTTTAACTCTAACAATGATCCTATAATTGGTAGGTACCTTTGGGGGACTGCTTCCAGAACCTATCCCTCTATCCCCAGCCTCCCCAATGCCAAAAGATGCTCAAGTGTGTAGTTTTTGCATATAACCTACTGTATATGTTAAATCATCTCTAGATTACCTGTAATACCTAATACAAACATAGTGCTATGTAAATAGTTGTTATACTATATTGTTTAGGTAATAATGACAAGAAACTCTGAATATGTTCAATACAGACATACTCTTTTTCAAATATTTTTGACCCATGATTGGGAATGCATGAACCTGTAGACAGGGCCAACTGTACCATATAACCCCCTTGTATAAAGGAGGAAATGGAGGTTAAGTGTGCTGTATTTGACCTTAGATATTCCTAACTCTGAAGATTAAGATCTTAGGCACAAAGTTATGCTGTCCCAGGAAGACCATTTAGGTTGCAGACGAGGAAGAAAATAATGGAAAATAGTTGCAATGGGGAAGGAGGATGAGAGCCTAAGGAGATATATAGCCTGCTCATGGTTCTGGTGGGTGGGAAAGTATATTCTTCATCCCTGAATCCCCACTCACACAAAGCCTAATTTTTTCCCAAAAAGTCTATGTGGGGATTTGTAGGGGAGCCAGGAATAGAGGCTCTTCAAGCTCCAGAGACAAAGGAAATAGTTAGGATGTTCTGCTACATGAATTATCAGAGAGGCCAGCATAAGAAAATCAACCTGCTAAGCTCCTGGGGACCTCAAGGGCTGAGTAGGTCTCAGTGCCAAATAGCTCCCTTTTAGTAAAATAAATAAACTGCTGTATTCAAAGATAATCTCATAGATGAGAATAATAAGTCATTCTATTAGGTTTGTGGGTACCATGCTTACAAAATCTTGGTAAATGATACTTTTTCTTTTCTGATCAAAGAAACAAAATACCAACCTTAGAAAATCTGGTAAGGCCAGGAAAAGAATAAAGAAGAAGGAAACAATCTTTTATCCAACATTTACTACATTTGGGCACATTTCTTCATAAGATTAAGCTATTTACCATATAGACTGTGGTTCTAGAAACAGCACATATGCTTTTTAGGTTAATCATTTCATAACAGAGTTAGCATCTTCTGACCATTTATGTGTAGCCTGCAAGACAACAATCCCCTCATCAGGTACTAGAACAGTAATAGTAAACTGCTAAATAATATCTCAGGGCTACCACCAAAATCACTACCAGTTTTTGGTCTTACAACCTGAAAGAAATTAGCCTAGGTATAAAAAATTAGACTAGAAATAAGAGTGTAACTTAAGGCTGCCTCCACCACCACAGGGACAGGATGTGAGCCATTGGGGTCCCCAGTGTGAGCGAGCTGGTGAGAGAGGCCAGCAGCTGCTAGCACAGCACAGCAGGGAAGCATGGTGGCCACCAAGGATTTCTTTCTTTCTTTTTTTTTTTTTTTAGAGAGAGAGAGAGAGAGAGAGAGAGAGAGAGAGGAGAGAGAGAGAGAGAATTTTTTTAATATTTATTTTTTAGTTTTCGGCGGACACAACATCTTTGTTTGTATGTGGTGCTGAGGATCGAACCCGGGCTGCAGGCATGCCAGGCGAGCGCGTTACCGCTTGAGCCACATCCCCAGCCCCACCAAGGATTTCTTATGACTAACCTCATATAGACGTACTTTTAGAATCCAACAAGACATAGCAAAATCTAGTCCAAGTAGATGAGAAAGCCAGGAATAAAGAGAAAGTAAGACAGAAGCCAGGACCAAGGCGGCTCTAACCAAGAGAACAGATTCTATTGAGCTTAGAACAATATTTTTGAAGACATAGATCCCTGTGAAGCAGCCTCAGCAGGAATAATACTCAAGCACACTAGATATCATACAAGCTCATTTTCTTGGTTTCTTATTTCTAATTACTTGGTGGTACTGGGCAGTGAATGATTCTATAATAAAAGTCTCCTTCAGGTCAGCACATTTACCTAATTGAACTGAAATTAAAATACTCCCAAAAGGAAAGGCCACTTTTGAAAAGCTAATAAAAGCAAAATACGTAGACTTTTCTAAATATTGTTAAAAAGGCACCCATGCTGACTGGAATAGGGAGTTCAGGTATCAAGTTGAGACCTTGATGTGTACTGATGTGGGTTAGAAGGTTATTAATTCTGTCAGCCTCCCTTTTCTCATCAAAATGTGTTAGTATTAAAAAGAAAACTGAGGGCTGGAGATATAGCTCAGTGATAGAGCCTTTGTCTGACTGTTTAAGGGCCAGGGTTTAATCCTCAGCACTGCAAAAACAAAATGGAACAGCAAGAACAAAAAAGATGGAGACATAAGGGAACTCAAATACTGACAGGATATTTGATACTAAGGTATTTACATTAATTGATTTTTAAGCTGAATACTGATATTCTGATTCTGACAAATATACAGAGTCTATCAGAGATAGACACTGAAGCATTTACAGATGAGATCATGATGTCTGAGATTTTTGTTAAATAATCAAATTTTGGTGGAGTGGGGAGAATGAATGGGCAGTATGATAATTTTTGAAATTGGAAAGTGGAATATTGGGTTTAATATACTGTTCTTTGTACTTTGCATATGTTGGAACATTTTCTAATAAAAAGTCACAAAACCTAGAAAAGGGTTTTTATGTAAGACTTTTATCTTAAAATTTAAAATGCAATCTCACAATATCTGTTTGGAACTTTTTATCTGAGGTAACAGGATTTATACAAGAGTGACATTCAATTTTCCCAAGCCCTACACAAGAGTGCATCTGAATGCCCAGTAAAGGCAAGATATCAAAAAATGGGTCTAGGATGGGCCATGAAGCTTCATTGAATGTTTTGTACTCTCCCTCATTGAGTCATTTGTCTTCGTCTCCTTTGTATATGGTGTACTACTGGAGGACAAGAACCTGCTTCTAGTGATCCAGGACCTGACTTATGGCTATTCAGTGAGTTTGACAGATGGATAAATGAATAGATGGGTGAAGTAAAAATTTCTGCATCTTCTTAATCTCCAGCACAGGGCCTACCATGTAGGAAATGCTCACTTAATGCTTTTGGAATGAAATGAATGGAAACAATGCCTAATTGGAAATCATTACACTTGTAAACCTGTTCCATGTTGCAATTTCTTTGTTTATGGAATAGAAATGACAGTATAACCACCTGAAAATTTTCTTGTAAGACTTTTATAATTTCACCTGCTCCATCACTAAAATCTGATTTTCAGAAGCAAGACTACTGAAATCATGGTCCTGTGCCTTGACTAAAATGTTATCAATCAAAACAAAAGTTAAATAGGTCAATGAAATAGCATTAGTATGTTTTATAAACAGGCAAATAAACAACTATGTATTTGGCTCTTAAAGTTGCTATGAAAAGTTTTAAGTAAATATCACCTACACCAGATTAAAAATGGAATTAATTCATTTTCCCTAAGAAACAGAGTTTGAGACATGAAAATTCTTTTAAGCCTAAATACACCCCTGGATATTTCTGCAAAATTTCAGATTCTAGTTATAATTTTTATAATAGAAAGTTAACAGTTTTATGGAGAGCACATGTTCTCAATAAGTCCTTCAAAGGCCTCATGATACAGAATTGGCTTTAGACATTTTTTTTTTTCCCCAAAGAAGGGAATTAGATATTTCAGTTTTTTGAAAAGAGAAGTAGAACCAACTATATCCAACCTTTCTGGCAGGACAGCTGGCGTAGGCGGGTGGGTTCTTTATTAATTAACCTGCGAGGCATAATTACTTACGTGGAGTGAAATAAGGTGCCGTCCTTTTCTAAGTAACCCTCATAGTGCACCAACATCAAATCCCCTCCTTTCGTTTTGCGATGGCAGATGAACGGCTTCTGGAGAATTTCAATTTTTACTTCTGGCTCAGGGATCAGAGCCCCACTCAAAGAGGGGACTAACAGCGTCAAGACTGCATTCCACAAGAATAACCTCATGTTGTTGGAGCTGGAAAGAAGTCCCTACGGAAACAGAGAAAGGGCCCCTGACTTCAGAGAGTTAAAATTTAGCTGAAGAATTAGGGCCGAGGACCCCTGGCAAGTTGAGGACTCCCCCCTCTTCGGAGACGTGGCACTTCTACTACCAACAACTTTCCCACGCACAGCAAACTCACCTTAAAGAGTTAAACCCAAGCGGGACCTGACTGGTTCTTACACTGTGGCCCTTGGGAAAAGCGGTCTTCCATTGGCTCGTGGTGCTGTCCCTCAAGCGCCTCGCAAGCCAATGATAATGCAACTATGTAATTTACAGTTTGGTTGAACCTTCCGGAGTGATCCTAGAACCTGGAGAATCCAAGAATTCCTTTATCCCGCACTTTGGGAGAGGGGTTCCGCGCCGCGGAGCTAACCCGAGGAGGTAATATTTACCTCTGTAAAGTACTCCTGCTGAGCGAGGTAGGAGGCGTCTGGGGCCAGGTGACACTATAGACTCATTTACTCTCGCCCTAGGAGAGCGGCCCCCCAAGATTCCAACAATCCAAGTTTACTGTGTAAATGTAAAGATTTACAAAGTCTTGAGGCTTTATAAAACGCATTCCCGGTGCGTGTCTCTTACTGCGACCTGCAAGACAAGTTCTTTTTTCCTCACTTGGAGATAAATTTAGGCTAGGAAAGGTTATCTGTCCTGCTTAAAGTCACTAGATTGCAGAGCATTTGAGCTCCGCGTTCAAACTGGATCTAATTCTTTCCAAACACCGCGTAAAAGTTATAGTTGGTAATAATTTGTCACGTAAGTGCTCTTAGTGTAGATGGCAAATAATACATAAGGACGGGCAGACTCAGGTTTTAAAGAAGAAATACTAAACATGGTTAGGAATCACACACCCCCCTCTTAGTTTAAATATTCTAGTTCTACATAATTCGATTGCTTTCAAACGCAATACATGTTCATTGTGGTCAATTTAGAAGAAACTGGAACGTACCAAAGTAGGATTTTCAGATAAAGTACAGAGACGAATATTTGAATTTCAGATAAATAACCAAAAATTTTGTATATTTTTATTTACTAAATCCGGCAACTTCACGCTAAGGGAACAGAATCTTCCACAATTAGTCAATGTAACTTTTTCGTGCATGCTTCTGTGACATTATAATTAAAGCATTTTGGATAATATTGCACACATTTTCTCCTTCCACTTGATCTATGATTAATATTTTTCCCGATCAAATATTCTTAGAACCATGCCTTTTCACACCTTTGTGTACTAAGAATTCCCCCAGGGAGAGCTTGTTGAAATGCAGATTTTGTTTCAGAAGGTCGAGGTTTGGGGGCGAGATTATGCATTTCTAAGAAGTTCCTAGGTGGTGTTAAGCCAAAGGTACAAGGGACCACACTTGGGCACCTATTTATACTGGCTTCACACTCAGCATTCTGTCCTGAAATTCCCAAATTCTCGGCCCGGGAACGAGGTCACTTCTCCCTATTGTTGGGCACCCCAAGTAGGTGGAATCAGACAACCTTGAAGTTAAGAAGTGAACCCTTAGGGACTAGCCTAAAGAGACCTTCAAACATGGCAAGCTGTCCCCTATTCATGCTCTGAAAGTCAACTTTGTCTCACCCTGGGTCTCAGGGACCGCCCTCCTCATCCATGCCTACTCGCTAGCCAGCACTCTGGGACTCAATTTCCCTGCGAGCCTCTCCCCTAACGTCAACCCGACGCCAGCGCCGCGGCGAAATCCCGGAGTGGATTTTGGGAACGTGCGCGCGAGCGGCGCACTGGGCATGCGCAAGCGCAGCCCGGGACGGGCGGGTCGCGGGTTCAGGTGGAGCGCGGTGACCGCCGGCGACCGCGGCTGCACTCGCCACGCTTTGGAGGCTTCGGCCGCCGCTCGAGCCCGCCGGTCGCCTTGGCCCCCTGGTGGACTGCGTGCCGGTCCCACCACCTGGGCCCGCCGGCCAGCCGCTACTTCTGGCGCCCAGGCCGCCGCAGTGACCCCGCCCCCGGGCCGAGGATGTGAGGCGGGCCGGGCGTCCCCGCACCAGGCCCGGGCGCCAGCAGTGGGCGTCTGGGCCGTGCCCAGCGATGGCCCTGCTGCCGGTGCCCCTCGGCTTCAGGGCCCGGGGCCAGTGAGGCAGCCGGCGGGTGTGGGCGAGCGGCCCTGTCGCGGCGCGGGCGCCATGGAGGGCGTGCTGTATAAGTGGACCAACTATCTGAGCGGTGAGTGGCGGGTCCTTTGTCTGAGCGGCCGGGGGCGGTGTGGGGACGTGCCCGTGGGGTCGGAGTCGCCGCCCCTTCTGACACCGCCGAGGCTGGTTCGGACCCGGCGTGTCTCCTAGAGCGGTTCTCCTACGGGACCGTGGCACCCCCCTTTGGTTCGGAGACGACTCTCCTGGGTTCGTGATAGCTTCTCCGAAAGCTACAGAAAGCCGGGTTTTGAGGTGCCTTGAAAGGCACGATGCCCCGGGGAAGAAGGCGCTGGCGCCGGCTCTGGGGTCCTTTGGGAGTCTCCCACATTGTAGCCAGGGAGCCGGAATCTCCTGGCTCCTAGCCAGATTTCAATTGCATGCCGGCAGTCACCTGGAATTCCAGGGGTGAAAGGTCTTTTGCTTTGGTCACTGTTGGAGTCACCTGCGAGGAGACCCAGGGTTACCCGATTTCAGTTCAACAGTATGCCTGAGGTTTTTATTTTCTCACTGAGCATTTCCTTTGTTTTACAGACTCAGAAACTACCATAAAATAAATGCAAATATGAGCAGGTGTTTCCTTACAGTGCTGAGCAGAATGGCTTAAATAATAGTACCCCCTTTCCAGTTTCTGGAAGTACTTTATTCATGTCTTGAAAAGGTTGAAAACTATTGTTCAGCTGTGGAAGATGATTGAAAATGAGCACTTTTATTATTTGTGCAACAATATTTAATTTAAAAAATAAAATATGCTGGAAACTATTAGGCCCTTCTTTGCAGTTAAATGTTTTGTTTCAGAAAATGGTCAATTTTAATGGCGATATGATTGAAACTAGAAATGTTCCCAGTATCTGATAAAGGAGGGGAGATTTTCCCACCTTTTCTTAGGATAATTGTTTAAAGGTTGTGGTATGTTGATGCACTGGGTGTTTTAAGGAAGATGAGTGTGTCTGAGAGGATCATTTGGCAGGTAAACTTTGAGGAAGTCACAGTACAGACAAAAGTCCACCTGTTGGGTGTACCCAGAATCTCTTCCCTTTGCATCATATATAGTTAGTAATGAATTCTGTTTATTTTTCCTGATATTATTACTAGAGAGATTACTGGAGTGAGGAGAGGTGTTTTCTTTAGAAGACCTGGCCTCTGCTTCAAGGACCTCCATGCATGTCAACATTTGGATTAGATGAAATGTGGTTAACTCAAAGCTGGGCTTCAGTTTGGTGAACACCAGAAGCTGATTAGCACTGTGCTAATCTAAGAGGAGGAGACTTGACCAGGAAATTTTCCTTTTGAACTCTCCCTAAGCTCTGAGATGTGTGGATCTTATGCCCTTGAATCAAATCTAGTTGCTGGTCCTTGACCCCTTTCCTTCACAAAAGTTTTTTTTTTCTTTTTATATTTTTTTCTTTCACTCTCAACACTTCTTTCTTCAGACCTTTCCTACACCTCTCTCTCATTTTAAAACCTCTTCTTTCTTCCTTTTTATTCTCCTCCTTTCTCTATAAAAATTGAGTTACTTAGTACAGTACCTATTTCCTAACAGTGAAATGCCTTTAAATTTTCCCCCCAGATGGTCCTTGTATATCCCTCATTAAAACACAATTTCGCTACAAGAATCTTTTGGAATCTTGTCACATCACGTGCATATCATCTGTTCTGTTGGAAAAGAGTTCATATTATCAGGTTTTAGGGTGGAAACTTTAAAGGGGCGCTGGAGCCATTGCCAGAGGTAGATGGGGGAGGTATACACTAGGCAAGTGCTCTACCACTGAGCTATATTCCCAGTCCTTTTTATTTTAGAGTCAGTGTTTTGCTAAGTTTTCGAGATTGGCCTCTGATTTTCCAGCTCAACTTCTGGAGTAGCTGGTATTATGGGCATCTGCTACTGAGCCCAGCTCACAGACAGCTGTCTTTATATTATACTGCGTGTTCCTTTTGACTTACATGCCATCTTCTTCTGCGCATGCTGTTCATAGAACTCCATCACGCCATTAGCTACTTTTCTGGATGTTTTATGGTTCAGCACATTCTCTTTCATTAGGAGATGAATTTGCTTTGAAAAGGATTGGTAATAGCCTAGAAGATCATATTGGATTCTGTTTCCTCCACCCTCCTTTGCTAGTTGGTCTCCTAAAAAGAGCATGTTTGTCAATAACAAACTTTGATGGTTATATCCTTACTTTTTCTTCTTCTGAAGCTTATTTTTAAAATTACCCTTTTTTTTTGTGACTTTGCACACAGTAACTTTAAACATACATATATATATATGTGTGTGTGTGTGTGTGTGTGTGTGTGTGTAATCCAAGTTCAAGATTATGTCCATTCTGAATTTTTCTCCAAAAGGAGTTCATAACCTATTCCTTTTTAAATATAGTTTGCATATTTGGTATGTGTATGTATATATATATATATATATATATATATATATATATCATATATGTGTATATAATTATTCCCTATTAAGATATCATGTGGATAGCTTAATATGGAATACTTTGTGTCAGATTGGAGTGGAGAAGTTAAATCAGTTTATCACTTGATACTTTAAATCCTCCTCCCCTTTTTTTATGGTGCTGGGGATCGATCGAACCCAGGGCCTTGTGCATGCTAGGCAAACTCCAAACTGCTGAGTTATAACCCCAGAAACTGTTAATTTTATTCACCTCATATGGGCACTTTGCTGGATACTTTGCTAGGATCAAGGGAAGCTTCTCCCCTCCTTGAGCTTACATTCTGGTGGATAAGAAAGATATTTATTTATTGGATAAGTGATTGGAAGCATGTCTAAGTGGGTGTGATGGGGGCTGGGGCAAAGAGGCTAGTCTAGGTTGTTGGGGAAGACTGCTTTGAGTAATCAGATCCTGAAAGACAGATCAGGCTTGCTAGATGGGTAGACCAAAGCAGAACTGCAGTTGGAGGCTATAAGGAAGAACTTTCTAGGTGTAAAAAATGCCAGTGTGAAGTTCCCAGACCAGGACAGAGATCAGTGAATTTGAGGAAAGAAAAGTAGACACATCTGATTGGAGAACTGAGAAGAGTGCAGAGACTACACAGATACTGGGTGTGTGGGAGGCCCAATATTATGGGGTCTCATAGACTGATTTATACATTTTGGTGTGATTGTCTATATATATGTGTGCATGTGTGAGAGTAAAGTGGTAAGATTTAAACAAGTTTACTCTTTTGCAGTGTAGAAAGTTTTCTGGTCATATCTTTGTATCTCTCCTGCTGTATTTATTTTGTTTTGCCATATCATAGTTATTTTGTGAGTCTTTTGAATTAAACTTATAGATATTGATTACTGAATATTAGAAACATTAAGTCCCAAGAATGGCATCTAAATAGTTTGCATGAATGTACTTCTAAAGTGAAGAAACATAAAATGTATTCTCCTTTTCACTCAGTTGCTAGGCATATTTATGTACCCTGCAAAGTAAGTAAATAAATAAATAAAGCTTCTTAGCCATCTGCCCTTTAAAGGGCAGAATAGTGGGTATTCTGGATTTAGTGTTGAATGTCTCTTCAGTTGTTAGAAAATCAAATCCAAATTGCAAAGGAAATGAATTAAACATTTTACAAAACCCCATATTTTGTGACATATACAATATGCTACTGCTAGCTTCTATATGCTTGTTATTTTTATCTTTCAAGACCTAAAATTTAATCAAGGAGTATTATATGTGCAAGGTTATACATTAATGCTGTAGAGTGCTGGCCCGGGAGTCAGAGACCTGAAGTTTAATACCATCTCCATCACTGCCAACTGCAGTCATTTTACCATTTTGAGCTGTAGTATTTTCCTACATAAAAATAATAAATTTACCAGTTTATTATTCTAAGAATATTAAGAAACTTATTTGCACTTATAGTGTGCCAGCCACTATTCTAAACATTTTTCATATATTAACTAATTTGATCTTCATAGCAGTTTTGAAAAGCAGTTGTCTTTATCATCTCCATTTTTCAAATAAAGACATTGAGTCACAGAGCAATGGGATGAGCCCAGGCTTACATGATAAGTGCATCTAGAGTCAGTGCTCCATTACATAGTACTTTTAAAGGTGCTTGCTGCTTGATCATTATATAATTCTTGCTGATGCATAAGTACCTATATTTGACCTAGAATATAAAGCTAGTTGGGAATAGGAGGTTGAAAGGAGTTCAGGAGTGAGGAAGGTTTTAAATGCCCAAAATTGTGCATATGCTTTGTCACAAGGAGATTTTTTGAGTTGGGTTTTTCACTTTGCAGTTTCAAGTCCCTTTCCTGCAGACAGAAGGGTTGCTGTTGAGAGTTCCAGCCAATTGTAGACTTCTAGGTTCTCCAGCAGGTTAGGGCACAAGTACATTGTAGCACTGCATTTCAGAAATAACAAAAGCTTGTATCATGCTGGCCAGATGGTTGTCATTGAGAAGGTGCTATAATTTTGCTTACCCCCACAGCTGGAGAAAGGTGACTGTTGGTCTATGTTTGTGCTGTGTAAACAGTGCCAAGAAGACATCTAGAATATGAGTGATTCAGAACAGGAAACTACAACTGGTCAACATTTTTTGTTGTAATTTTAGCATCTTTTTTGAGTTAATAATACAGGTACCATAAAATCGACCATTTTATATATACAGAGTATAAATTATTACCACATCCAATTTTAGAGCATTTTCATTTTTCTAAAAAGAAACCCCAATAAAACTCACTCACACACCTGTCCCTTGCTCAGAGCGGTCTGTAATCTGTTTGCATCAATTTGCCTCTCCTAGTATAAATGGAATTATAAAACATATATGTGGTCTTTATCTGTAGTTTCTTTTCCTTGGCTTTTTTTTTTTTTTTTTTTTTGGTTCATATATGTTGGAACATGTATTAGTACTTCATTCCTTTTTATTGTCAAATAATAATCTGTTGTATGTATGTACCACATTTGCTTATCCATCCTTCAGTTATGGACATTCAGGTTATTCCATTTGTGGAGCTATTAAAAACAATGCTGAAGAGAACATTTATGTATAAGTTTTTATGTTTTCATTTCTCTTGAATATGTTTCTAGGTTAGAATTTCTGGGTCATATAGTAAGTCTTTGTTTAATGATTTCAGGAACTGCCAAATAACTTTCCAAAGTGGCTAAAACATTTTATAGTCTTATTAGCAATCAAAGGTTCAGTTTCTTCACACCCTTGCTGTCATGTGTTATTGATTTTTTTTAATTATACCATTAAAAAAAATGGTTATGGGGAGGCGGCCAGCACCTTTCTGGGGGGTCCACCTTCCTGCCCAGGAGGGTGCAAGCCACTGGAGAAAATAAATCAGAAATAATTAATGAAGAAGAAAAGACAAAGAATCAGAATTATAGTTTTAAAGTACAGCACCTGATAGATCCGGGCCACATAGGATCTGGAGCTGGACAATTAAAAATTGGCTCCAGTGGTTTATTTAAGGGGGCACATCAAAGGCAGGGATAAAGTTTCAGGAATAGAGTCTTGCTTCTTGATGTTTTGCAGTCAGCAGGTTGATTGGCATCTTGGCAGGTCACACCTATCTCTGAGAGGCTGTGTGGCTGCCGCAGGTCAACCCATCTCTGGTGCTGTGTGGGACCAAGTAGAGCTTGAATAGGGCTCACAATGTGTCTGGGTGGTCTTGGCCAGAGGAAATTTCCAGTGGAAGTTCCCAGACACCAGATTCTCCTATTCACTAGGCTGTGATGCCAATGTAGTCCACCCAAGGATGGCTATGGTATGAAATGATATCTCATGGTTTTGGTTTATATTTTCCTGATGATATTGATCATCTTTTCATTTGCTTCTAAGCCATTTGTGTATTTTCTTTTTTAAAAAAATTGTTTAGTTGTTGATAGACCTTTTTAAAATTTTTTTTTGTAGTTGTAGATGGATAGCATATCTTTATTTTATTCGTTTATTTTTATGTGGTGCTAAGGATCAAACCCAGTGCCTCACACATGCTAGGTAAGTGTTCTGCCACTGAGCTACAACTCCAGCCCAATATAGACCTTTTATTTTACTTATTTACATGTGGTGCTGAGAATTGAACCCAGTGCTTCACACACGCCAGGCAAGTGCGCTACCACTGAGCCCCAGTCCCAGCCCACCCATTTGTGTATATTAAGAAACTATTGCCTCACCCAAGATCATGAAGTTTTAGTTCTGTTTTTGTTTTTATACTTTAAGCTTTTACATTTAGATCTAAGATCCAATTTTGAATTAATTTTTGTGTATGATATAAGGTTGGGATATGAGTTCATTCTTTTTTTTTTTTTTGGTACCACGTACCAAGGACTCTCTATTTTTCATTATCTCCATCTCTTCTGGTGGTGCCCTACACTGAAACTGAATCCAGGAAGAGAAACACCCAAGCATCACACTTTTGCTTCCACAAAAAATTAATAATTTTTTAAGGAACTTAAGAGATGTGATAGCATGATCTTATTGTCACCCCATCAAAAGGGGTGTTTAACCACTGAGCCACATCCCAGCCCTTTTTGTATTTTATTTAGAGACAGAGTCTCCCTGAGTTGCTTAGGGCCTTGCTAAGTTAATAAGGCTGGCTTTGAACGCGAAGTCCTCCTGCCTCAGCCTCCCAAGCCCGATGGGATTATAGGAGTGTGCCATTGCATCTGGCATGAGTTCATGCTTTCACATGTAGCTATCTGGTGGTTAAGTTTTACCCATTAAATTCCTGGTTTTAGTGACAGTGTGTTAGTGAGTTTTCCAATACTATGATGAAATAATGCCTGAGAAATTAACTTACAAGGAGAAAAGATTTATTTTAGTATTGGAGGTTCCCATCCATAATCTATTGTCCCAGTTGCTTTAGGCCTGTGGTAAGTCAGTATATCATAGTAGGAGTGTATGTTAGATCAGAACTGCTTGCCTCAAGACTAGGAAGCAAAACAGGAGGAAGAGAATTCCACAGTCTCCTTCAATGTCATGTCTCTAAATTTTCACAATTTCTAGTAGCACCGCCTTGGGGTTGAGCCTTCAATACATGAACCTTTAGAGCCATTTCAAGATACAAATTATAGCACAGAGTTACAGGCCAGAATATGTAAGTGTTTAAGTACAAAAGGTTGAAGACAGTCCTGAGTTCATACCTTTGCTTTAGTACTTCCTAGTGCTGACACCTTGACCAAGTTACTTAATCTCCCTGCATTTCAGTTTTAAAATGACAGCAATAATAATAGGCATATCTAGGCTTGTTAAGTCGATAAAATGGATAGTATATATGAACCTGCTGGAACATAGTTCACTTAAGAATAGGTTAATTAAATAGCTGTTTTGATTAATGATGCCTGGAAAATTCAGTCTCTGTGTCTTCATCTTTCTGTGTGGAAACTGCGGCATGACTTCTGAGAATATGTGTATACTGAGTTCCCTAAATCTTCCCTTTGAAAGTCAGAACTTTATAAATTATAAAACAAAAATAAATAAAATATTAAAAATACATAAAATAAATCATCAAAATTTTGGAATTGACTCTACAGTTATGTGACTGTACAGTTATGATTCCTTTTGGATTAATCATAATTATAGATCATGTAATTTCATGTTCCACTGGTCTGTGCTTTTGCCTCCAGAAAAAATTAATAATTTGTTAAGGAACTTAAGAGATATGAAAGCATGATATTATTGTCACCCAATCAAAAGTGGCACCATTTTCCCTCTGATCTGATGTGTGATAAGGCCAGATGTTGGGAGTGATTCATAGATTCCTTTACATTTGTTGCAGTGGTGAAGACTGGGGATCATTGTTCTTGGGCTACTTGCCACTTCCTGTTATCATTACTTTCCATTAGGAATAGATTTAATATAGTTGGAAAATCAAATTATGGAGCTATTGTAGTATACAAAATAGATGAATGATACAATAGGGAGGGTATGTCCAAAAAAAAAAACAACCTGTGATGCCCGGTTTCTCTTCCTGGATTCAGTTTCAGTATAGTGTATGGCAGCACTAGAAGAGATGGAGATAATGGAAAATATATAGAGTTCTTAAAGATAGAGGCCTGACCTCAGTATTATTTCACATTAAAGAATATAAATATTTGCTTGAGAATTCACTCCATTTCCTTCAGAATTCTTCCAGTATAGTCTAAGACAAAGGGCTCTTTGTTGATTTTTAAATGCCAGAGACATGGTTTCACCAATCTACTTTTAACACTGACTAGTATCCCTCTTTTATTCATTCCTTAATTTATTCAAGGAATATTGAGCATCACTTGTCAGACCCTGGGTACGTGTTGGAGATACTGCTTGGAGTAGGATGTGATCTATGTGCTAAAGGAAATTATAGTCTAGTGGAAATCCTTCCAAAGAATGCAGTGCACATCCAGTTAAATTTGTGATTTTCACTTGGCAAAAACTTAGAGGGACTACTTTGTATATAGCTGATCCCTAGAGGAGGTTAGGTATTGACTTTGACCCTCTGGTGTCTTTACCAGAATTTTAAAGGCAAATTTGGGGCACTTCTGACAGGCTGGAATGTTTAAGTCTTTAGTCATCCAGGTTAACATTGGAGATGTTCTTTTTTGCTTTTCTCCCTCTCTTGGCCTATATATTCAACTTGGGTGGACATCAGCCCTTCAACATCTGAGACCAGTGTAAGAAATCAGAAAGTAAGAAGGAAGAAAGCAAGAAAAAAAATTCTTTCAGGAATGATGAGGGGAAACTTCATGGAAGAGGTGGAACCAAAGGTTGAGTACAATTGGTGTGGATGGGAGGGGAAAGATGAGGGAACTGTTAGTAAGCAGCAGTGACTTTCAAGGAAGAAAACAGTAGTACCAAAAAAGATGTTCTTTTCTAGGACGAGGAGGAGGGAATACTGTAGTGTTACTGGAATGAGGTTGGATTGTTAAACCTATCTTGAGAGTTTAGAATTGGTATGGTAGAGTCACCCAAGGGTTTCTGAATAGGAAGAGAACAGCAGGTAAAAACAGCATTTAGGGAAGATTAACCTGGCTGAAACATGACAAGAGAGATTGGAGAGTTAAACTGTAGAGGTTGTGGGGTGGTGAAGAAAAAGGAGGAGGGAGGCATTATCTTCCATTTCACAGATGAATAAACCAAGGGTCACAAGATGATAGTTAACTTAGAGTCAATGGCTAATAAGTCTCAAGCCAAGTCTACATGACTATTTTTTCTGTGACTCCATACTCTGTTTTGTGTTGAGGGCATAGTGGAATGTTGAAGCCAGGAGTAGGAGTGAGGATGTTTGGGAAGAATTCAGTGACTGACCTGGAGGGATGGGAGCAGAAGTGACCCTCAGGTTTGCAGCTTGGACAGTGATAGAATGCTGGAATGCTGACTCTATTGAGAGAGACATTATAGTCTGAGGGAAGATGATGTGTTAAGCCTGGAAGGAACTTAGAAACTCAGTTTAGTCTATCTTTCTGTTTATAAATTGGAAAATAATACCCAAAGGAATTAAGTACCTTGCTCAAGATGGCACATACAGATGTTCTGAGTCTAAACTTGAACCAAAGTTTTCTTAACTCTAAGTAAGATGCTAGTGGGATGTACAAGAAACACTGTCCAGAAAAAAATATCCAGTTTAGTTGTCCATAGTACACAGAAGAGCTGATTTATAGCACTCTCTAACAGAAGGGCCTAAAAAGAATTTCATATAATCATAATTATAGTTAGCCTCCTCACTATCTGTAAACCTGACTTCTCACTAGCCTGCTAATTCTTGAGGGGTAGAATCTTCTTTTCTCTAATCTTCAAGCCCAGTGAATTATAACTGCTCAGAAAATGCTGTGTGTGTATTAATTAATGTAATTTTATTTTATGTAAATTTAATTTAATTATAGTTAGAAATCTATAATTTAGCTAATGCTTGGTTATTATATGTTACGACGAGGCGTGTTTCTTCTTTCTTCCCTCTTCCCTAGCTACAGTAAAAATGTTACTGACTGACCTGGTGAAGGAACCCCAAGCTTTGCCTTGTCTAGCTCCACTAGGGAAGCTGAGATATGGGGGAAGGCCCTGATGGCATGAGGTATAACTGAACTTCCAGGGTTGGACATTGGAAACCAGCAAGGTGATGGAAGTCAGGGGTCGCAATAGACCAATAACTGTGTTTTGCTTCAATTTAAAATGGTAGGTTTTGCTGGGTTCAGTGGTACACACCTATAATTCCAGCTAGTTGGAAGGCTGAGGCAGGAGGATTGCAAGTTGGAGGCCAGCCTCAACAATTTAGCAAGATCCTGTTTCAAAATATACCCTGGGAAGGAGGAGTTGGAAAGAGAAGGCACTAGAGACTGAAATGTAGCAAATTATGATTATGTCAGAATGAACTCAGCTATTATGTATATCTATAATATACTAATAAGCATTTTAAAAGCACCCTGAGGGTGTTTCAGCAAAGGAATAGCACAAGGAAATTTGGGGAGGAGTGGATAATAGAATTTTTCTGTATCTTGATTATTGTGGTGGTTATTAGAGCACTGTGCATTTATTGAAACTCAGAACTGTTTGCCAAAGAGTGATTTTTTTTTAATGTAAATTTAAAAATATTTTAAGTATCTGTTGTCATGATCAAGCTATGTCATTAACAAGGACTAGAAATGTTTGTATCTTTCCACAATGTCAGAGTTTATTGAATAACAATAAATTCACAAGTTACACCATTCATTGTTGTATTTTACCAAGTACTGAGTACTCATGGGTCACTTAGTAGGTATGAGCTGGGCAATAACATATTCCTTTATTCCAGTCTTAATTGTTAGTATCTGTAACACAAATATAGATTCCACAAACGCTAAGAAAGGGTTAACAGTGGCCACAGAGTTTCAGGAGAACATAATGAGTAAAGGCAAGAGAGAGAAATTCGAAAAGTATCACTGAAGGTGGTCAAATAAGATTATGAACTGGTCAGAACTTGTTCAAGGCACCGAGCTGCCAAGGTGTGGAACTTGTTTTAGACCAGGTCTGGATAGTAGGCAGTTTCAAGGTGGGCCTTGTCAAGCAAGGAAATGGAGATGAGTTGAGCCCCACTCCCACAGAGTCTGAAATTCCTTGCTGTCAACCTCCTGAAGCATTCACTGGTTGGTCTGATGACTAGTTGGTGTGTGCTACTGGTATCTAGCTCTGAGATGCTTCTCCTTTTATGGGTCTTAGGTGGTAGGTAGCATTCGTTGGTGGTCTGGTATGTTTGATAAGCTTATAGGCCTGGTTTCTCTGATAATGTGTTTGATACACCCATGTATTCATGTGCTTCTGATTTAATTCGATACATTTACAGGTGGTCATTTTTTATTAGCAAATTAAATTTTTGTCAGATTATGCCTTAAGGTTGTGCTGTGCAGCTGATGGTTGTTTACTTGAACAAACAAGGTGTATAGTCATTCTGTCTTGGCAAGTACTGAGAATGGAATAACTCGTGGCAAACTATTGCTTTATAAAATGGAGTAATTCAGGGTTAAACACAGCCTGAAAGCTAGTGTCCTACACATCATGGAGCAACTCAGCAGGGCATAGTCTGCTGTCTATATCTATTTAATGGAATACAGATTCCCCCCTTTATAGTGATGTGTTTGGGTGAACTCTTGTCACAAGGCTTCGGGGGGGGGGGGGACAAAGTTACAGTATTTTTTAGTCATAAGTGGTATGACTCACAAGTCACATTTTCTTTAAAAAAATAAGAACATTTCTATTTAGAAATTTTGATTTTAAAATAGTAGTTTTTTGGGGAATAAAAACAAATTTTAGTACAAAATTAACGTGAGCAATGCCTATCTAGATCCAAATATAAGTGCATAATTTGAAGAAAATTATGCTCTTTAAAAAATACATATTGTTCAACACTATTTGAATTTAAAAGCCTGTATGGTGTAGTGACAGGTGCCTATAGTCTCATTCCTGGGGATGCTCAGGCAGGTGGATCACTTGAGCTCAGGAGTAGAAGACCAGCCTGGGGAACATAATCAGACTGTGTCTCTAATATTTGCTTGCGGTATTGTAGAAAGATATTTGCACTATGTGAGAAAAGAATAAGCTTGTAGCAGTTTTGGAATAATGATCTTCAGATATTTCTAAATTTCTTAAATAATGTTTGACGCTGTATTTATATTTTGCACTTTTGTTAATTCTTTTCTGAGTAGTTTATTCTTTTTAATGTTACTGTGAGTAGATTTGTTTTATTAAATTTAATTTTCAGATTATTCATGGCAACTACGTAGAAGTAAAATTAGTATTTGTAGTAGCATTTTGCTGAACTCATTTGTTCTAATGGTCTTGTTTTTAGTGGATTGCATGAGTTTATTTTTGTTTTAAATTTATGAAAGAATGTCTGAATAGAGCTAGATTTGCTTCATCCTTTCCAATTTTGGATGTATGCCTTTTATTTCATTTTTCTTGCCTATTTGCCCTGGCTACAGTTTCTAGTACAGAGTTTGATAGAAGTGTTGAGAGCGAACATTCTTGTCTTATTTTTAATCTTAGGAGATTTTTCATCTCTTTCAGCATATTGTATGTGAGCTGTGGCTTTTTTTGGTAGATGCTAAGACTGAGAAAATTCCCTTCTCTACCTAGTATATTGGGTGTTTTTATTAAGAAAAGAGGTTTTGTTACTTTTTGTCAAGTGTTTTTATATATGTAGTGAGATGATTATATGATAATTTGGAATTCTTTTGCTTGATGAAAACCCCCAATTCAGACAGGCTTAAAATAAAAGGGGCATTTATTGGCTCACTTAACTGAAAAGTCCCAAAGAGTATCTTTCATAACATAACACACAACACAGTGTAATTGAGGGGCTCAATCATGTCATCCAGATTTGCCCTCTTCACCCTCTGTCCCCCAAATCCCTCAATTCCCTTTTCCCTTTATGTGCAAATCATGTTTAGGTCTAAAGTGATGACAAAATGACTGCCAGCAGCTTCAGGCAAACATCCTTAAGACAAAAGTAAAAAAGAGACAGTCTCTAGATCTTTCTGTCTTTCCCCAGTCCAAGTAGATCTCTGGTTGCCCATTCTGGAAGTGTCCTTGAGGACTGGTTGGAGTTGGTCAGCCCTACCCCAAACTACATGGTTGAAGTGTGGAGAAGGAGGTTTTTAGCAATAGAAATATACTGGATGGATGTTGAATTGCCAGAAGTAAATGTCATGTATACTTTCTATAGTGAAACAATCCAGAATAATAAAAAGTGAATGAAATCAGTATTTAAATATTCTTATTTTTCCTTTATGCCATATCTGGCAGTGGTAGTTGATCTGATCCAAACTCTTTCTGATCATTGGTGTTTCTTTCTGCTCATTGATCTTTCTTTCTGCTCATGATGTCTTTCTGCTCATTGATGATCTAATCCTTCCAAGCAGGAGGTTTGACTGATACCACATTCCATCTTTTATTTTGGTACTGGAGATTGAAGCCAGGGGTGCTTAACCACTGAGCCACATCCCTAACCCTTTTTACATATTACTTAGGGACAGAATCTCACCAGCATGCCCAGCCACATTCCATCTTTTAATAGAGGACAGCAAAAAAGAGTGGGAATTGAATAAGATTAGTCCAGTGATAATCCAAGGGAGCAGGGACTGGATCTGGTTTTCATCTGCCCATTTATCACCTTAATATTTTATCATTTCAAAGGTAACTGCAGATAAATTTAAAATAAGAAGTAGATTAATGTCCTCTTTATCATCCATGCCCTTTTTTCTCCTCTTTTGTCATTGCTGGGCTGTATTCCAGTTTGTCAGTATAGCACATTACGAAAAAGCTGTATCAGTAGTAATCTGTACTCTCCATCACTCTACATTTAAATCTTGTCTAATGAGAATGAGACTTTTGTGGTCTCTTTATGTGCCTTTTGAAACTCCAGAAACTTTATGCAGAAAAGTGTTTTCTTGGTCACAGTTTCTGTAGTTCCAACCTACAGAATAAAATATATTGAACTTCCTCTTGTATAATTATAACTTCCCCTAGATAAATACAGAACCTGTTATAAGGAAGGTCTTGTTTCAGTTAGTATTATAGTTTACTAGCTACTTTAAAACTTACTGTAGCTGTGTTTTATGTGGGAGGGGAGGCCATTTAGCATTCTTCAGGTTTGAGTTTAATACATTTTTTTTTCATTTTTATGATATCTTTCCCCTCACATTTCAACAACTGAAATACTAATGCATCTCATGATCAGTATTGTCATTGCTTAATTGGCAGGGCTTTTTTTCTTTCACATTACATGAAATAATGGTATATCTTAAAATTGGTAATGTGATTGTTAATTTTATTTGTCTATTTGACTGGACCACAGGTGCCCAGACATTGAGATGAACATTTGATTTAATAGACTTAAGTAAAATAGATTGCCCTTTAAAGTTGATGGACCTCATCCAGTCAGTTGCAGACTAGAACAAATAAAAAAGGAAACTCCTTCTGCCCATTTGCCTTGAACTGGGACCTTGGACTTCATTGGAACCAAAACATTGGCTCTTCTGGGTCTCTAGCTTGCTGAAAGTCTTAACCCAAATGTTTAGGTCTTAACCCAAATGTTTCGGGACTTAACCCAAAGTTGTTTATGAGCCAGTATTTCATAATAAATCTGTTTATATGTATTTACATATACATCCTCTGGAAAATGCTAATTCAGATAAAGTTTGATAAAATATAGTAGTTGAGGGGCTGAAAGTGTAGTTCATTGGTAAAGTAGTTGCCTAGCATGCAAGTGGCTGTGACTTCAATTCCCAGCACTGAAAACAAAACAAACATAAAATAGTAATTGAGTATGCTCTGAAAGCCTTCTACACAAAAGGTGTGGTAGATTTGGAGAGCATTCACACCAGCCAAAAACATGAGAATTGAGCTGTAAAGGGAAAAAACACTCTGCAGATGCTTTGGTTCTATACCAGGGTAGCTTTCTGCGAATGGTGAGCCAAGGTCAGGGAGCTTTTGTGCCAGAAGGGGCAATGTAGACAGTTTTCTTCCTGGCTCTGCAGTATACTATACTGGGTGACCTGTTAGATTTCTTTATAAATGAGCTGGTTGGATTAGGTGATTTAGAAGATCTCTACCATTTAACAGGTTCTCAGAAATTGGTTCTTTTTCAGTGAGGGGAGGGTAGTCTAAGGCATAAATAATCAGACTCTCTTGCACAGAGCTAAAACATAAATAATATCTGATTCCAGGGCAGCTAGCTCTCTGCATAAGAACATAATCTGATGATGGATTGGGTTTCCTAGGTTGCATTGTCTGTGCCAAAATGGTAGCCTTTAGATTTAAGTTTCTGTTGAATTTGAAGCCAAGTTAAAGAAGCAGCATTTTCTAAAATAAAAATGTACATATTCATCCCAAAAGGTTTGCAAGAACTGACTTAGATCAGTATGGAAATTTTAAGGCCAAATGGGTTTTGACATCCAGTAAAGGTTCTAGATCCCTGGGAATGAAGTCCTCAATATAAAATGTGACAAGAAAGGTAAGTAATCTTTAGAAAAGACTATTTATCTTTTGTGAGAAAGGGTTGGGTGGTAGGATATTTCAGTCCAGATATTATGGGAGAGTAGATGTTGAAAATTAATGTTTATTTAGTTTTGATTAAGGAAGTGAGAGACATGGTACCTGGCAGACCTGAGTATCCTTGTTCCTAGAAAAGCAGACTCTGATGAAGGAAGTAGTGAATGAAACATCTTGCCTGCCAATCTGACTCTTCCACTTGGATTTAGTACTGACCAATCAGCCTTCCAATCACAATTGTAGCTTCCTTGTATCATAATCTTAGGCCAGGGATGCTCCAGGAAGTATGGTAATCCCCTGTTTATAATATAATAAACAGATTTCATTTGGACCTCAGCTGGTGTCTTTCTCATTGGGTTCAAATGATGCAATTCCCAAGTGCCCATCAGATGACTATACCTGTGCAGGCCCTAGGGCTTTTCTCTGGCTGCCACAGCCACAGCACAGTCCCATGAGAGAAGTATATCCCTAAAGGGCTATGGCATTTCAGAGAGAGGAAAAATATCTATGCCCAAGCAAAGAGACCTGAAAGACTTATGCAGAGACAGGAATGACATTTTATGAAGAACCATTTCAGAATTCACAAATAAATTTTATTTGATTGGATATAAGGTGTGGAAGAGGACAAGATGAGATGTCCCTAAATTCTTCAAAATTGACATGATTGGAGTTAAAACTTGAATATTTTAAGATCAGTCTGTTTTGATGGATCAATACTAAATAGTTAAGTTCAATGAAGTTACTTTTTCTAATTTTAAGACTTAAGGCAGGCTTACTGGTCCGCATACTATATGATCTTTGTTGAAAGGGCATCCTTATCTTCGTTGTCTTATTTCTAAGTTTCAGATGTTTTTTTTTTTTTTTTTTTTTTCTTAATCAGAGGAGAAGAGAGTGATAACAATAATGTTCAGGGCACAATAATATTTGTTTTAGAAAAGTTAAAAGTCATCTACTAAGGGGTTAGTGGTGTTGCTGTATGGGAGAGCACTTGCCTGGCATGCACAAGGCCTTGGTTTCTATCCTCAGCACTAGGGGGAAAAAAAAGTTCAACATTACTTGTGGTGTATTATATTAGGGAAACAAAACGAATAAAACTCACTTATAAATCCTGTTACCCAGAAAATCATCATTGTACTTTTTACTGACTTTCCAAACTTCTGTGCCTCATGTGACTAAAAATATGTCTGGAGCAGGGGTCCTTTGTTTTTAATTTTGCAAAAATAAACCAAACATACAGGTCTTTCCTAATCTTCTCTGAGAATTTCCCTTGCAATAAAAGGCTCTTTTCCACTGAGACCTGGTATTTTATGTTAGGCCCCACTTTCTGTGTCAGATAGGCACCTCACATTGCAGGCATTAATTACCATAGTACTCTTGCTTATGCTTTCAGGTTGGCAGCCTCGATGGTTCCTTCTCTGTGGGGGAATATTATCCTATTATGATTCTCCTGAAGATGCCTGGAAAGGTTGCAAAGGGAGTATCCAAATGGCAGTCTGTGAAATTCAAGGTGAGAAATAAGTGGCTTGCTAGTTTTGTTTTGCTGTCTCCCAGAAAAAAAATACAGCATTAACTTTTGCATTCCTTTCTCTGCTGCTCCTGCAGTAAAGACCAAGCTATATAGTATTATGTCCCAAAGGAAAGGCATGTAAATGCAACTTAAAATTGTAGGCAGCTCTTGCAAGGAAATTGGTTAAGAGGTGGTCACAATAAATGAAAACAAAGAAATCAGCTAGCAATCATTCTTTAGTCACCTGCCCACCTTGGGCCAGTAGCTATTTGCAAAGCTTGCTTAAGTCATTTTCCTGAAGTATCAAACATTTCTGTGTTTAAATTAGGATGGATAAACACATACATGTGCATGCATGCACACCCATGCCCAGTCTATGCTTAGCACTCAAAACAAACAAATATCTTATAGACCTGCATATAGTTTTTACTTCTTGGTTTTGGAATCTTGAGACGTGATGAGCACATGTAGCTCAAAAGAAAAACAGATTAAGAATTGGGGAGGAAGGCTGGAGAATATGGTTTGTATTTCTTCTTCTAAAAGGTTCTGCAGGAATCTTTGTGTGTGTGTGTGTGTGTGTGTGTGTGTGTGTGTGTGTGAGAGAGAGAGAGAGAGAGAGAGAGAGAGATTGAGGATTGAACCCAGTGGTATGGGCTCTGTTATGGAGCTACATCCCCAGCCCTTTTTATTTTGAGATAGGACTTCACTAAGTTGCCCAGACTGGCCCTGAACTTGGTATCTTTCTGCTTCAGCCTCCCAAGTAGCTGGGACTACAAAGTGTGCCACCATACCCAGCCTCTAGGGGAAGTCTTATAACGTTGGTCTGACTTGTCAAGAGAAGTAGAAGACAAAAAAAAAAAAAAAATTGTGTTCTTGATTGCTTCTCAATAAATCCAAGGGTATAAAGAACATACCCTTGCTCATTGGCATGTTTATTAATTTGTTTTATGTGACTTTTAACAAAATGCCCAAGACTGAGAATATATAAAGAAAAGAGATTTATTTAGCTAACAGTTTTGGGGACTGAAAGTCCAAAAAGTGTCATCCTGGTATGACGAGGGCTCCCTGAACTGCATCACATTGTGGTAGGATCTTGTACAAGAGGGAGAGATCAAATGGTGAGATGGGAAGCCAGAGAGATTGGGGAGGAGCCGGTTTTGTACTTTTATAACAGCCCTCCTACAGTTACTAACCAGGGTATCATGAGAAGTAGATTAATTTCTTCTGAGGGTAGTTCTCCCAGTGACCTTTGATTAGGCTCCACTTCTCACAGGTTCTGCCATTTCTTAATATCATCATACTGGGGACTCGGGTTCCAATACATGAACCCTTAGGAGACAAACAACATCTAAACTCTAGCATTTGAGTCTTTTGGGCCCAAAGTAATGTACTTTATATATATATATATATATACAAACCAAAAGGAAGATTTGTTCTCTAGTCTGATAAATGATCAATTTAACCCAAAAGTTAAAATAGATGATTCAAAAATTTTAAAAAAGTTGGATAGGGTGGAGGCTACCTAGACAGTTGTCCTCTCTAGGTCTCTGACTTTCTTCTGCCTTGCTCCCAGTTCATTCTGTAGATAATACCCGCATGGACCTGATAATACCTGGGGAACAGTATTTCTACTTGAAGGCCAGAAGTGTAGCTGAGAGACAGCGGTGGCTGGTGGCCCTGGGGTCAGCCAAGGCTTGCCTGACAGACAGTAGGACCCAGAAGGAGAAAGGCAAGTATTGATTGTTCTTTAGTGTGGGAACCTTGGGAATCACCCACTGGCATCTCTGGGTTCCTTTTATTTGTTATCTTGCCCCTGACCACATAGGCACCTTTTTGTATCATTTAAATGCTGTGTATCTCAATAGAACTTAAATCAGAGTCCATATCTAACTCTTCTTTCTTAGCATGTGAAAGAGTGCTGGCTTTCAAGTCAGACAGAACTACATTGAAATGATGGCTTTGTGGTGCCCCCCCCCCCCCGTGTGTGTGTGTGTGTGTGTGTGTGTGTGTGTGCACGCGCACGTGCAGGAGCTATGGGGAGGCAGTACCAGTGATTGAACTCAGGGGCACTTGATACTGAGCCACATCCCAGCCCTATTTTGTATTTTATTAGAGACGGGGTCTCTGAGTTGCTTAGCACCTCACTTTTGCTGAGGGGGCTTTGAACTTTGGATCCTCCTGCCTCAACCTCCTGGGCCACTGGGATTACTGGAGTGTGCTGGCTTTGTAGTCTGTTGACTATGTAACTTTGGCATGATCACTTAACCTTTCTGAGCCTCAGTTACCTTACTGTTTAAAAAGAGGTCATTACCGGTGCTGGAGTTGTGGCTCAGCGGCAGAGCTCTTGCCTTGCATGTATGAGGCACTGAGTTCAATCCTGAGCACCACATAAAAATAAATAAAAAATAAAGGTATTGTGTCTACCTACAACTAATTTTTTTTTTTTTTTTTTTTAAAGAGGTCATACCTACCTTAATCTGTGAGGATTCATGATATACAATGAGATAGAGTCCAACCAGGCCCAAAGTTGACCTCAGTGAAGAGTAGCTGAGCCAGAGAAGCTTTGGCTTAGGGTGTTTTCTAAGTAATGCTCTGCTGTCTCCTACCTCTCCCTGAGGTGGCATGGATACTTAATTGTGAGATTACTGTTACTGATGCTCATTAACTTGACACGATTGGGCCTCCTGAGAACCATGAGACAACTTTCTCTTTGTATAGGGGCAGGAGTATCAGGGCTTACTGCCTAAGTCTGGCTGCTGCTTTTCCATCCCTGTAGTCATGTATGTACAACTGAAGAGAGTGATTTGCAGGGAGAGGATGGAAAGAAGTGTATCGGCAATGTTTCTGATGAGAGTTGCAGCAGATGTGTCTCACTCTTCATGTAGACCTAGTAAAATTATCTCTTTATTGGTTATTTTTAATGCTAATTTATAGAGACTGTCAACTTTGACTCAGCATGTGGTAATGTGCAGCATTTTCATGGAGAGGGAAGAGAGGTGGTAGTAATTTTATCTGAGCCCTCAGTGCCACGGTGTCTGGAGTGCCTTGCTGATAATGGCTGATTGTGATTAATGTTGACAGGACAGGTGAACCAGTCCTCAGCCAGAATAATAAGCAGTGTTCTTGGTGGTAATTGGACATTACAAAACATTGTCTCCCAGATATGAACAGAGCGGTGCAATAGCAGGTAGACTTCTCTGACCCCATCTTACAGAGAAGGAGAACACCAACTAGATGACAGAACTGAGACCAAAACTCTGAACAGTGACTCTGCTTCCTGTACAGACCTGGGTAGGTCAGACAGAATGTTTTCCCCTCTTTGTGCTGGTGATTATTTAATGTGTCTGGAGAAATAATGTATATTACTTTGAAAGGCTGGATGTGTCCTTTTTCTGTTTTTCTTGCTCCTCAATCTTTACCTATCACATCTGTAATTCATACTATACACCTCTGACTTAGGATACAGATTATATATTCCACTTCTGTGCAGTATACTAACTAGGAAATTAGTTGTTCATTCTGATAACTACATTATCATTATTTCATTATTTAGAATTTGCTGAGAATACTGAAAACTTGAAAACGAAAATGTCGGAACTAAGACTCTACTGTGACCTCCTTGTTCAGCAAGTAGATAAAACAAAAGAAGTGACCACAACTGGTGTTTCTAATTCTGAGGTAAAATATTATATTAGTAATATTATTGATAGTATATATACATGAAAAATAGCACCACTTTGCTTATAGGTGATGATTATTCTCATGTAATTTCTGACTATCTTGATATTTATTATTTTAGAAGAAAAAGCATAATTCACCATAGAAATGTGTATTGTAGCATATGGAACCATACAGTTTTTCTTACTGGAATTTATTCAGGATTAATTAATTGATAACATTTGGAACTTTACCTTCAGTACTGACATACCAAAGTGTGTTTCTCCTTAGTTTACATCACTTTGTTGTTGTTGTTTTTGTCTTTTGCTACTGCGGATTGAACTCAGGGGTCCTCTAGCACTCAGCCACACCCTTAGTCCTTTTTATTATTTTAAGACAGGGTCTTGCTAAGTGGCTCAGACTGGCCTCGGACTTGACAATCCTTCTGTCTCAACCTCCCATGTGGCTGGGATTACAGGCATTTGCCACCATGCCCTGCCCCACTTTGCATCCTTTATAAAAATAGAATCTTACATGTCTTGCAGAACCATTTTGTAGTTGTGGCTACTAAGATGTTACAATAGTGTCTGTCAGCAGTGCGTATATGTCATCTTTGGTGACAGTGATAGGATTTTACATATCACAGTAAATATTGTGATTTGGAATAGACCAGTGCTTTCATAGATGGAGACAGAGTTTCTCTCCAACATTAGCAAGAATTGAATTTTGTAACATTTATTAATAAAGTTGTCACTCTCCCTGAACCATATTAAGAATTTCTCTTGTGTTAAACTATTAAAATGCTTATGTAAACTGGAGAGCTTCTCTGCTTGCCCCCAGGTTATAATCTGACAACTGATGTCTACAACATGAAGAGTCTGCAGGTTATTTAGTGGTTTTAATTCATTTTTTTTTTTAAGGTAGTAGAACACCATGCTACTAGTAATATATGCTTTGAGGTCTTTCTAATAAAGGTGATTTAACTCACTTTGATTCACTTCCTTTTGGTCTCTCTCATTCATTAATCAGCTCCCTGTTGTGTATAGATGAATGGGGAAAGTGAGGACCAAAAACCATTTTAGTCCTGTTCTTGTAAAGTTTGTGATTTAGAGCAGTGATTGTCAACTCAGAGCAGCTGTATTTCCGAGGAAATATTTGTTAATGTCTAGAGACATTTTTGGTTGTCATAAGTACCACTAGCATCTAGTGGGTAGACACCAAGGATTCTGTTTAACATCTTTAAATGGACAGGAGGGCTATGCTCTGCCCTTGCATACACAGGCCCCCCAAATTAGCCAGCCCATAATGTCATTGGTGCTGAGTAGAGAAGCCTTAGTTTACAGAGAAGGGAAAATAGGAATGTAGCAATCTTTAATTCCAGAAAGAAAGTGCTTATAGAAATGCTGTGGGAACTTGTTTATAAACAGTATGATCTGTTAACCAACAGTACCTGGGAGCTTATTAGACATACAAAGGTGAGAAAAATATATAGAGACCACTAAGATGTGATCTTCTAATTCTCCAATTAGAGTGTGTCTTCATTTTCCAGAACAACCTAATATCAATATCCAGAAGAAAAATGCCCTGAATAAGTAAACTGTACACTGAACAAATAAAGTAACTCAGAAGAAAAAATGTATTAGGTTTTTAAAGGAATTCTAATTGCTGAAACCTTGTGGATTCTTCCATACTGAAAGCAGGTGTTGTGTGTTTTCCTGGAAGCTCCACAGAAGTTCTGTGCCCAACAGCTGGCACAGTGCTCTTCTAATGTTACTGAGCAGAAAGAAGTTATTGCCCTTAGATGGAACAGTGGATGAGTGTGAAGGGTCAGATAGAACATGAGGCCTGTGCATGGTAAATAGATAAATTGGGCTAGCTCAAAATATTTTTTAAATAACTGATATACATATTTGTTCAGCAAAATAGGTGGGTACATTATTATTATTTTGTGGATAAAAACCTGTAAAGGCGTAACACAATGGGGCTTTGTCTTTCTTGGCAAGACAAAAGAGTCTTTCACTTTGGTCATTTTGTAGGAGGGAATAGATGTGGGAACTCTCCTGAAATCAACCTGCAATACTTTTCTGAAGACCTTGGAAGAATGCATGCAGATCGCAAATGCAGCCTTCACCTCTGAACTTCTTTATCAAACTCCTCCAGGATCACCACAACTGGCCATGCTCAAATCCAGCAAGGTAAAAGTCTAGTTCAGTTTGACTACAACAGAGTACAATGAAAAGTTGTAAAGTAACATCCTTTGGTGAATGATAAAGACTTTTTAGAGGACTATATTATTTCCACTTTTTTATCTTCTCAGTCTCCCATATCTAGAAGTTATTTTGGCAGTCTGACCACCTGTGCACAAATATCTCTAATCTAGTCCTTTCTCTCCAACGCCCCTGTAAATGAGTCTTGCCTAGAATTTTGGTGGCCTTCTTACTGTCTTTAGCCTGGCTCTTCCAGTCAGCTGACAGGATTTCTATTAATGCAGTATAAATTGGTCTGCTTTACCTAAACCTTTCAGTGACTCCCTCATTGCTTTTGGGTTAAAGATAAAACTTCCTAGCCCCTTGCCACATCACCAGCCTCTTTTCCTAACATTTCCTGGCATGAATAGATTGTCTGTCACCCCTTTATGTCTTTTCACGCTGCCAAGAATGGCCATCTTGGCTCTTTCTCATAGTACCTTCTATTCATCTTCCTGGAATTCCTGGGTTGTGCTAAGGGTTCCTTCTTTCTCACATTTCCCTATTTTAGTGAAGCTAGCTTAAAAAGGACAGGAACTGCATGGTGTTTACCTTCCTTCCTTCAATGTTGTAGCAATACTTTGCCATAGTTTGCTGTCTATTAACATTTAATTAGCATAACTAAAATTTCAAAGAAAGCCATTCACCAGGACTTTAACTCTGATAATTAGGACTTTGAAAAAGGCCACCTTTGTTTTCCTTAGAAACTTGGGTACCCTTGTTGGATTTAAAAGTTGGACTAGTTGGGATCTATGACTCCATTTTAAGAAGATCTAAAATTATTTCTGATGGGGTGGGGCAGTAATATATTATGGTTATATTTACCACTTTCATGTGTGATAGAATTATAAATAATGGGGCTGGGGATGTGGCTCAAGTGGTAACTCACTCGCCTGGCATGCGTGGGGCGTTGGTTTCCATCCTCAGCACCATATAGAAAATAAAATAAAGATGTTGTGTCCATCAAAAACTGAAAAATAAATATTAAAAAAATTCTCTCTCTCTCTCTCTCTCTCTCTCTCTCTCTCTCTCTCTCTCTCTCTCCTCTCTCTCTTTAAAAAAAAAGAATTATAAATAATGTCTCATTGGAAGTAAACTTTATTTCTTTTCTTCTTTTAAAGATGAAACATCCGGTTGTACCAATTCATAATTCATTGGAAAGGTATATAACATTTTTTTTCTTCTTTCAAAAAAACTACAGCTATTGTTATTCTTTGTTTAAAACAAGGGAATGATATTTTGATTTTATGGTGGTTTTTCTTGTGATTTGAGATTTACCAGAAGGAAACAATATCTGACTTTCCTTTTTTGAGTGAGCCTGAAGTAGTGCAGACCTTCAGCACTAAAAGAAAGTGTTGGTATTTGCTTTAGGATATGGATCTCACCCATCATATCCTGTAACTTTTTAATCTTTCTGCAATTACCAAAGGATGGATCTTCTTTTATAGAGGAGTTAAATATTGACTTAAGTGTACTTTTATCCAGAAACACTGAGTGTTATTCTGTGTTGTTTAGAAATAAAAACCCTTGAGTAACTGTATAGGTTGAAAACTTCACTTAGTACCAAAATCTAAACTATTTCTGTTCTTCTAAATATTCTTTCAATTAAAAAAAAAAATTAAAGTAAATGCTGAGCTGTAGATGTGGCTCAGCAGTACAGCACTCAACTTGTCTAGCATGCATGAAAACTTGGGTTCATCCTCAGCACCACAAAAAGGTACACATTTACATAGTCACTGGGTTTCTATTTACTTATGTTGTGTAGGCATTCCCATGTATTGACGAAATCGAGATATTTATCCTTCCAAATTATTGCTTAATAGTGAATCATTATTTACTATTGTTTGCTTCTTTATTACAAGGATTATTCTCAATTTGGTTGTTTCTGTTTTTCTATATTTTTCTGCTAGAAACATCTACAGAAATAGAGACTTTTTTTTTTTTGAGGTATTGCCTCTGCATACTCCCACATTTTGAATTCTAGATTGAAATAGTGGTTTTTAGAAAATAACAAATGCTTTTCCTAGAGTTATCATATAGCTTGGATACTTCCACCCTTATTTTTATTGCAAGAAAATATTTTTGTCCTAATTTGGCTAAGTATAATTCCCTATAATGAGATGTTGTGTTGTCCCTTTAACAGAATCAGTTATGTCATTTGACTGTTGAATAGGTAATTCTAAAATGTGACAGATCCCTCAAGATGTGTTTGGGTTCTCCTTGGATTTTGTTTTTCTCTGAGATATAGATTGCAGGGAGACTCCAGCATATGGCTTCTAGACAATAACTGCTAAGCAAACATTTAGAAGTGGCTAGTGGTGTTGAGAAAAAGCCTCCCAGCAGGGAGTTGAAGAAGGTCAAAAAGTGTTAAATGTGGCACCTGGAGAAAGGTGATTGGAAACCAGAGGGCTGTCAATGACTATTTCCTAATGCTGGTAGGGATCAGAAAGGGTCACTGCAGGGTACAAGAAGAACCATTAGACAGGTCTGCTCCCATCACATATACTTGTCTTGATGTCTGAAGGGGCTTGGCTTAGTTTAACAATTGTTTAAATCAGTGTTTAAAATTTAATGATTGTGAACCCTTCCCTCATCCCTCATAGTTAGCATCTACCTGGGCAACCTATTACTAAATCATTAGACTTTTTATTTTTTTTCTTTATAAAAAAAATTTTTAGGCAAATGGAACTGAACAGTTGTGAAAATGGATCTTTAAATATGGAAATAAATGGTGATGAAGATATTCTAATGAAAAATAAGAGCTCCTTGTATTCAAAATCTTCAGAGATAGATTGCAGCATATCAAGTGAAGAAAATACTGAGGATAATATAACAGGTAAAAAACAAAGTCTGAAACAAACATTGAACAATAGAATATTTGATGTTTTGATTTATACCCATGATGTTACACTTGATAGGGATTAGCCTCAAGACAGTATGCTAGGTATTTCCTAAAGAGCATGTTAGCTCAGTAAGACAGGTCACTTAACTGAACTACATTCTGTCATCCCATCTGAGCAGTGTTGATAAGAACATGAAGAGGAAGTTTCTTGCCTATTGTTCTTGGCTGGGATGTTCATAAACTTCTGTGAGCAGTTTTAGACAGTATGAGTACTTCACTGACACTTCATAGTATATCTCAAAGCCTTTTGAACTTAGACTGTAAGGTCAGACACAAGAGTATATGAAATTAGGGCAGTTGAGTTTTTCATTCTCCTGGTTTCTGGTGGGGCTGAGGTTGTCAGAATTCACCAAACATCAGTCTTCTTTTTCTTCTTAAGGCTAAATTTAAGGCACTATAGTTGCTTTTAAATTAGCTAATTTCAATGGCACTAATCACTAAAACTCACTCTTCAGAGCAAAGATAACCATTTTAAAGCCCTTAACTGTTATAAGTGCTTACTAATAATTCAAAACTGCAATTTAAAAAAATACTTCTTCCCAATCTGTCCTGAAATAAGAGACCAAATTTTTTTTAGATGAGAGAAAAGAAAAAGATGTTAATCCTAGAAAATCTCTTTTTTAAATTTTTTTTTACTTGTAGATTAACACAATACCTTTATTTTATTTATTTATTTATTTATTTTTATGTGATGCTGAGGATCAAGCCCAGTGTTTCACACGTGCTAGGCGAGCACTCTACTGCTGAGCCCCAAATCCTAGAAAATCTTAGTTGTTAATATAAGAAAAGTAATATATACAACATTGAAGTCTTTTCTCTTGAATAAATGACAGAAAAAAATTTTTATCAGAACATATTGTCCTATATTTTATCCAATAATTTTACTTCTAGGGATTTCTCTTTAAGAGTTAGCTTTCTGCAGGCCTCTAATCACATTTACATCAACCAGTCAATACATAAGCATGTTTTAAGTATATTTCTGTTTAATGTATTATTTAATCAACCATACATATTGTTGATTCATTAAGATTGAACTCACAACCAACAGCTCTGAGTCATGCCTGAATGAAGTTTATCTGAAACACGTGTTTTATCCATAAGCCACATCATAGCTTATGTACACTATGCTTATGTATATGAGACAGTAGTGTATTTGGGGGATCCTTTAAACAGCAAAATCAACAACAAATACCCTAACATGTAAACAATGTGGCACTAAATAAGGATATTTATTTATAATATGAGAACTGAAATAAGAAGGCAAAGCATCACCTTATTTCACCTCAGCTAGGAATGTGCCTATTAAGTGATAAGTGTTTCACCATTCTGCATATGTTCACAAAATGGAAAAGTGCTACAAATATTGATTTTGGGGTTACAAATGGTTTTATAAGTAGGTTAAATTCACAAATACAGAATATGCAGATTGACTAAGGATTTTCTATACATATAATAGTAAGATTTTAGAAATCACCAAAATGTCCTTCACATGGTCATTAAAATCAGGTTTTTGAAGAATATTGAATAAGGAAATATTCATGAAACACTGTTCATCAAAAATAAGCAGGATACAAATCAGTTTTTAATTCTAATTTGGTATGTTTGTACATTTATGTTTATGTTGTAAATATTTCACAAATTTTTATCTCTGTACAGTTTTCCAAGTTTTAGAAATTTTTACCAATGTCTGTATGAATTTTTTAAATAAGCATATAATAGGTTAGTAATAGGTATCCTCTACTTTGCAGTCCAAGGTGAAATAATTAAGGAAAATGGAGAGAAAAACCTGGGAAATGACAACGACTTGGCACAGTCTGGATCAGATTCCTCAAGTTGCTCTCCAGAATCCCTCTGGGAAGAAGGCAAAGAAGTTATTCCAACTTTTTTTAGTACCATGAACACCAGGTACCTCCCTCTATAATCACTAACACTTGAACACCAGTTTCTCTTTTGCAAAATCAGTCATAGTGGTCCTTTTATATTCTATTAGAATAGAGAGTATGGTATATCAGGTATCTACTTTATTATTTACTGTAAAGGTGGATGAGAAGGAATTGGATTATGAGTGTGTAATCTGAAAAAATTAAGCTTGCTTTGGTAGAGTATCTTTGGAAAATTATTTTAATGGACCATTTTATAATTACAGAAAAAGAAAATAAATGGTTGTGGTATTTCCGTGAAATCAGACTATATGGTTTGCCCTGTAGAAGGCAGCTGTTTCTGAAACTGAACTGCAGAGAATGCTGATGGTGTATTTTCAATCTTTCCTTCTCTGTTATCACCAAATTGTTTAGCTTTAGTGACATTGAACTTCTGGAAGACAGTGGCATTCCCACAGAAGCATTCTTGGCATCATGTTATGCTGTGGTTCCAGTATTAGGTAAGATTTCTGTATTTACCTTATTCCTTGCCTTCTCGAATTTGTCTTCATTTAACACTGAACTCTCTACCAACAGCACTGAGACATGACAGAATTAAGCTTATCTGAAACATATTTTGTCCATAAGCCACATCACAGACTTCTCATGCTTATGTACACTAAATAGCACTGTATTTGGGGGGCCCTCTAAACAGCAAAGTTAACAACAGAAAAATACCCTAACATGCAAAAAATGTGACACTAAATAAGGATATTTGTTTATAATATGAGAACCGGAGAAATATCCTAGACTATATGTAAATTGAGACATGCTTTATGGCCTTAAGCATTATTGCATACTCTCATTTCATTTGTAATTATGATCAAATATTTTAATGAAAAGAATTCTGCTTTCTGGAAAGCATTCATAAAAGTGAAAGTGAAAGTAGTTGAGGAATAGGACTTCAAATTTATTGGTACTATGAAAAAATATTTTACCAGTAATAAAATTTTTCAAAGAATAAAAAAATTATATATATAAATTTGCTTAAGCTCAAATTTACTTATGTAAAATCGGTAATACCAGGGATTGCTAATGTGTTGAAATTTACTGTATGACCCATTTAATCATCTACCTTTCTAAATTGAGGTGTAACTTTCATGGAACGTAAGAACTATGATTCGGTCAGTTTTCATAAGTGCACCCAGCCTATGAATTCACATCCCTATCAAAATACAGAATATGTTCATCACTTCAGGGCATTTTTCTCTGTGCCAGTTAGTACTCAGTGCACTCCCCACCCCAAGGTGATCATTTTATTGATTTCCATTGCCATAAGTTAGTTTTGCCTATTCTAAAACTTCATGTAAATGTACTCTTTTGCATCTGGCTTTCCTTGTTTAGTGTGTTTTTTGAGATTCATCTTTGTTGTAACATATCAGTTGTTCTTTGCTTTGTAGTGCTAAGTAAGAGTCCTGTAAATGAATATTGATCCTATTGATGGACATTTGGGTAGTTTGCATTATAAATGAAGTTGCTTTGAACATTTTTGTGTCTGGGCATATATTTTTATGTCTCTCAAGTAAATCTCTTGGACCAGAATTGCTGGTTAGTAAATTTAACTTTATAATAATTTGCCAGTTTATACAGTTATTGCACAATTGTACATATCCAGCAGCAGCATATGAATATTATAGTTTCTGTACATCTTTACTAGCTTTGGTGATGTCAGTATTTCTGGGTTTTGCCGTTCTTGTGTTTAATAATATCTCATCGTGGCTTTAATTTGTATTTCCCAGATGACTAGTAATGTTGAATACTTTTTCATGTAATTATTGGCAATTGCTCTGTCTTCTGTGAAGTTTCTGTTTGCATCTTTAACCCATTTTAAACAGTTGGTTATTTTTCTTTTCTTATTGAGTTGCAAGAGTTCCTTGCATATTCTGAATAAAATTCTGTTGTAGACCTATACATTTTGAATATTTTCCCTCAGACTATGGCTTGCTTTTTTCTTTTTTATGGTATCTTTGAAAAGCAGAAGTTTTTAGTTTGTTGACAGAGTCCAACCTATTCTTTGTAGTTAATGGTTTCAGTGTCCTAAGAAACCTTTATTTACTACAACCAAAGGTTATAAAGATATTTTCTTGTATATTCTTCTAGATTCTTTAATTTCTACATTTATATCCATAATCCATCTTGGAATTACTTTTTGTACATGGTGGAAAGTAGGGAATTGAGTTTCAGTTTTGTTTTCCTTATGATAATGTGGCTATTTAAAAATCATTTGGCAAAACCCATTATTTTCTCTTTAAACATTTCTCTGGCACCTTAGTTGAAAACCAGTTTGCCTTATAAAATGGGTCTGTTAGCTGGGCACGGTGGTGCACGCTTGTAATCCCAGCAGCAATTAAAGTTTTTGGGAGGAAGATCTTTTAAATTTATTGTGAACCATATACACACACACACACACACACACACACACACACATCTCCATTCACTTAAGTCATCTTAAAACATTTCTCTAGAAATGTTTTTTATAATTTTGTCTTTTATTAGGAATAAATATTGGAATTTTATGCATTTGATGCTATTGTAAAAATATTTTCTTTTATTTTCCAATTATTCATTGATAACATGTAGATAAATTGATTTTTGTATGCTTAAGAGTTATTTTAATAATCACGAATGAGCTAATTTTATCAAATGCTTTTCTGTAGTTGTAATCATTGTGTATTTTCCTTGTAATTTATTACTGTAGTGAATTACGTTGTTTAGATTCATTTAATTCTATTGATGTTTCTATCATCTTGCCATTTGTTTTGTTTTCCTATCTGCTCTTTGTTCCTTTTCTACTCTTTCCTGATTTTTAGCCAGCGAATCAGTTTTTTGTACGCTATTTTATTTCCTTTTTTTTTTAAGCTGTCTTTTAAGTCAATCAAGTGGTTTTTATGGGAGGAAACTCCATTCCTTTCTGACTTTTTAACTTATATTCCTTTATTATACTATACTCTTATTATACCTATACTCCTATTTATAGTAAAAAATTATATTTGGTATACTTAAATAGTTAAAATCAGTAGATTTTACTTAGCAGAGTTAAATTTATTAAAAATACTTCCACCTTGGGCTGGGGATGTGGCTCAAGCAGTAGCACACTCGCCTGGCATGCGTGCGGCCAGGTTCGATCCTCAGCACCACATACAAACAAAGATGTTGTGTCCGCCGATAACTAAAAAATAAAATATTAAAAATTCTCACTCTCTCTCTCTCTCCCTCTCTCACTCTCTCTTTAAAAAAAAAATACTTCCACCTAACAGAAATAAACGTTCAAATCACATATGTAATTTTAAGTTTTCTATAAGGTGCATTAAAATAGTAAAGTAAAAGTTAATCCTTTTTAAATATAGTATATCCAAAATATCATCTCAACATATAGTTAGTTAAAATAATCATTAATGAGATATGTTTTTTAATTTCTTCAGTACTACATCTTCAAAATCTTTTATGTGTTTTATACTTACAGTACATTTCAATATGGATCAAGCCACATTGCTTATGCTAAATATTTACATATCTGGTAACTACCATATTAGACAGTACAATGCTAAGGATTTCAAATGTTTTCTAAATTTATAAGATTATCTTCATCTCACTTTCTACTTAGGACCATGTTATAGTTATTCCACCTCATAGTAGTAAAATAGAAAAAGGTGATAACAATGTCAAGCTTTTTAGATTTAGAAGCAAAAATTAAAGTTGTTGGAGAAAAGACCTTCTAAATTTATTGTTACCATAAAATATTTCCCATGAAAAATTTTAAAAAGATACTTTTCACTTGAAAAATTACTTTTTCAAACATGTTTTTATTCTTTCTTCCAGACAAACTTGGTCCTACAGTGTTTGCTCCTGTTAAGATGGATCTTGTTGGAAATATCAAGGTGAGTATACTGGCTGATATCTGAGAAAACTTGCAAACATTTTTAATACTTTTGTGTTTGCTAATAATAAACCAACAAGTTACAAAGGTACTATAAGCCAGGCATGGTGGCACACATCTGTAATCCCAGTGGCTTGGAAGGCTGAGGCAGCCTCAGCAAAAGTAAAGCACTAAGCAATTCAGTAGGATCCTATCTCTAAATAAAATACAAAATGTTTGGGGTGGGGATGTGGTCAAGGTCCCTGACTTCAATCCACAGTACCTAAAAGAAAAAAAAGTTACTATAGCTCTTTAATAGAACAACTCTCTTTTCCCAGTTGGAATGCTTAGTAGGGGAATGACAAGTAAGCCTTTATTATATACGACAAAGGAAGTTTTCAAACCTGGAGCATGGATCAATGGAGAATTACTCTTATATCAATACTGACTCTGTGCTTTTTAGATTTAAACAATGACAGTTATATTTTTTCAAAAAGCTTATTAGTGAAAATAGCTGTTAATGGTCTGATTCCCAACAGGCCTAACTTCCAGGTTCAGCTGTGGAAGCATAGCAACACACTTGATTGTTTCTGAGCCTCCTCCTTCCCAGTAAAATGAGAGAGTTGTACACATTACTTCCAACTTTTAAAGTTTGAGTCCCTTTTAAAATGTAGATTGAATATCATCTTCTTGAGAATACAGTACCAAATACAAATCTGCGGTTCTCATCACAGATTGTGTGCTCTTTGAGGAAGCAGTGTAAGGAATTTCTGTAGATATACATTTCTTTACTATCATTTGGAGGGACTAGTTGCTTGAAATCTCATTCAAACAAATAATGATTTGGTTTTATAATCAAGATGAAAATAATTTACCAAACACAGCTGTAAGGGAGGTTCTAGGGCAGGAAAAAGTATACTTCAGGAATAATACTTTAAAACTCTGGGACTGTTTAATTCCAGCATAAGCCTCATAGAATCTCAAACAGAAAAACAAACCCACATTGCTTTGAAAACATAAGGAAGGAGGTCTTTTATTTCTTAGAGCCTTCTTGCCAAATGTACAAATCTCAATAACTATACTGATTTGCTTGGTGACTTTAACATTATTAACTTAAGTTATTTCCATCTTTTCTGCAGAAAGTAAATCAGAAGTATATAACCAACAAGGAAGAATTTACTACCCTCCAGAAGATAGTGCTACATGAAGTGGAGGCGGATGTAGCTCAGGTTAGGAACTCAGCTACTGAAGCCCTCTTGTGGCTGAAGAGGTGAGGCAGTCAGGGTGGGGCAGCAGATAAATCTAGCTTGATTAAAATGTTAGCACCAAAAAATTGTTGTACAAAGGATACTACTTCAGAATAAAGACTCAAACCAAAATCTATAACTTTTTTTTTTTTAGAAGGGCTGATGAATAGAATGCCAGGTTTTTGTGTGCATACCTCTTGATGGTGATAAATATTATATTATAATATAATAGGAATCTTTTTTAAAAATATTTTTAGTTGTAGATGAATACAATAATTTTATTTGTTTATTTATTTTTTTAAGTGGTCCTGAGGATCAAACCCAGTACCTCACACATGTGAGGTAAGCTTTCTACCACTGAGCCACAACCCCAGCCCATAAGATAGAAATCTTAAAGGACAGGAAAGCCAACTCATCTCTGTTGTTGGTTTTCCAACTTTAGTGACATCAGAATCTCCTGGAGGGTTTGTTAGAAACACTGGACTCAGAACTAGAGTTTCTGATTCCCTAAGTCTGAGGTAGGGCCCAGAATTTGGATTTCTAATAGATCTCCAAGTGATGCCCAAACCATCAGTGCTGTGATTACATATTTTGAAGACCACTGCCTTAGGTTTTATCAGATGGGTTGAGGGGTCCAGAGCATCCTAAAGGGAAATGTCAGGGAAGAAACTCAGAAAGGATCACCGTATGATTTGACCTGATTACTAAGCCCAAAGTATTACTGAAGTAGAAGCTGGCGCCTGCCATTTCTTTATACTCATTCTGTATAAGTGAACTTAAAAGATAACAATTATTCCTCTTTTTTCGTTTTAGAGGTCTCAAATTTTTAAAAGGATTTTTGACAGAAGTGAAAAATGGAGAAAAGGATATTCAGACAGCCCTGAGTAAGTGATATTTACATTTTGATTAGTTGAACAGGCTTTGGAATTGAGACCCCATGTAGGAAGAGACAGGGTACAGGGAAAATTTGTGTTTTTTGGGATTTGATTTCTCATTTCTTATTTCAGTATTATTCACTATTTGATTCCTATATGTGTGATTTTTAAAAGACCCATGAGACTTAGTAACTTAGTAATCTTGGTACTTAGTAATCTAGTTCTAACTTACTAAAAATCAGTATGCCCTAGGAAGCACTGAACTGATGGAAAGCCATTCCTTAGTCTTAATGGGAATCATGAGATTTGCTCTGGAGTGAGATTGAGGGCTGATTATCATCCTGCATTCCCATTTTGTAGTGGTAAAACTGAAATTGGGAGGAAGGAGACTTGATTGCAGTGACTGCAATAAGGTGTTTAATAACATTGGATAGGTGGGTTGGTGGATAGATTTATCTATCAGACCAATTTTGGAAAATGTTAGGATTTGGAAGCATCCTCATCATGTTCCTAGTGAAGTGGCTGACCTCTCACCTTGGCTTATAGGTAATTCTTCCAGCATGGGCCTTGAAGCATGTCGGGGGAGGGATGAGATTGTATCTTATTTCTAAGCCCCATATTATCATAATGTACATAGCCAAGCACTAAGTAGCTATGATTAGAAATGGTGAAATGAATTAACTGATGCTTCTGGAGGGGCTGGAGAGTCAAGTTCTGACATTTCTCAGTTTTACAGATATCTTCTACCTCCCTTTGTTAATCCTCCTCTGGGCTACAAGTCTAGGATTCTGCCCTGCTTTGATTTCCCCAGGCCATACCATCTAGAAATGCTGGTGTGCCATGAAACAATCAGTGCTGACATCTCTGTAGCAGATATCTTAATCATCCCATAAATCTGTTTTTGCACAGTAGGGAACCAGAAACATTAATGATTAAAATACTTGCTTCAGGTCCCCAGAAAGGTCTAAAGCAAGGTCACTTTGGGATCCTTGCCTTAAAAGTGCCAAAGGTTTCTCCTACAAAGGGTCTTTACCCATTCCTGGATTACCTGCATATTTGAGTTCCCCATTTATCCCTTAAATAAAAATATCCCTTGGGATATTTTAATATCCCAAATTTCTTGCTGCTGGTCAGTGTATGGAGATAAAGGACCCCTAAACTACCATCTATAATGTGTACATTATATTCAGGTTCACATCAAAGAAGGTTTTCTTGCTTAAAATCATGTCTTTGATTTTAATATCCCAAATTTCTTGCTGCTAGTCAGTGTATGGAGATAAAAGGCCCCTAACCTACCATCTTCCTGCCCCTTCAGATACAGGCAAATAAGCTTTGTACAAACATGTTTTTATGAAATGTATTCATACAATAGCTATTTATACCTCATAGGCTCCTTGGATATTTTTTCCCCCAAGATAATGGTTTTTCTTATTTTAAAGTCAGAGCCTTTACAAGTGGAACTGATATTTTGTCTAAAATGAGGCAAATTATCATTTTTTTAATTCTAAAATTGATTATTGTGGTAAAAGTACTGTTAAAGACTACCAAATATAACTACTACACTAAGTTCTACATAAATATTTAATCTTCCAAATGACTGTCCCTTTACAGTGAATAAATTGAGGTTTTTGAAAAGTAAGTAAATTTCTTTGGGTTTCTAAATCTAGATCACTGGTCCACAAGCTGGTCCACGAACTGTAGAGCATCTTCATCACTTTGAAACTTACTAGAAATTCAGACCATCAGTCTCTACTCTATCTACTGAATCAGAAACTTCAGGATGGGGCCTAGTAGCCATGTGTTAAGAAGTCATCCAGGATGATTCTAATGTATGCCAAAGTTTGAGACCTACTCAGCAAGACAGGCCATTGAAGTTCACCTGCCACTTGGCTACATCTTGATTATTTGGGGATTTTATTTTTTCTGCATCTGAGAGATTATTCATGAGCAGGACTTAAAGTGCTAAAGTTAGTCACAGCACCAGTCAATTTTGCCTCCTTTTCATCATAATTAGATAGCTTTTCAATAAAACACTGCTTAGGAAAGGTTTTGAGGTAAATGCTCATAAAACTTGTAGTCTTTGTGGCCTTAGAGATGGGAGATGATATGTCAAGGTTTTCAGTGATACAATGGAAACCTTAGTGTCTAACCTTGCCGCAGTCTCTGGCTGGGCACAAATCACTAGCCTCCACACAGCTTGTAGATTCAAACAGCAATTCTTTATTCCCGAACTCACACCGGCCGTCTACAAACACGTTCTGGGGGAATCCACGTTCTCTGCCCAAATCCACTCTCTTGGGCTTCTGTCTCCCAAAATATATTGTCTGACCCTAAGAACTCAAGAGGAACTCAGCAGCAGGATACGCCCTATTCTAAAGGGGGAACACCCTAATCTCCTATTATGCTAAACCGCCCTATTCTAAAGGGGGAACACCCTAAACACGGATCCGCCCTGGTCCTTGAGCAAGGTCACCTTACATGCAATGTCCTGCAAAATGTCCTATTTCCATGAGTCCTTCCACTAAAGAAACATGGGGGTACGCTGGCAAGGAAATTGTCATACCTACTTGGCTGATGGCTCCCAGCATAACCTTTCTGGAAAAGTCATCTGTTCTTATTGTATTGCTGGAGTTCTGTGACCTGGAACAGTTCCCAGCCCCTGAAAGGATGCTTTAGGCTTTACATAGCTTCTTTATACACTTGAATCCCCGTTGTGGTGATCAGAGTTAAACCTTTGGGTGATCTCTTGCCAACAGTTTCTCTATATCCTTAACACCCCATGCCATTCACTAGAAATCTTTTTAAGGAAGGAGTTGAGTCCACAAGGCAGATATGTTTAATAGTCTGCCCTATGACTGAGCCTCTCCATTTGCAGATGACATACATCAAAAAGAGGTTTTTGAAAAGCATCCTTGTAAGTGGAAGGAGGAAGAGTTGCTTTGGCATTTCATGCACCATTGTACTAAATGTTATGTGCTCTGCACTCTTCATTCAGCAGGACAGCATATTGCCATGTCTGTCACCTCAGAATGATTCCATAAATGTCAAGTAAAAATTAATCCAACCAATATCTCTAGCACAGAACAGGAAAAAATTTGAAAGGATGCTCAGTCATGTATTTAATGTGAAAGGCTTCCATAGACAAGGAGAACTAAGCAAGAGAAAGAACTCACAGTCAGATAATGAACATCAAAACGTAACTTGACTCATTATTCCAAAAATACTAAGGAACATGAATTAAGTCATGTCCTCTCCAGAACCACTCACAGCATGTGCCTAAACTGATAAGATTGGCTTAATGCACATGTTTTTCTCTTGACAGTGTCTGAAGTTCACAAAAAGGCATCTCTGGACATTCGTTTTCCATCTCTTCACTGATTGTTGAGTTATTTCTCCATAAAACTCATTTCACCTGAAGCTTAGTCACTATAAAGAATTTATAGGGTACTTTCTTAGTACCACTTTTTAAAATTACAAACATTTAACAAATATCTACCACTTCACCTAGTATATTATTCATGGTACCACCTTTTGATCCCACTACTTACCTTGTTTTCAAAAGAAGATCATCTTAAATTTGGTGTTTATCATTATATAATGCTTATTTTTATGTAAGTGTTCATAAACAGTATCTAGTATTGGGCTCTGAGTTTTAAGCTCATATACATGGTGTCATGTTATACTCATTATTCCTTTATCATTCAGTACTAATTTTCAGATTTATCTACCCTATGCTTGTAGTTCTGACTCATTCATTTTTTTCTGCTCTCTGACCTTCCATTTTATGAATACACCACAGTTTTTTTAATTTAATTTTTATTGTTGGTTGTTCAAAACATTACATAGTTCTTGCTATATCATATTTCACACTTTGATTCAAGTGGGATATGAACTCCCATTTTTATCCCGTATACAGATTGCAGAATCACATCAGTTGCACATCTATTGATTTACATATTGCCATACTAGTGTCTGTTGTATTCTGCTGCCTTTCCTATCCTCTACTATCCCCCCTCCCCCCTCCCCTCCCCTCTTCTCTCTCTACCCCCTCTACTGTAATTCATTTCTCCCCCTTATATTTTTCCCCCTTTCCCCTCACTTCCTCTTGTATGTAATTTTGTATACCCCTGAGGGTCTCCTTCCATTTACATGCAATTTCCCTTCTCTCTCCCTTTCCCTCCCACCTCTCATCCCTGTTTAATGTTAATCTTCTTCTCATGCTCTGTTTAATGTTAATCTTCTTCTCATGCTCTTCGTCCCTACTCTGTTCTTAGTTACTCTCCTTATATCAAAGAAAACATTTGGCATTTGTTTTTTAGGGATTGGCTGGCTTCACTTAGCATACTGCTCTAATGCCATCCATTTCCCTCCAAATTCTATGATTTTGTCATTTTTTAATGCAGAGTAATACTCCATTGTGTATAAATGCCACATTTTTTTTATCCATTCGTCTATTGAAGGGCATCTAGGTTGGTTCCACAGTCTTGCTATTGTGAATTGTGCTGCTATGAACATGGATGTAGCAGTGTCCCTATAGTGTGCTCTTTTTAGGTCTTTAGGGAATAAACCGAGTAGGGGAATAGCTGGGTCAAATGGTGGTTCCATTCCGAGCTTTCCAAGAAATCTCCATACTGCTTTCCAAATTGGCCGCACCAATTTGCAGTCCCACCAGCAATGTACAAGTGAACCCTTTTCCCCACATCCTCGCCAGCACTTGTTGTTGTTTGACTTCCTAATGGCTGCCAATCTTACTGGAGTGAGATGGTATCTTAGGGTGGTTTTGATTTGCATTTCTCTGACTGCTAGAGATGGTGAGCATTTTTTCATGTACTTGTTGATTGATTGTATGTCCTCCTCTGAGAAATGTCTGTTCAGGTCCTTGGCCCATTTGTTGATTGGGTTATTTGTTATCTTATTGTCTAATTTTTTTTAGTTCTTTGTATATTCTGGATATTAGGGCTCTGTCTGAAGTGTGAGGAGTAAAGATTTGTTCCCAGGACATAGGCTCCCTATTTACCTCTCTTATTGTTTCTTTTGCTGAGAAAAAACTTTTTAGTTTGAGTAAGTCCCATTTGTTGATTCTAGTTTTTAAAAACAAATATACTGCAGATGGACACTTAAGTTAGTTCCAGATTTTCATGATTGCAAACAATGCTACAGTTTAGATATTCCTTATGTATGTTCTTGGTCATATAGCAAATCATATCTGCCCAGCATAGTGGGGTATGCTCATTACTAAGGGTGTCTGATGGGGTTGCAGGTCTGGCTTTCTGCAGACCTGTAATTCATTGAGCTTTACTGGCTGAGAAGCTGTGCTGCTAGAGCAGTGGTTTTCAAACTTGGCAGTATATTAGCATCATGAAAGGTACTTTATTTTATTTATTTATTTATTTATTTTTATTTTTTTATTTTTTTTAAATTAATTTTTATTGTTGGTTGTTCAAAACATTACATAGTTCTTGATATATCATATTTCACACTTTGATTCAAGTGGGATATGAACTCCCATTTTTACCCCATATACAGATTGCAGAATCACATCAGTTGCACAACCATTGATATTTTAAAACAAAAATTGCTGCCAGGCATGCTGACACACACCTGTAATCCCAGCTACTTGGATGGCTGACACACGAAGATTGCAAGTTCTAGGCCAGCCTGGGCAACTAGTGAGACTGTCTCAAAAAAAAAAAAATTTTTTTTAAGTCTGGGATGTAGCTCAGTGGTAGAGCATTTGCCTAGAACATGTGAGGTCCTGAGTTCAATTCCCAGTACTAAAAATAAAAAAGTACAGATTGCTCCATATATTTGGGTTGAGGTATAATACTGCATTTCTAACAAATTTCTAGTGATGCTAAGGTTGTTGGTTTGAGGACCACACTCTGAGAGCTGCTGCTCCAGTATATAGTAGAATTGAAATGGCTGAACCACATAGCTAGATACTCTCATATTGATCACCGGACTTTGTCATTACTGGCAGAATAGTCAAGATTCCCATGTTCTTACTAACACTTGTCATTGTCAAACTCTTTAATTTGTGCCTGATGGTTATAAAATTATAGAATATCACCAGAGTTTGTGTTCTTAGATTACTAGTAAGGTTGAGCAGCCTTTCATATCTTCACTGGCAGTTAGATTTCCTCTGCAGTGAATTGCCTATTCATATACTTCGACCTTTTTCTGTTAAGTTTTCTTTTCCCCATGGAAGTTTGTTATATTTTCTGGATATTGGTCTTTTCAGCTATGAGTTGTGTCTTCTGGCCATCTGTGGCATTCCTTTTCTCTTTATTTATGATGTATTTTGGTATACAGAAGTTTGGGATTTTATGTAATCCAACATGTAATTGTTTTCTTTTATGATTTGCATTTTTATATCTTGTGTAAGAAATTTCCTTTCTTCCTTAAGTTCACAAGATGTTCTCTGATACTCAAAAAGTTTTGCAGCTTTGCTTTTCATCTTCCTGGAATTTGTTTTGAGAATGACATAAGATAGATATATGATTTGATAATTCCTCATCAGTAATTCAGTTGTCTTGGCATTCATCATTTATTCGATCACCCCTTCTTTCCCCATTAGTATATATTATCATCCGTGTTATGCATGTGGATCTGTTCTAGACTCTGTATTCTGACACATTTTCTGTTCATCCTTGTTTTTTTGAAAGAAGATTAAGAGTTCTCACAAGGCAAATGTTCATACCGTTTTAATTGAGCAATTGGATTTGTCTGTGTAGTAGTTTTAGGACCTCAGGCAGGTTTACTTCTCCAGTGCCTATCTGTTCCTACAGCCTCCTGGCATACTTGTCTGCCTGCTTTCAAACCTCTCCTACTTCCTGATATTTGCCTAAGGATGGTCTAGTTTAGCACATTTGCAGAGCTGAGATGATTGTTATTTCCTGGGTTCAAAATAACTACCCATCTGGCTTTAGTTATCTACTTCCAGGCTCCTCTTCTTAAGACTTGGGTTTGTATTTCTCCTTTGACCTCCCTACAACCCTATGTAACTTTACCAGTTATAGATTTACAATAGAAAAGCACTCTCCTATGTACAATTCTTAGACAAAAGTAGTTGTCTACTCAGATTAAATAATGAAAGATTGTTCTCACTTAGAATACTAAAGATTAAAAGATAAAAGATTTAGGCATACTTCATAAGTACCTCAAAAGATGTTTCTGAGTTAATGGTAAAGAAATCAGATCTTTGCTGTTTCCATGACCAGAATAAGGTGCTCTGGGAAAGGCGTCTTTAATTTTCATTATTTCTTTTCACAAAGGATAAACATTAGTTTTTTGGGAGACTTGTTTGATATTACACAGATGCCCAAGTTCTCATTGCTTTTAGCTTTGCGATCTTGGGCGAGATACTGCCTTTCTTGGTCTTTTGTTTTTTCTTTTGTGAAAAAAAGAGAATTGGGCAAAGGTGATTGTCGAGTCTTCCTCCTCAGATATTTTGATTCCGTCTTTGGGGAACTGACACATCTCTAAGAACTGGGAGGAAGGTATTATTTATGTCTTTCAGAGCCAAAAATAATCTCAAATTATAGAACATGCATTATGATAATGAAGGGAATTACAGTGAAGATTAATGTATTTCATTATCTAATCTTTTAAAGGTAACCAAAATAGGTCAGGCTTAGACCTCATCTTATTTTAATGCAGCCTCATGTGACAGGGATATTTGCAGCCCTAGATGCCAGCTAACTACTTTGGGCATTTTTTTAAAAATGAGTTTTAGTTCATTTATTGATTTTACATTTCAGTAGTGATCTAAAATGTAATTGTGTTTTATGTGAATTCAAATTATGTAAAATTGAAATAGGATATACCTGACATATTAATAAAGCCTTATCCAAATTTTTAAAGTAAAAGTTGACTGGAATTGCATAATTTTAAGCCTGCACAGCTTGAGTAAACTAAAGTATATAAGCTGTGGCCACATGGCAGTACCATTTTAGCCAGTAAAACACAAATATCTGACTTCCTTTAACAGTGTCCTGTGAACTACATTGCTTTTCATTGCTTAGAAACTGTACTTGTAGTATTTGTATTTCTATGATTTTGACAACTATTCTTGTTATAATTGAAAATATTTTATAACCTATTATAATCTCACCTGTGCACTTATTAAATCATGGTAGTACTTGTGATAATGCTAAAACTAACACATGAAAATAAAGAAGTTTAGAAAAGAGAATTTAGATGTGGTAGGGTAAAACATAAAGAACAAGGTCAGAGAGCCCCCATGATACACTGTACTAATAATTTAGAAATGAACATTCTATAAACTGTTGAAGAAAATAATCAGAAGTAAGATGGAGCATTAAATTAAAAATGGATACCTCCTGAGAATGAATTCATTCCTGTGGGGAAATAAGTTTTGAATTTTGCATTCAACAAATTATTAAATCTTCAGGAAACAGCCTTTGATAGATTGCAGCCATCTTGTTCCTGGGATTCTCTCTCTCTCTCTCTTTTTTTTTTTAACTAAAATTATATTACCAGTTTTTAAGTCTCATTTTGGACAAAATAATAGGTTGTTTTCTATTGAAATTTCTATTGAATATTTCTAATGAAATATTAATGACTTATTAATAGATCTCACCAGTTACTTTTGTAACTAACTTAATAACTTCAAGCCATTCTTCCTATACCATTCTTGTTTGCTTGATTTTTGTTGTTGTTGTTGGTGGTGGTGGTGGTAATGGTGGTGGTGGTGAGACAGGGTCTCATTGTGCTGCTCAGGCTGGCTCAAGTGAACTTCCTTGAGTAGCTTGGACTACAGGTGCACACTACCACACCTAGCTTTTCCATAACATTTTTAAAGGTTTCTACCTTTAGTACTGTATATCCAGGGTTTTAGAGGCAAACATTTGAAATTCCAAAATAGAATATTTGAATTAAAAAGAACCTTAGAGATCATTCTGTAAAAGGGGAAGCAAATGTTTACAAAGGGCAGCTAAGGGATTGAATTATACTTAGTTTCAATATCCTTTCTTCCTTCCTTATTTCTTTGTAGGTATTAAACTTTTCCCACTATAATAAACTAAAAATTAAGGTATATTGATCCAGGATAAGAACGGAAGTATCTCTCTTTCTTAAAAAAAAAAAAAAAAAAAAAACCATGTGAATTTAGAGAGGAAAAAGGAAAAGATATGTGGGAGGTTGGGTGAATCTCATGATAATTAAAGGGAGATCAGTAGAATAGAGGAAAGGGACCAGAAGGAGGGAGGAGGGAAGGATTGGCCAAATTATATTATTACATTGTATACATGTATGAATATGTAACAACAAATTCTACCATTATGTACAGCTATAATACACCAATAAAATAATGTGGAAAAAAATTAAACAAATCCATGTGGGTTTTTCCCTATGTATACAACTTTTACGATACAAAAATCTTACGATCAGATTTTTTTCAGTTTTTAATACCAATAGGACTATGATGTATCATGCATTAAAAAGCACATTATACAAATATCACATCAAATTCCAATGCAGACATTCCTTACTGAGTTATTTTTCTCTTCAAGATAATGCATATGGTAAAACATTACGGCAACACCACGGCTGGGTAGTCCGAGGGGTTTTTGCGGTAAGTGATCTCTTTACCTGCTAATGTTCATATGGTCAGAAGTAAAATATGTATTTTTTGTGTGTGGTATTTCTGTTTGCTTTATTTTTGAGAATAATAAGAAATTTTGCTTATTTAAATTTATAAGCCTTTGGTTTGCAGAAACGTCAGCAATAAAAATGTGTCTAGAATACCAAAGACACTTAAAAATTGGAATAAAAAAAAAAGTATGTTTTACCCTATACAGTTCCAATGACCTTGTGGAGATTTGCCTTCAAAGTGGTTGCCTTTTTGGTAATCTAGTAAAAAGCTTCAGTATTCATGCAGAGAGAGGTAGATAGGATACAGCAATCCAATATTCCTACTGTTGACCTGCAATGATGCATTTAAGCTAATAGCTCCCTCTGCTGCTCAGTGTATTGAGTCCTGTTAATTCTCAGATCTTGGTTGACTTACCCCCTCTTTCCTCCCCAAGTTAAATTATCTTTTAATTTTAACTTTAGTGTGCCAACAGGTAGGACTAGACATATCTTTTTTTAAAATTTATTTTTTAGTTGTAGTTGAACACGATACCTTTATTTTATTTACTTATTTTAATGTGGTGCTGAGGATTGAACCCAGGGCCTCACACATAATAGGCAAGTGCTCAACCACTGAGCCACAACCCCAGCCCTAGACATATCTTTTTACACAGTATTTATTGTGAAGATGTTATTATTCATGTGTCTGGCTTCTGTTGTCCACCTTCTTCCTTCCCAGCATTTTTAACTACAAAGAACACAAACCTAAGAATCACAGTACCCTGGATAAACCTCTTAGCAGGAGTAGATAGCCCCTTCATGTCAATGATAATGCTTATTCTTCTTATCTGGGAGAAGGGTCAGTCTTAGTTAAATGTAGCCATGAAAAGGCAGAGTCATGTGGTCATACACTAGAAAACTTAGTAGAATGTGAGTATTCTGTGGAAAGTTGGGTGGGTGAAATATCCTTGTAGATGGTGTCTTTTACTAATTTAGAGCATCATTTGCCCAGGAAAAGAACTGTTTAGGTCATGATTTATTCCTCCCACTTTTTAAAAAATTCATTTTCTTAGTTATAGATAGCCACAATACCTTTGTGATGCTAAGGATTGAACCCAGTGCCTAACACTTGCTAAGCAAGCACTCCACCGCTGAGCTACAACACCAGCCCCCTGCCCCTTTCTTTGGCAAAGAAGTAGAAAGAATGAACAGAGCAAGAAATTAAGTATTAATGGAAATGAGATATTTTTTGAAAGCATGGAGATGCTAGCTCCATTTCCTGTCCCTCACTGAAATAGATACCAGACCAGTTGCAACTTCAAACTGCCCACACTTACCTTCAGTGCATGTTTGATAATCATAATAATAGCTACTCTGTAGCTATTGGATGCCTATTGTCTACAAGCAATGTGTCAGGTACTTTCACTTTCATGTACATTATCTTTATTAATCCTGAGGATTAACTCCTACTATTTTATAAATTCAGAACAATTAATTCTAATACCAAAGTGGACTGTGGGAGAGCCTATGTCTAAACCTAGGTCTGCTATCTCCAAGGCTAGTGCTCATCCCCATCACAGCCCTCTGCAGGGAAGACCATATAATTGAGAAACTGTACGGTCTTGACTCCTGAGTTTCCTTAGTGAGATGATTAAATGTTTACAAGAAACAAATGTTGGGTCTTTGGTGTGTTTTTTGTTTGTTTTGTTTTGTTTCAGTATAAAAGGCAAAATTTAATCCTGAAATATTGATGATTCAAGAGATGTTGCCAATAAGAAGGCATCTATAGTTGAAAATGTATCATTGGCATGAGTCCTTAAAAGTTCTTTTTAACTTATACTTTTTCAAATTTATACTCAAAAAATTTTAGAAGTCATGAAAAAATAGAAAGGGAAAATTTTAAATGTCCTATATTCCATTTTTAAGATTTTTAGGTTTTTTACCTTCTTAACTTTTATTTTCATATACTTTTATTTATATATTCTTTTAAATATTGATCTATTTCATTTATGTACTTATTTAGATAATATATTTTATTTATAATTCTATTTATATTATGTACTTATTTAGATAATATATTCTATTTATATGTATAAATTATTATACATATGCCACATACATGTAGATATAAATTTATGTACCTTTCTCCCCACTTAGTAGATTGTCATGACTATTTTTAAATGCCATAAAAGTCTGAGAAAGGCACTATTTTTAATGACCATGTAAGTGTATGAAGTATAATAGTTTATTTGCCCAATACTCTGTATTAGAAACTTAAGCTACTTCTGAGTTTCTTCTTAGATACAAAGCATTTGTTCACATATAATTTTGGCTAAAACCCTTGTTTCCTTAAAGTAAGTCCCTCAAAGAGCTTCTGTGTCTAATATCAAGATCTGCAACCACAACTTAGGGTTTTGAGCATTTCCCATACACTTAATGTTGTTTTAAGTACTTAACAGACATAGACTATATGCTATAGACTGAGAATCCAGAGACACAGAGGTGAGATAATATGCACACAGTTACAGAAGGTTTTTAAAGTTACAAGTTTGTAAGAAAATAGATTATATTGAGCATTTGGAAACAGCCTTATCAATAGAGGAATTAAATCCATAGTTTGATTGCCCTTTCAGACTACCATTATTCCTACGTCATCCCTATTTTGAAGGTTTATTGAACTTTATAACATGCTAATTAACATTGCTAAATTCATCCCAACTGATCTCGGTTGCTCAAGGAAATGTCTTTTCCATTCAAGGAATTTGACTCATTAACCAGCCTAATAGTGAACTTTTATTTTCAAACAGTTAGTCTCCTAAACTAATGCCAGCCCAGGCTCTGCCTCCAGCTTGTTCACTAACCAGCTTGTTCACTAACCACTAATCTTTTTTGTTTCCTCTTCAGCCAGACAAGAAAAGTGAACTCCAGCATTAATTCTGCCTTTCCTTTTTAGAGTGCTGGTTTGTCTGGGTATAGAAGTCTAGATTAATAATCATTCTCCCTAAGAACTTGGAAGGCATTACTCTACTGCCCTCCAGCTTCCAGTGTCACTATTAGAAAATTTGATGTCATTCCTGTTCCATTATATATAAACAATTCTTTGTTCCCTCAGAGTGGTTTCAGAATCTTTTCTTTGTCCTCACACCTTAAAATCTCATGATATGCTTTTTTTCTTCATCATTCATCATGCTCTGAACTTAGGATTTTTAAATCAGAAGACTCCTGTCCTTCAGTTCTGGGATATTTTCTCAGATTGTTTTTTTTTTTTTCTTAAAGAGAGAGAGAGAGAATTTTTTAATATTTATTTTTTAGTTACCGGCGGATACAACATTTTTGTTTGTATGTGGTGCTGAGGATCGAACCCGGGCCGCACGCATGCCAGGCGAGCGCGCTACCGCTTGAGCCACATCCCCAGCCCTCAGATTGTGTTTTTAGAGAACAGTTTTCTCTTTATTTTCTGTTCTTTCTCCTGTATTCGTACTATTATTCAAATATTTATTATGTGCTAGGCCATCAGCCACACACTTTCTATCTATCCCATTTATCCTTAATATAAAGAAAGTGATATTAACCTTCTACAAATGAGAAAAGTGAGGTTCTTGGAGTTGAGCATTTTTCTTAATTCCTCAAGCAAATATGTGAAAGCTTTTACATTCAAGTTCAGGTCAGCCTCACCCAGGCTTGTGCTTAACCACTGCATGATTGTGCCAGTCACTCTCTTCCTGCAGACATGAGGAGGATCCAATCTCTAAATCTTCCAAAGTATAAGGAAGTTCAGGAGAGTAACTATAGTACAATAATCACAAATCTCTATTCATCTCAGGAGAGCCAACCTAATGGAAAGCAGAAAGCAAATTTTAGCAAGCTTAGGAAATGAACTGCAAAGATGAGGGAGAGGAGAATAAAGAGCCTGGGAAATATTTTATTAGGAAGTGGCATGGAGTGGTGGTGTGTGGTTGCAAAGCACAGAAATGATCCTAAATTCAGATCCTGGCCCAGTCACTCATTAGCCATTTGATGTTCATCTGTAGAATAGGAACATAAACCATGCAGAGTTCTTGTAGAGATTAACTGGAATAAAATATGTTAAAGCATCAGTACATAAACAAACTTAGACTCCCTCCTCTTTAGAAAATATTAGAGTGGCAAAGAAAATTTTCCATGTGGGAGGAAATAGGAAATGTTCAAAGAAATGTATATGGATGTGAAATACAAACAGGAGAGTGAGGTACCCTGGAAAACTAGACATGGGAACAGACATGTCATACAGCAACATATATACAGGTCAGTTTTGAGAATTCACGGGGAATGGTCTGGATCACACTGTGGGCAAGAAGGGAACTTTTCTCAAACGTCTGTCTCTTCACATTCCCTGACTTGGTGATATTATTCATCATGAGGATTGCCTGAGTACGTATTTGCCTCTTCTAGCCTTAAAGTTATTTGAATTGGCATTTGCAACATAATTTTAGAGAACTCATGAATTTGAAGGATGTTCATATTTCTTTACCTGTGCTGTCCTCAGCTCTTTGTACATGTGTATATGCATGCATGTGAGTGCGTAAGTGTATGAAAGACAGTTCCAATGCAGATTCTCACAGGTGATTCTTTTTCAGTTAGCTCTGAGGGCAGCTCCATCCTATGAAGATTTTGTAGCTGCTTTAACCATAAAGGAAGGCGACCACCAGAAAGAAGCTTTCAGTATTGGAATGCAGAGGGACCTCAGCCTTTACCTCCCTGCCATGGAAAAGCAGTTGGCCATACTGGACACTTTATATGAGGTACATGGGCTGGAGTCTGATGAAGTGGTGTGACAGCTGCAGGACATCGCCTCCTAACTTCAGGGAATAAAGTTTGCTAAAGAGTTGTGTTGCCCTACTTAATTTCCAACAACAGCTTCAATCCTCTCCAAACCCTTTCCTGGCGGGGGATGGATAGGAGGAGGCAAAACCCAGTGCTTTTATATATAATTTTTTTAAAATAAGTGTTTTGTGTGTTTAAAAATCAAGGTGCTATATATTTCAGTTCAACGGACCTACTGGAAACCAAATCATAGCTCTTACAGACTTGAACGGCAAGTAATAAGAGCAGATTTCACAAATGAGTTTGTTGGCATTGTTTTGTATTGTTTTGTTTTAGATTTTAGTTTTAAAGGGATATTCAAACCTAAGCTATAAATGAGCAAATTCTGTATCAAGGATAAGTCAGTTAATGTTTAAATTTCTTAGAATGAGCACTTGGAGTGTAAGCCCCTTAGTTGAAGCAATTACAATGTAGAATTTGTATTTGTGGATGTTCTTCAGAGAAATCTCTTCTCTGTGAGAAGAGGTTTAGTCATTGCTGAGATCATGAGATTGTTGGATGACAACATTGGACTGCCATCCCCACTGATAGGTAGAAGACTATGGCTTCATGAAATGAGCGGTGTGCCCTAACCCCACTCTGGAGGACAGTAGTAGTGGTGGGACAGGTCATTTGAAATGACACCTACCTAGTGCCTCCTCTTAGCCAGCCTATTTCCTATGCATAGTAAAATTTAGAGGTAAAGGGGTCTGCTTAAGGTACCCTCTTAAGTAGAGGAGCCAGGTGATTTCAAAGTGGACCACCTCTGTATCAAAGTCAAATGGAGTGCTTATTCAAAGAGCATATTCCCAAAATACCTGAAGAACCCAAATCTGGGGTTGGGACTGAGGAATCTGCATTTGGTCTAACTTCCCAAGTGATTCTTATGCACACAAAGTTGAAGAACCAATCAATTAAATTCTAATTTTCATAATTCCCAGTGTTTTCAAGAACTAAATATGTTCTTTGAAAAAGACCCATAATTTAAGTAAAATAATTAAATGGAGAGCAGGTTTACTCAGCAGCAGTCTTAATTGAGCTAGCCTCAGCATCCAACTTGGTTTAACATTCAGGGGCTATGGCTCTAGAATCTTCTCCCTCATCAAGCTCAGCTTAATAACCAAGAGTACAGAGCTAAGTGCAGCTGCTTATCAATCTCAAAAGCTTTGGATGATGTCAGAATTCATAGATGGAACTTGAGAATTTCATAAAACAACCTTGGGCAGGCATTCTTCTACAAAGTATGATTCCCCAAACTGGGGCCCTCATCTCCCAGTGGTAGGCCAGTCTGCTTGGAGTGTGCAAAGGAGAGAAACCATGAGTGCCTTCCCCATCAGAGGCTACTTCCTTCTGGCAACAGAAGGGGAAGTTCCAGGATAGGGTAGTTCCCATGGTAGAAGTGAGTTCCTTTGAGGGATGTACGTGAATGGAGCAGCTATGGATGATGCTATTCTTGATAGAGACCCCTAGTGCAGGGAAATCATCTCCTTAGAATACTTCAATAGGGAGGGTACTGATTTTGTTTGTTCATTTAGTTAGCTGAAATTAATGAAGCAAGTAGGGTTTGATGTTAGGCTGAGATAGGAGGATCACTTGAGTCCAGGAGTTGAAGGCCAGCCTGAGCAACATAGCAAGACCCCACCAAGAAAAATTAGATCATATTTTTTAAAAACATAAGCAGGTATTTCATCTACATAAGAACTTCTACAAAGTACTTAAATTTAGAAAAACAGCTTCATATGTTTTTAAGGCCAGGGAGAAAAAGGGTGATAAAATTATATTGATTGTATTATATTTTAGCATTTGCTCTTAGTAGCTGCTAAGTTGTGTATGTTATTTTCCTTCACTTCTGTGAGTACTTTATATGAATCTCATTCTCTGGCTGGTATGAATGAGAGGGTGGGCTTAGGGGACAATTTATACTTCTTGTGCTTGAAGTCACCTCCCAAAAGGGAAAAAGAAAAAGCAGTCAGACTTTGCTTATATTCTGAGGAAAGATACTTTAGGCACTGTGCCATTAATAGGAGATGGTTACCAGGAAATTATTCATGTTAAGAAAAGTATGACTGTACTAAGCAACTGCTGGTACTCCTCATCACCTCAGGTGAACTCTTATGGTCTCTTGGAGAAGAGGGTGGGCACTTTGAAAATAATCTCAGGTTGCTGTCATGGCTCTGAATGCACACAAAAGGAAAGCTGCTATTTCATATTTTTATAGGTACTGTATAGGTGTTTATGACTCAATTTTTGGAGGAAGAGGAGTTTAGCATTATCTAGGATCATTGGGAACCCAGATCAGATAGAATAGCTTGCATTCCTTTCAGCTTCCAAACACTCTTTTTTCACCCTGTTCCTCACTGAAACATTAAGTTTGCCTAAGATGTGCAAAACTGAGGATTCTTAAATAAAACAGTATTTTATTTTTTGGTAAATCTTATACCAAACAACAAATGCAGCTTGACCTGAACCCTAGCAAAATTGGAGTTTCCTCCTGAATCTGTGATATTTGTTTCTTCATTTTAGTTAAAGATATAATTTATACTTATTTGCAGTTATTTTATAAGAAGGAGACAATGAAAAAAGATACTTGCAGCTTTCTCCCATGGTGCAACAAAAGTTCTGGAACACCTAAGCTTTCTTTGACCTTGATAGTGAGAGATGCAAAGTCTAGTATGTTTGGTGACAGAGTAGTCATTTTTTCATTGCTCAAAACACTTTTAGGATTCCTATTCTAGCATAACCTTTAGAGAGAACCTGAAGAAAAAGGAGGTATGTCTTACTAGATATTAGCAGAAGCAAATAAGCAGCACTGCTGACCCCTTATGAGCAATTCACACAGTCAATTTCATCTAGTGTCACTTGTGGAAACCAGCCTTTGCCCTCACCACATATCAGTGTGTGTTTGTTGTATTGAACAAAGACCTTTCAATGATGGCAAGTCTTATCCTTTGAAAGTAAATCTGATTCATTACAGCTAATACTGGTGAAAAATGGTAAATTGGAGGGATATCTTTCAGGGTTGAAACCGACTTTTAACTATAAGAAGGAAATGATTTTTGTGTGTGTGTGAGTTCTTGCTGTAGCTTTGAAGGAAGTTTCACAAGGAGGTTCTAAGAATGCTGAGCTCCTAGGCCCCAGGGAATGGATTTGGGGAATTCACACGTTCATTAAGTAGTGGCTTAACATACCTTCTCATTATTATTTGTGTGTCATTCTGAAAATGAAAGCTTCCCCTACTAATGTCATTATTCTATGATGGAGACATCTGAACTTCACAGTTCAGCCTGGTGACTTTTCTTTCTTCTTTGCTACTAAAAATCCTCATCAGTGCTCCCATTAACACACCAAATCTATTCCCACTTCTAGTTGTTGGACCAGTAGCAGTTTCTAGCCTAGGGAGGCATTTGGTACTCACCTAGCCAGACCATAAGAGATTTGGGCAGAACCCCTGTTTACAGCTGTAGAGCAGCTCATGCCATAATGTGTAACACCTGAAAGGCATGCTGGTATCAGGTGGTGCCACTGGGGAAGTTTGCATCTTTTGTTTATTCCAAAAACATTACCAGAAAGTTAATGCTTCATATTTTCAGAATAGTGTTTTTAATTGAGAAAATATGTGGTTGGGACCAGTAAATAAAGTACAGTTCATTAACTCTGAGGAAAAGAGCCAAAGTAAGAAGTTTTTATAAGCCAGGCACATGTACGCTTGTAATCCTAGCTGCTCAGGAGGCTGAGGCAGGAGAATGATGAGTTCAAGGCCAGCATGGGCAACTGAGCAAGACCCTGTCTCAAAATATAAAGGGCTGGGTATTCAGCTTAGTGGTAGAGCACTTGCCTAGAGTGGGTGAGGCCTTTGGTTGAATCCCCAGTACTTAAAAAAACATTTAAATAAAGGAAAGAATTTGATTATGAAAATTACATATGAAGAAATGTCAGATAAAGCAATAGAGTCAGAGGGTCCCAAACAAGATGATGTGAGGCATTTGGGAAATTTTCTGAAGGAATTTTTTTCTTTAATTTTTTCCCTATTAAACTACCATGTCAGATTGGAATTTGGTTACATAATGGTGCATTTCTGAATTATTGATTAAAATCAGTTGCTTCTGATTTTAGTCATAGGTTTTACAACTGTTCAGCTCCCCTACCCTCACATTTTATTTCTTTTAATTACCAACTTTTTTAAAATTTGAAAGTTTTTAGACGTAGAATTTTTAAGTAAAGTAAATTTTAAGCCATTGTTGTTAGGTGAGCTAATGTGTTTGGTCTTAGAGGGCCTGACTTTAGATGCTTTGTGATATTCTATGGTCTGCACACTATTCAGTGTGTATAGCAAAACCTTTGTCCCTGTGAACTGCATATAGAATGTTTTATTTAGAAATACATTCTACTTCTATATGACCCTTTGTAATCTGCAGTTGTTTACTCAGGGGTTTCATAGTAGTGACAATATATTCACTTGCTGTCTAATGGTATTTTTAAGACTGTTTATCTAGTACAAGGTCATTATGGGTCCTATCAGCAATTCTGTAAACATACTGTTCACTAGACCTTCCCTGTAAATGTCCCCGGTTCCCATTCTGTGTCAGCCAGTAGTCCTGTGGACAGTGACCATTTGCATGATTTCTTGTTGCATTGCTGCATTCAGGCATTCCAGGGCATGATGAAACAGTCATTGATGGTGCCTTTCTGGTACAGTTGACGCATGCATTGATCTCTTTCTTCCACTGTTTTTACATAGCCTTTAATTAAAAGGAAAAAACATACCACTACTCTGCAATGCAAAAGTTTTCAAATTTCTTTGCATACCATTATGAATCACTTCTCTTTCAGACTGAAAAATGTTTTCATCTAAGCTGTGTGGGAACATAAGAACAATATCCTGCTTGTTTTAAATGTTTTGTATATTTTAAAGTGTGGTCAGTATTTTCTCCCTTTACCTTACAAACAGACCACACCGGGGTGGTCGCTGCCCCTTGCACAGCTAATCTCATCCACACAGACTCCTGTGTATGTGTGTCTATTCACAGGTGTATATGGAGTCAGTTATGATAAGAAGGGTGATCTATCTACAAGGCTGATGAGCCAGTTTCATGGCATGTTTAATGTATAATTCCCATGTGTCATGAGAACTTCACTAGAATGTCATTAAACAGCCCAACTACCTCATGTGAAATTGGCTGTGGACAATCTGTGTTAGATGAGAAATGTGTTCAAATAAATTTATGCTGGTTAATAGATGGAACAAAATGATGTCTATATAAAGAAAAAACATGTTAGACCAGATGCCAAAGGCTAAAATGTACATAGATTTCCTTGGATTAATTTTTAAGTTGGTATTTAATTTTACATCTAGTATTTGTATGAATGTTTGTGGTTTCATAGATTTGTGCACTTTGAATATCTGTCACATGCAGTCTTATGTTACTGTACTTGTCCTTCGGCATTTTAAATGAGCATCATATTGCCAGTAGAGAGCAAGATAAACTACAAAAAGTGTCAAATGGTTTGTTGGCTTTTTAATTTAATGGATCTTGACTTAGAATATAATGTGTTAGAGCCTTTTTAGGGCCAACTATGAATGAGAATTTCATGTTGAGGTTTGTATTGCCTCTCTGTCCAAGTATTCTATATCTCATGGGGAGGGGGAAAAGGGGAGGGCTTTACTTTTTTGAAAAATGTTTGAAAATGTGTCAGATTTTATATTCGTTAGTTACAATAAACTTATTTTTAAAGTATTTTATTAAGTGCTTCTCGAATATTTTTGTGTGGGTTTTTGCTTACTCGAATCTGCCAATAAGAAGTATCATATATGGAACACACATGCCTTGGGGGCATCATTCTAAGCCCTTGACAAATATTAGCACAGTTGCTCTTCCTCAGAACTCTTTAGGACAAGTCTGTTGTCCTCAAGTTACAAGTGAGAAAACAGGTACAAATTAGGAAACCCCTTGCCTAAGGCCCACAGCCAGTGAATCCTGGAACCAGATGACAAATGCAGGCTGCCCAACTCCAAATTCTTAATAAAACTGTTTAAAACTTCAACAAAAGATAATTTCAAAGCATCAAACAACCACTTTAATGACATTACCTTGGGTATACTAAGCATTCTAGAAAGACTAGGTTCTGTCAGGGTAGCTCTGTCCTTTGGCCTGATTTAATTATGTTTTCAGAGAAACCACAAATGCAAAACAAATAATAGATGAATTTGCTAAGCGTACTGTCTGTGTGGCTGTGTGCTTAGTTTACACTCAGTAGCAGACACTTTTTTTGTCTAAGTCATTTGAATACCAAAGTAGTACTTGTTTTCTGAGTAGATTCTTCCCACCATTGGGTCCTCTTTAGACACCTCTTTTTAAAAAGCTGAACCAATTAGAATTGGGAGTAGGAGGGTTTAAAGAGAGGGAAACGAAAGAACCAGGTGGCAAGTACTTAAGAAAAGGGGGGGGGGCATATGAAGTTTGGGGCTGGGGTGGCCATGTTGGGCCATGTGCCCAAGATAAAAGAAAGCAGATACAGGATGCTGCAGCAAGCAGTAAGCCAGAAGGAGGAACCTGTAGTCACTGGGACTCCAGCACGGTTCTTTGGAGCCATTTCCCTTCCTAGTTTCCAGCTCTCAGGAAACCATGTCCCCTACCCCAAAACTCCTTTTACTGAAAAATGTGTACCTTACAATATGCTGCCCTGACCTTTTTATTTGTTCAGATTCTAGTGGTGTTCTATCACGTGAAACAATGACTATGACAAACTCATTATTGTTCCACATGGAGTATGGAAAAATCAAAATGAGGAATTGAGACATCACCACCACCTTCCTCCTCACTATAAAATGGAAGTGTTGGGCCTGAAATCAGTCTGCTTTGATTTTGCTTATTCTAAATTACTGGGCAACACACACTGAATCCCACAACCTTTTTCAATGGCTTTTTTTTTTTTTTTTTTTTAATGTTAACATCAGTACTGTCGGCACAAGTTGTGTGAGGAGTGGCCATCTACCTCCTGCTTCTGCATACCTGGGTGCAGTAGTGTTCAGGTAGGTGCCCATCTTGGGAACCATGCAAAAATATAGTTTTCAAAAGGATGGACAGAACTGATTTCAGAAAGAGAACACATTTGAGTTTCTGTCCTGCCTTCCAGTGGGAGAGGTAATGAGGGACCAACTAAGAAGAGTAGGACTGCATTTGCCACTTTTTATTATTCTAGAATCTGCCAAAGCTGGTACATTTCCTGTCATCATTCTGCAAGAACTTTGGACACACCAGAAAATTTGTGCTCTATGACATCGATGGAGAGAAACTAAAAGAATAAGACAAATGGAACCATCCTAGAGCTGATGTTTTAATTTATTCGTACATTCACATAAGTAGATCAAGAGAGGTGCCCTTGACCCAATTTTATGGGCACACATCCCACATCCCACAACTGTCGATGTCATTCTCTCCAGAGGCACCAATGGAGTTGGTGCCTCTGGAACAGCATGGTTCAGGTTACTGGAGAATTGATGAATATTTATGATTTGACATCACCACTGACACAGATCACATTTCAGGTGGTTTGCCATGTGAACACATCTTCTTTAAGAACAGAGTTGTCATGTCTGCTGGTGCTTGTGCATGGCCAGTTTTAGTACCTTGTTTTGGCTTGAGATTCTAATTTGTTGAAATGAGGTTTAGGTATTTTAAATGCCTCAAATCCTTTATGAGATCATCTTAGATGGTGAACCCTCAACCTGCTCTCTTTCCTGATCATTGTGATTCACTGACCAAACCTCTTCTCCAGAGATCACTGGGGAATATGGGGTGACCTCCACCTGGTTCCTGATTTAGACCTGGCTCTTTGCAAACTTGTGACCCTGTGAGCATATGTCTTCAAATACCAGGCTCCCTGCAGACTCTCCTGAAGTTATCCTTGAGGTGCAGGCCACCTGCCTCCTGATTGTCTTTCCTTAGATGTCCTTCTTCACATGAAACGCCAGATTCCAAGTTAGTGGCATCACCATTATTCTAGACTCTGAGGCAAAAATTCAGATGCTCCACATTCCTTTCTTCTTCCTTCTCTCTGTACTCACTTTGTCTTTAGAGCCTGCCTCAGCCTCTGCACTCTCCGTGCTGTGGCGACAGCCTTGATCTCTGAATTCTCTGCTTTTCCAGCCTAGCCCTGAGGATGCCTCCTTTTGACTCCATGCATGATTTGAGCCCTTTTAAAAACTTGGAAGGGGCTGGGGATGTGGCTCAAGTGGTAGTGCGCTTGCCTGGCATGCGTGCGGCCCGGGTTTAATCCTCAGCACCACATACAAAGAAAGATGTTGTGTCTGCCGAAAACTAGAAAATAAATATTAAAATTCTCTCTCTCTCTCTCTGCCCCCCTCCCCCGCCAATCTCTCACTCTCTCTTTAAAAAAAAAAATCTTGGAAGGCCCCATAAGCTTTCCTCTTTCCCATTTCTCGAATCACCTCAAAAACTCCCTAGACACAAAATATCTCAGCCATCAGCTTCACCTCTAAACACCCCCTGCATTTCTAAATAATACCTGTAGAACTTGGGGACAGGAAGGAAGACTTCCAGGTGACTGGACTAACTCTTTTATATTATGTTCTAGTTATTGGCATAGCTGCCTCTTCCATTGAATTGTGAACTTCCCTTTCAAGTCAGTGAACCCAGCATCTGACAGTGCCTTCCCTGTCCATGGTTGGATTTCAAGGCTGTTTTAGAAGATGGTGCTCCCTGCTCCTTTCAGATATGATAGTTGTTATTCAACTACATAAAAATATACCTACAATAAAACCATGCACAACTCTTCTGTTCTCTCCTACTTACTTGATCAAGAAATGCTTTCAGTGACTGAGCACTCAGATATTAATAATTTATGTTTTTAAAAATATTTTGCTTTGTTGATGCACATATAAAGGGTATAAATGATGCTTATAGGTATCAAGTTATGAACAATCAGAAGACAAGGTCCACTTCATAGTTCTCAGATGTAAAAATTTAGAATTACTAGAAAGGCTTTTAAAACAAGCAAATTAAAATTTAGTAATATCTGGGACTCTACAGGTAACTTGATTCAGTGTCAGAAATGTGGCCTGTCCCTGATATTGTTAAAATTTCCCCAGTGATTCTAAAGTGCAGCCCAGATGAGACCCCCCAGAGCTGGTTTAGTTCTTTAAAATTGTATACTGGGATCTTTTCAGGTAAATAAGATCAGATCACAGAACCCCCGGAGCCTAACAAAACAACCAAAATAAATAAAAATTTAAAAGCCAATTTAACTAAATTCACCAGCAATCAAGAAATGGAAGAAATCAACCTTGTCCTTGTGCCCTAAACTTCAACAGATGATAGCCAAAGAGAAAGACCAGATTTTCTAGCCAGGAAAAAGGCTCTTTATCCCATCCCCCAATGGGGAATTTGTAAAATCCAGAATTGTCATTAAAATCTCAGGTTCTAGAAGTAGATTGGCGAGTTGGGGAAGGACGGGAATCCTTATCTCTTCCTTCCTCTTGAGGGGACTTATTGTAGACCAGGTTTGAGGTGGGGTAAGGATGACACAGAGGTAGGTGGGAAGAATTTACTAAAAACAAGGAGCAGGAAGTAACTCATCCAAGGGACTCGGCATGTTATATAGTCAGTATGTTTCCTCGCCATTCAGAATTCACTCTGATGCAAGATTTATTGACAGTATGAGAACATGGTAAAGTTGGTCCTTATGGCAAAAGTCTTTTGCTGTAGTCTTGACTATCTCCCACAGGTTAAAGGCTGTCAGGAGGTGGTAGAATCTTTAAGAGGTGGAGCCCAGGGGGAGGTTTCTGGGTCATTGTGGGTGGGCTTTTTAAGTGGATTGTGGGACCTCAGTCTCTGCCTCTTCTCTGTCCCCTGGTTTGTGACATAAGCAGTTCTGTTCTACCCATGTTCCTGCCATGATATGTTGCCTCACCAAAGGCTCAAACCAATGAGCCAGCCAATCATGGGCTGAAAAACTCCAAAATAAACTTTTTATAAGTTGATGGGTGTTTTGTTATAGTGACAGAAAGCTAACTAACACACCTATATATGATATTTATGCTTCCCCTCTCTCCCGTATAGACACAATCACGGTGGCTCATATTTGGCTGGTATACACTCATGTGGCTGTGCTAGTTATTAGAATATCAAAACACTTTCATACCAGGAGGTTAATAAACTATACAAATGTCTCTTAACTGTTCTGGCCACCCCATCCCCTATCATAAGAAGTTTCCCACTCCAGACCACCCCAGCAACTACCAGAGTAACATTAAACCTGGCAAGGAACCTCAGACCCCTGCCCCAGGCCACTGTTCTGCTCAGTCAATGTCTATGTCATACTGGGAGTTAAATATTTGTAATGACATTGATGGGAGAAACCATACAGAACACAAGCTCACAGGGAAGAGAAATAGGTGGCAGTTGAGAGAGAAGATAATGTCAGGGCAAGCACACTGACACTAATGAAAGCAAATACATGGTCTGAGAGCTGCACATCTTATGTGAGCAAACTTAAATAAAATGACCTGGCAACCATGTATGAGCTACGGCCAGATGAGAGGGCAGAGTGGGGAACAGAAGGAACCATTTTGGTAAAAAAAAAAAAAAAAAAAAAAAAAAAAAAAAAGCCAATCCTAGAGAGAGAAAGTTCCTACAGGTGTAATGTACACTCAGAGAACTTAAAGACATGAACTTGCTGGACATAGTGATACTCACTTATCCCAGCAATTCAGTAGGTTGAGACAGGAGGATCGCCAAGTTTGAGGCCAGCCTCACAACTTAGTGAGACCCTGTCTTCAAAAATTAAAAGCACCGAGGATGTAGTGCATTGATAAGTTACCCTGGATTAAATCCCCAGTGCTGAAAAACAAACATGAATTCATAAAACACAATGCTCAGATGTAAGCGCATGGAACAGGAGAAAGATAAAAAGGCAGATGGCGGAGAGAGAAGGAAACAATTTGACCAAATTAATATGATAGAAGAAATAAGTGAATTAGAACAACTCACAAGAAACATGTTTGAAAACTGGATTGGTAACTTTTTTTTTTTTTTAAAAGACTTAGGGTGACTGCAGTGAATGATTTTTAAAAAGGATTCAAGTAATTCTTGAGAGAATAGGAAGACAGAGATACTCTGACATAAGAAAGTATTGAAAGACAATACAGAAAAAATTTTCCTGAAATGAAGAAAGAAATCTTTGAAACAAATGAACTGTGTTCTAGGAAATCCAACAGAGAACACTTGACACCAAAACACCCTCATGAAGTTACTAAGAAAGAAGAGTTCTTTACCATTCAGACAGAAAAGGCAAGTCACCAAGGGATCTCAAACTTCCTTACTTCAAGACCCAGTGATGGAGAGCAGGAGGAGTATTTCCAATGTTCTCAGTAGGAAGTGAGGTGCCGCAGTCCGGCTGGGCCAAATAACCGGGAGGTGAGAAGCAACTTGACGGTTGAAGCGGGAACTGCTTTATTACGGAACAACAGTGGCACATATACCCAACTGATTACACACAGCTTGACTCAACCAGCAGCATCCAGATACAGCAATCAGCCAATAAGGAATCTCCACCATCTTAATGGCTCAGTGGAGTTGCCTCACAAACCACTCCTCCTGGCAAACTGCCAGGTGCCATCTTGACTTGATTTGTGGTCCCCAACAAGAAGGACTCAAGTGAATGACAGCAGCCAAGTCATCAAACATAATAAACATAACGTCTAGTCCTCTTACAAGAGCGTGTGGGAACTTGGAGTTCACTACCTCTGAGCCCTTTAGGAAACCACTTGATAGGCGAGAGGACTGTCACGATTCAATAATGAAGGGGCTTATAGTAAAATAACCAGTGAGGAACACTGATTATGTAAGGAATGACCGAACAGGCTGTTATTTTTTCATGGTAGATAAAAGATTGCAAATAGTATAAACCTTATAAATATAATAAGTCGGGAATGGGAGAAGGGAGGTGTGAGGGTGCCAGTCTTCCCTTGTTTTCAAAGCAGAGAGTTGGTATTGTCTAAAAGAAAAAAAAAAAAACTAATAACTACCCTTAAATTTTCAGAGCTCTGTTTTTAAAATTTGTTTGTTTAATAAACTTAAAAGAGTTTTGAAAGAAATACCTGTTGAAGCAAAGGAATATTTTAAAGTTCAGCAATTGCTTCCATTCACCTTAGTTTCTTATCTTAAACACAAGCAAATTAGCTAAATGCTATTTATTTAAAAATAAATGTAATAAGAAATAAATGTGAGAGGGCTGGGGTTGTGGCTCAGTGGTAGAGCTCTTGCCTAGCATGCAGGAGGCACTGGGTTCGATCCTCAGCACCACACAAAAATAAACAAATAAAATAAAGGCATTGTGTCCATCTAAAAAAAAAAATTTAAAAACAGAAATGTGAGAAATTAAAAATAAGTATGACTGTATATTTAAAATATTTATCTAAATATTTAAAATTAGCCTCTAAGGTATTCATGTTTTTACTTGACTTTGTACATTTTGTGTTGTTTAGCTTTTGTTTGATAACCATGCTATATATATATATATATATATATATTTTTTTTTTTTTTTAATTTAAAATGGAGGTAGGAGGCTTAGGATGTAGCTCAGTGGTAGTGGTGGGTGGTTTGCTTAGCATGCATGAGGCTCTGGGTCCATCCCTGGCACCAAAAAAGAAGGAAGGAGGGGGAGGGCAGGGAGATGTTTTAAAACAAGGTTAAAAAACATCATAGCGTAGGTAGCCCCTGATATATGGTGCTCCCTGTAATGACATTTGCCTTATGTTATGGTTTAGATCTTAGATGTCCCCCAAGACCATGTGCTAAAGGCTTGGTGGCCAGCCTGTGGTGCTATGGGGGGAAGTTGTTGAACTTTTAGGAGGTGGGCCTTGGAGGAAATTAGGTCACTAGGGGCATGTCCTTGAAGGTGATATTGGGACCCAGGCCCCCTCTTCCCTCTCAATGCTTCCTGGCCGCCATGAGGGGGACAACTCTGTTCTACCACATGCTGTTGCCTTGATGTGCTGCCTTGCCACAGGCCCAATCCAACAGAGCCCAAGAGACCATGGACTGAAACCATGATCCAAAGTAAGTCTTTTCTCCTTTTAGGTTGTCTATCTCAGGTATTTTATCACAGCAACAGAAAGATAACACACTTCAAACTCCTGTCAAGTTACTTTAAAATTTTAATTTTATCTCACCACAATTTTTTCCCAGTGATAATTTCTTCCATTAGCTGCTATTCTTTTATCCACACAGAGATATTACTCCTCTCAACATCCCATTTTGTATAACTCAGAAGTGGTGTAACATTCTTTGGGGGCTCAAGGAAAAAAACAGAACAACCATATGATACCTAGATACTTGCCGAGTACATCTGACACAAATGAAAAATGGCGGGGGGTGGGGCAGGAAGCCAATTGGAGTGGCTGACAGCCCTCTAAGAAGAAGCGAGAAAGAATCTTAGCAACATGGGAATTCTGCACATGAATTGGCTGCAGTCCATTGGAGGAGCTGAAAGATTTCTTTCTTTGTGCTGCTGCTGTGAGTTTGGAAATGAAATGTCAGCCCTTTCCCTGCCCAAGTGAAATTGCCAGGCAATAGAGCTGTAGCTCAGGATCCGCTTATGCTGATCAAACCCAGCCAGCCGGCCATGACTGATGAGAGAATGGAGCTGTGAGCTCTGCTCCGTGAGCATTTGTTCCAAGACCACTTGGCACTGTGTTTGTGAAAAACAAAGGAAGTCCTATGTTCTCTTATAGCATGTGTAAGAGTGGCCCAGGACCCCTCCCCCCTTCTCACGAAGTTTTATAAAATCCCCAATTCTCAGTTTTGAAAGATCCTAAATCATCATCTTGTTATTGGTCTGGGAAGATAGGATTGTGGGACTGGCAGACTCCTTCCTCCACAGGGAAACTCAGCTATCACAAAGCTGCAATAAGCTTCAGATTGGGAATTGTGCATGCCATGGGTAGCACAGGGTAAGAGCTCCGGAAATGGTGCTGGCCACTGTGGACTGTGCCTGCTATCCTAGTGATGTGGAGGCTGAGGCAGGAGGATCTCTTGAGCCCAAGAGTTTGAAACCAACTTGGGCAACATAATGAAACCCTATCTTAAAATCAACAAAACAAAACAACCCTCAAAAAAACCACAGTTGTAGTAATAATAATTACTATTCTACTATTCTTACACACCAAGGAGGTATGGCTCCATCATGCCTAGATGTTTCCTGGCTGAATAGGTCTTTTCTTATTTGGGACTCTTGTCCCTGCTCTATATTATAGAGTACCACTGTCCTTAGATTCTCCGCTCTGGACTACACATCACGCCACCTTTAAAGACGCTGTCACCTAATTACATCCCCACATGAACACTTCACCTCCTCCTTGCCTGAGCACCAGAGGCAGCTCTGATGCCTGACAGCTGTATCCCAGTTGAAGGATTCCAGAAGAATGGCTGACAAGGGATGAGAGTAGACCTGACATTTTCCACAGGATCCTATGTTTAGTCAGCTATTTCACTGCTGTGACTAAAAGATCTGACCAGAAAAATTTAAAGGAAGAAAAGTTTATTTGAAGGCTCAAGATTTCAGAGGTCTTAGTCCACAGAAAGCTGGCTCCATTCCTTGGGGCTCAAGGTGAGGCTGAACATCATGGCGGAAGAGTGTGGCAGAGAGAAGCAGCTCACTTTTTATCAGGAAGCAAGGAGAGAGAAAGAGAGATACTCCCTTCGCCAGATACAAAATATATACCCCATAGCTATGCCCCTGATGAACCACCTTCTCCAGCCACACCCCACCTGCTCCACTCAGTTAATTCCATCAGGGATTAATCAACCAATTGAGTTAAGGATATAATCCGATCATCTCTCCTCTGAACCTTCTTGTATTGTCTCACAGGTGAGCTTTTGGGGGATACCACATCTAAACCATAACACTTACTCTCTGTGTTCCAGAGGACATCTGATATATTTTTGTGCTCTCATCTCCTTCCCTCTCACCCTGGAACACTCTCTTTTCTTTGAAGTTGCCCCTTCCCCACTCCTTGAGTTCAGGCTGGGCTAACAGTCATAGTCTCCAGGATTCTAGCCACAGCAGTGGACGGATGATCAGAGTTTTCTGTCATCGGAGTTCCCTGGGACTGCATATCTAGAGACCAGGAGAGAGTGTCCCTTCTTCTAGGGTTACTAAACCAGAGTGGCACAACCCATCTGCAGCTGCCCTCCCTGCTCCATAGAGATCTACAGGAGGAGGAAATGATGAAATAGGAAGAACTGAGATTGCAACACAGAGGAGCAGAAAACAAGAGCAATGGAGGGCATGGGTGTGGTGTATGGAGCACTGGATCCAATCCTGCCTGGGGCCAGCCGCATGCCTCCTTCCCAGTTATATAAGCTAACAAATCCCACTTCATTTAAAGCTCATTGCATTTGAGTTTTTGTCAGAAGTTTGAGAAATTTTCCTGTAAGTCCAAATCATTTGCCTTTGGCCAGGTTAACAAATTCTTTCCCCATCTTTCTACCTCCATTTAATATATGGCCATGTTTTTTATGCTAGAATTAATCGAAGAAAATTGAGAAACACATCTACAATCGTGCCAACTGGGGGGATCTGATTTAAACAAGAACTATTTGGTTCTGCTGGAGTATCAGCAAACTGGGCTGAGTTTGGGGGTTCTGTTGTTCTTTGACTCCTTCCTAAATAATAGTTATATTCCTAAATACTTATTATCAAGCACTGTGAACAACTTTGTAAGATTATTTCATTTAACCCTGAGGATAACTGTGGAAGGAATACTATTATTAACTGCATTTGTAGGTACTAAAGGACTTAGTAATGGTGCTTATTTTGCCCAGGTGAATTCCAAAGCTCAGCTCATGGTGGGAGCCAGACAGGTGGTTCTAGAGACTGTGTCTTTACAGCTGTGTTGTAGGATGTAGGACAGTCTCTGGAATCAGACCTGGGGTCAAATCCCAGCCCTGCCACACCCTCACCGTGGGGCTTTGAGCATATTAGCAAAGTTCTGGGAGCTTCACTTTCTCCTCTGTAACTGAGATACGAGTTGAGCATCCCTAATCTGCAAACCTGAAATTCAGAGCGCTTCAAAATCTGAAACCTTTTGAGAGCTGACATGACACCAGCAGCATAAGATTCCCTGCCTGAACTAATGAGTTTTGCAAGGACTAAATGAGGCCGTGCGTGGGGGTCTGTTGCCTTTCTCACCCGGATGGGCAAAAGCGTGGCGATCTCGTTATGGTCCGCACAATGGATGTTTAGCTCTTTGCAGGTCCTTCCTGGGTGTGAGGGTAGAAACTGCGTAGGCTGTGGAATGGTCAGATCTGGATTCTGGTCCTGTCCTTGTTATTAACAACCTGGGTCACTTTGGGCAAATCACTTAGTCCCTGGGCCTTTTGTCTCCTCTTTCAGGTGTATGAGATAGATGGTGGCATTGTGAGCATTGTGTGAGATGATACATCACTAACCCATAATACTGTGTCTGGCATAGGGGAAGTACTAGTTAAGTTGTAATGGTTGGGTAGTGAGGGAGGATCCCTGCATGTTTCTCAGCTCATGCCAACTGCGCCTACATACACAGGAAATGACACTATTAGGAGAGACATCTTTGGACTCTTCATAGATGTCATCACTTTATTACACTTATGGCTTTTTCTGAGCTCCATTTAGTTGTTTGATTTCTTCTGCTAAATATTCAGGATTGGTAGGAGAGTAAGTTCTATTTTTAAAAATTACTTAAAGTATCTCAAATTTTAGAATAAAATATTTAATCACATACCAAAGCAGAGAATCTTCTATCTAAAATAGACCCTTGTCAGTTCCCTGAATTTTAAGACAGTTCTGTCAGTAAAGTTATCTCCACCCCAGGCAAGAAATGACACTGTGAGCAAATGAATACCTCTTGTATGCAAGTCCCCAGTTCAGGTGGCTTGCAGACACAGGACTGCTTTAGAAACACTTTGCACTCCAGGAATTTGCAGGCTAATGATGGGCATAAGATGTATTTTTGAATAGCTGTGCTATAACAGGATGTGGTGCACACTTAGAAATAAAAGCTTTGGAAACCCAGAACAGGGAGTATGTCCTTTTAATTGAGAAGCATAGCACAAATGCTCCCGGGTGAAGACTTGTGCATATGGAATGATGTGCAAGTTAGACTTCCACCTGCAAGTGACAGAACACCTGACTATTAACTGGCTCAACTTCATGGTTATTTGTGGAACACAACACTACATCTATTCGCAGAACACACTTTTCTGTTTGAGTTCCCTGGGATTGAACCCAATTGCTTTTAACCACTCAGGCACTCATCTTGCTAAGATACTTAGAGCCTCACTAAGTTGCGGAGGCTGGCTTTGAACTTGAGATACTCCTGCCTCAGCCTCTCAAGCCGCTGCACACATTCTTTTCAAGTACATGTGGAACACTCACCAAATTAAACTGTATGCTGGACCATTACAGTTTGAAATGCTTCTCTGAAGGAAGATTCTGGAAAGAGGAGAGCAGCTGTGGCGTAATGCTAAAGGAGACAGAATAACCAGATAACACACCAAAAACTCATGAACAAGTTTTACTACAAAACTGGATATTTATTTCCTAAGACAATACAAACTGCCACAAACTAAGTGGCTTAATATAAAAAAAAAAAAATCTATCCTCTCACAGGTCTGGAGGTTAGAAATTCGAAATCCAAATGTCAGCAGGCCAACCCACCTCTGAAGGCCCCAGAGGAGAATCCTTCTTTACCTCTTTTTAGTGTCCACTGGGTGTTGGTGATCCTTGGCATCCCTTGGCTTGTGGAAACATCACTCCAATCTCTGCTATCTTTACATGACCATCTTCTCCCTGGGTTTCCAAATATCTTTTCATAGGACACTAGTATTGGATTTAGCCACACACCCTACACAATTCAGTATGACCTCATCTTAACTTGATTGCATCAAAAAAGATCATATTTCCAAATAAGGGCACATTCACAAATACCAGAGATTAGGGTTTAAATATATTTTTTGGAAAGGCAGCCCAACCCACAACATTCAAGTGTCATGAAGCCTAAATATATAATGGATGTTCTTCTCCCAAGATCAAGAACAAGGTAAAGATATCTGCTCCTATCATACCATTTCTATTCATTATTGAAGTTCAGGTCATAGCCAGTTTAGTAAGGTGAGAAAAAAAAAAAGATAAACAGATTGAAAAAGAAAAATAAAATCTTTTATTTGCAAATTATATATAAAGAAAGCCCTAAAGACTGTACAAAAATTACTAGAGCTAATAGCTGAATTTAGAATGTTTGCAGGATATAAGAAGGATGTCAAAAAAATCAATTGTAGGAGCCAGGTGTGTCAGTGCATGCCTATAATTGTAGGCACTCAGGAGGCTGAGGTGGGAGGATAGCAAGTTCAAGTCCAAGTCCAAGTCCAACCTGGGAAATTTAGCCAAACCCTATTCAAAATAAAATAAAAAGGGCTGAGGATGTAGCTCATTGGTAGAGCACTTGCCTAGCATGTGTGAGACCCTGAGTTCAATCTCTGTACAGAAAGAGAGAAAAGAAGGAAAATTGCATTTCTACATACTAGGAAAAAAACAATTAGAAAATAGAAATTAGAAAAAAAAGTCATTTAAAACAGCATAAAAATCCATAAAAGTGTTTGGCGTCTCGTAACAAAAGAGCATAGACTTGGGTGGCTTTTCAGCAATAGAAATTTATTGCTCAAGTTTTGGAGTCTGGGAATTCTGAGATGAGGGTGGCCGCATGTTGGTTGTGGTAAGGGCCTTCATCTAGCTTATGGATGACTGTCATCTGTGTGTCCTCACCCAGAGAAGGGAACTAGCAAGCTCCCTTGTGTCCCTTTCATAAGGCACTACTCCCATTTAAGATGCTCTGATCTAATCAAATCCCAAAGGTCTAGCTCTTAATGTTGGAGGTGAGTATTTCAACATATGAATTTGGGAGGAAGCAAAACTTCATGACAATAATCCATAAAATAATCAGGAAAAATTAATAAATTATACACAAAGCCACTGCGCTGAAAGGTATGAAATATTTCTGAGACAAGTAGAGAAAACCTAAAAATAATTTAGGAAAGTATACCACTCAGAGGTTAAAAGATCAAAACTCCAAAAATACCTTTCTGTTCTTCCCCAGTTGATCTAAAGAGACTCACTGCAATCCCAATTGAAACACCAGCAGGTATATATGACACCAAAAACGCAACAACTAAACAAATAAATGTGTTGGACCTTATCAAAATGAAAAACTTTTGTTCATCAAAGGACATTGTCCAGAAAATGGAAAGGCAATCCACATATTGGAAAAATATCTACAACTCTCATATCTCATAAGGGACTTGTATCCAAAATACAAAGAGCTCTTATAACTCAACAACAAGAAGACAAACAACCTGATTTTAAAATGGCAAAGGATTTGAATAGACATTTCTCCAAAGAAAATATATAAACGGGCAATGAGCACATGAAAAGATCACTAGGGGATCATCACTGGGGGAAATGCAAATTAAAACAACAATTAGATTCCACTTCACCCTTACCAGGATGGCTATACTAATAACTTTTAAAGCAGAAACGCAAGTATTGATGAGACTGTGCAGAATTTGGAACCCTTGTTCAGTGGCAGGTGGGAGTGTGAAATGGAGCAGTTGTTGTGGGGAAGTTCAACAGCTCCGCAGAAAGGTAAGGCCCATCACAAGAAAGAAAGAAAGATAAACACAGGAAACAGGATTACTGTATGACCTAGCAACTATACTCCTCGGCATAGGGCAACATCCATGGCACGATAGAGTAGCCAAAAGGTGGAAACAACACAAGTGTCTATCAACAGATGAATGGATAGTCAAAATGGGGTTTATACAACGGATTATTATGTGGCCATGGAAAAAGAATGAGGTTCTGACGTATACTACAATGTGGATGAGCCTTGAAAAGATTATTATCAGGTGACATAAGCCTGGCACAAAAGGGCATTGCTATGAAAGTATTCCTCTTACATGGAATATTTAGGAAGGCAAGTCAGTTACAGGTTACCAGGGGCCAGTAGTAGGAGGAGTGGGACAGTGTTGTATAATGGTTACAGAGTTTCTGTTTGGAATAATGAAAATGTTCAAGAAATAGAGATTGATGACACTCCCCCAGCCTCTTAAATGTACCTAATGCCATTACATTGTTCACTTAAAAAATGATTCAAATGGCAAATTTTATGTTTTATAATTTAAAAGATTAATAATGAGATACAGTGGTCCCCCTTTATTTGAGCTGCATAAACGTGAAGACCCCCAATGGATGCCAGAAAGTGCAGATGGTACCAAACCCTGTATTTATATTATGGCTTTTTCCAATACCTGGATACCTAAATTAAAGTATAATTTATAAGTGAGGCACAGTATGAGATTAACACAATAACTAGCAAGAATAGAATGATTATAACAATGCATTGTAATAAATGTTATATGAATGTGCTCTCTCAAAATATCATATTGTGCTGTGCTTCCCCTTTTTCTTCCCTGTGATGATGTGAGTTGCTACTTCAAGGAAGCACTTTTCAGCTTCTCTTTAGCGTATCCCAATGGCCAGCAGCACTCCTCTTGCACTTTGGGGTCATTGCTAAGCAAAATCAGGGTAACATGGACACAAGCACTGAGACACCACAACAGTAGATCCAGTGCCTGAGCTGGCTCCTCGGTGACTAACAGGTGGGCAGTGTGCACCGGATGGACATGCAGGACAAAGGGTGTCCCAGACAGGATGGATTGAGATGCAGGAGATTCCAACACACTGCTCAGAGGAGCCTGAGATTCAAAACCTGAAAAATAAATGAACCCGAACCCATTTCACATCACACACCGAAAGTTTTTTCAGCTCTCCTAACTGAACGTCAAAGTGAAAACTCAAAATAAAACTTCCCCAAAGAAACACAGGCCAATATCCTTGTGAACTTGGGGGAGGCAAGATATTTCAGGATCAATAAAAGACTAACTATGGTGGGGTGCGGGGGGTGCACACCAGTAATCCCAACATCTTGGGAAGCTGAGGCAGGAGGATTGGAAGTTTAAGGCTAGCCTCTGCAATTTAGTGAGACTCTGTCTCAAAAAATAAAAAGGAATAGAAGAAAGACCAATGGAATAGAGGGAGAGGATCACGGGGAAGGAGAAGAGGAGGGAAGGAGGTTGTCCTGGGAATTGAAATGCAGCAAATTGTGTTATATGCTTTTATGAATACGTCAAAGTGAACCCCACGATTATGTAAAGCCATAAAGCTCTACAAAAAACATAAAAATAATTTAAAAGCATATAGCTCAGCAGTAGTGCTCTCTGGGTTCAGTCCCCAGCACCCCCAAAATAATAATAATAATAATAATAATAATAATAATAAATAAATTGGACTTCATCAAAACTAAAAATTTATGCTCCTAAAAAGTTCACCAATAGGCAAGACATAGATGAGAGACAATATTCATAATACATATTTCTGGGAAAAGATTTGTGTTTATAATACACAAAGGACTCTAACAACTCGACAATAAAAAGATAACCAAAAAGCCCAGAGGGGTAGTTCAGTGGTAGAACACTGCCCTATCATGCATGAGTTCCTGGGTTCAATCCCTATTACAGGGAACAAAAAGAAGACGACTGAAAGAAATAATTAAAAATGCACAATGACTTAAACAGGTATTTTACAAATGGATATATACAAATGCCAGTAAAATGTGAAATGATCTCAATATCATTCATTGCTAGAGGGACACAAATTAAAACCAAAATGAGATTCCACTACATATATCCGCTAGTGAGGCTAACATTATGAACAAAAATAATAGGTGTTTTTGTTGTGTCTCGGACATTGTTAATTGGCATATAAAATGTTTTAACCATTTAGAAGTTGATCTGGTAAATTTCATTTAAACATGTTCCTACCCTATCTCTTGCGCAAGAAAGAATTTTTTTTTTCCCCCAGTATTCCAAAATTATCCATCCTCTCTTGGGCTGATTTATCTATTCACCTTCTTAACACTTTGTTGAGATAAACAAATTTTGGTGGATGCAAACAATGGGAAAGTATTCAGTGATAACAAGGAGAAAACTGCTGATACCCCCAGCCTCATGAAGGAACCTCAGAAACATGGTAAGCAAAACAGCCAGACGCACAGCAGGGCATATTATCCTTTTCCATATATATGAAATCCTAGAAAAATTAATCTATGGTGAAAAAATCAGAACTGTGGGTGCCTGGATTATGAGGATGGGCGCTGATTGGTTAAAAACCTCAAACAATATCCTTTTCTGGGGTGATGGGACCCATCCATGTCTGGCTGGTGCTGTGGGTCACATGGGTGGGGACCTCTGTCAAAACTCGTCTGACTACCCACTTATGATCTGCTCATTTCCCCATATGTAAGTCATATTTGATTTTAAAAGTTGAATAACAGGGTTAAAGCAGCAGGGTTGACTGCAAGCCAGCCCAAACAGCCTATCAAAAGAGCAAGTTTAAAATTTCAAGAATTCCCACAAATCAGTCTGAAAATACACAAAACACCATTTGAAAAAACATAGAAAGGATCTGAACAGACAACTCACTAGTGAGGAAGTTCATATCTTTCCTCTGTTCTCTCCCTTGTTCATCGTTTTTTAGTTGATATTCGTCACACAAGCAGTGATCATCTTCTCATCGACGGTGTCTTGTCTTCCCTTTGTACGCCGTGTCATTTGTTGTATGCAAGTTTAATTTTAATATAACCAAATGCAATTCATTTATTCCTTTATGGTTAGTGCTTTGTGGGTTTGGTTTAGAAAATAATGCTCCATTCAAATATCACTAAAATATCATGTGATTTTTTTTCTAATATTTGCATAACTTTTTCATCTCCAGGTCTTTTAAACCACCTGAAAATTACTTGTGTGTGGAATGTAACTTGGATTGATTCTGTTTTTCATGGATAGATACTTGTCTTCACACCATCGGAACTATCCTTTCCTACACTTTACTTGTCATCACTATCATATATGCATGAGTTTACTTCTAGGTCCTCTGTTCTATTTATTTGTCTATTTGTATCTCTCTGGGCCAATACTATACTATTAAAAGATCTTGGTACCTTCTGGGATTAGATCCCTCCCCTGAATGTACACACATGTTATTTTTCCTCTTTAAATTTCTTTGTCTTTTCTTGTCTTCTTATTCTTCTATCTGAATTTAAGGATCATAGCTCTAAATTCTGAAAAATGTATTGTTAGCATTTTTATTGCCATTATACCGACTTTGCCAGTACTATAGTTTGGATATTAAGTGTCCCCCAAAGACTCGTGGTTTCCAGGGTACCAACACTATTGGGAGGTGGTGCACTTTTTAAGAAGCACTTGGGTCACTGGGGAGTGTCCTTGAAGAGGAATAGTGGAACCCCAGAGCTTTTCTCTTGCTCTTTTGCTTCCCGGACAAAGCAGTTTGTCCCCTACAAACTCCCACCCTAGCCATGCAGCACCCCTACCGGATGCCTGAAAGCAGAGGATCTGCCCAAACATGGTCTGGAACCTCTAAAACCATGAGTCAAAATGAATTTTTTCTCTTTGTAAGTTTCTTACCAAAATATTTTGTTGTAGTGATGGAAAGCTGACTAACATGGAGAAAGTGCACCTTCTGATCAATGAATCTGACTCGTTTTTTTCTAAAATTAAGAAAAAGAGTCTTGCTGTGTTGCTCAGGCCAGAGTATGGTTTTTCTTTCCACCTATTACTGTATTCCCCAATAAAGTTTTATAATTTTATTAATAAAATTTTTATTCTTTTGTTTTATATTTATTGTTTTTATTTTATTTCTGTCTTTGAAAAATATTCTGTTATAAAAATCATGTTTTCTAATATTGATTGCTGATAAATAGCTTTGTTATTTATTTTTTATATTTGTTTTGCTTTCAACAACCATTACAAACTCTTATTTCTGGTAGTTTATAGGTTCTTTGTATTTCTTAGGTTTTTTCCTTTCTAAGCTTTATAACTTGTACTTCTTTTTCTTTTCTTATTGTATTAGCAAAAATCTCTAGTACAACGATGAATAGAAGTGATGGCAGAAGATGTTCTCTTTCCTGATCTGAAAGAGAATGCTTTCAACATTTCACTGTTACACATAATTCATCCTAGAGGTATTTTGATGGCAATTATTTACCAGGCTAAAGAAGTTGCTTTCTCTATCTAGTTTAATAGGGAGATCATGAAACAATGTTGAATATAGAAAGGTTTTCCATGTTTATTGAAATGACCATAATGTTTTCTCCTTAAACCAATTAATATGGTAAATCTCATTAGGAGATTTTCTAATTATAGCCATCCTTGCATTCCTAGGATGAATCCAATTTGGCAATATTTTTAACAGGCATTTCTAGACCATTCAGTTGCCTAATGTTTCATTTTAGGATTTTGCATTTATAATTAGAAGATTAGCCTTTAACTTTCCTGTCTCATATTGTCTTTATCTGATTTGCCTGATTTGCCATCAGAATTAATGTACTTCATAGAATAAGGTCTGCAATGTTCCTCAATTTTATATACACTGGAACAGTTTGTGTAAGATGATGATCTGTTCTTTGAAGTTTGGCTCTCACTGTTTAAACCTCTGAGCTCCAGGAGTTAGTTTATTTTTATCTCCTTTTTTGTTTGTTGCTTTTTTTTTTTTTTGAGTGGAGAAGACTTTTTTAGAAACACTTGATTCAAATTATAAGTCTTACTATAAATTGGTTTTCCTGTTAAAAAATTGTTAGGTTATGTTTTTCTAAGAAGTTGTGCATTTGGTCTATGCTTTCAAGTTCCTGATTTTTGGTGTTAAGTAGAATTGTGCATAAGAACCCTGAGAACTAACTGCATAAGAAGATAGCTAGGACAAGCCCACCTTCTCCTAGAGACAGGGGCTCAGCTTCCCACAGGACCAGTAGCTACCTTTCTTCCGAAGAAGGGCCTTCTGTTTCCCACACCCCGCACCCCTGTCGTTCCACCACCAGTGCCAGGCACCTGGCTTCCTCAGCAACTTCTCTAAAAGCAAGAACTCGGTCTATATCACTCATGCCAAGCAGGCCATTTGCCTTCTGCAGAAAAGATGAATTTCTGTGCTTGCTCTGTAGGACAGAGGACCAGGCAGTGGTTCTTCAGGAGATGCAAGCCCACTGCAGTCTTGTCTGTCAGCTCCTGCCCTGACTTTGCATGCAGAGGACCCCCTGTGTACCCACACACTCTTATGTCATGGGTTTCCCCAATACAGCTGTGCCTTATCCTAATCATGTAACATTATGGAATTCATCCTGAGCCCAGAAACTTGGCAGGTGGTGACAGTGAAGTGATCTATCTTGCACATCACTTGATCATAATTGTTCTTAGTATCATTTTTGCACAGATCTCCACTATTTTACAGCTTACCGTTGTCATGCCTAATTGTGATATCTCTCTCTCTCTCCCTCTCTCTCTCTCTCTTTCTCTCATCTCTCACTCTCTTAATCAATTGCATTGAAGATTTTGTTATGGTTATGTTTTAAGTTTGGAATAATTTTAGATTTATAGAAAAGTTACATAGTATAAAATTCTTATCTACCCTGCATTTAGTTCACCTAATCTCATATAACTATATATTCTTATTGAAAGAAACTTTTCACTCATGTCCTTTTTCTGTTCCAGGATCCAATACAGAATACCACATTCCATTTAATGTCATCTTATTTAATCTTTCAAAACATAATTGTATTGAGAAAAAATTATATGTCATGAATTTTTCCCAATTAAAGCATACAACTCAATGGTTCTTATTATACTTATGAAGCCATGCAGTTCTCATTAAAATATAATTTAAGAATATCTTCATTACCCATAAAGGAACCCTGTACTCATTAGGCAGTCACTCTCTATTCCTCCCTCTTCCAGCCTTAGGCAACCACTTATCTGCTTTCTCTCTGTGTAGAATTTTCCTACTCTGGACCTTTCATATAAATGGAATCATACAATATGTGGTGTTTTATGACTGACTTCTTTGACTTGGCATTTTTGGAGGTTCATTCATATTATAATATATATTAGTACTTTATTCCTCTTTATTGCTGCATAGTATTTCACTGTGACTAAATATCTGAGAAGATGGGCTTCATGGAGGAAAGATTTGTTTTGACTCATGGTTTAAGTCCATTGTAGGCTGGCTCCATTGCTATGGGCCTATGGTGAGGCAGAGCATCAAGGTGGAGCAGAGCTGCTCACCACATAGCAGCTAGTAAGCAGGGCTGGGGAGGTGAGGACAGGGGAAAAGATAGAGTTCACTAAGGGCATGACCCCAAGGATCCACTCCTTTCAACTGGATCTCACCCCCTTACAGTTTCCATGCCTTCCCATTGGCTCATTCAGCTACGAATCCATCAAAGGATGAATCCATTGATGAAGGTAGAGCCCTCGTGATCCAATCACTTCCCATAAGTCCTCTGAACATTGCTATATTTGGGGACCAAGCCTTAAACACATAGCCTTTGTGAACATTCCAGATCCAAATCATAACATATGAGTATTCCACAAATACTCCATATTTAACTTTTTTTGGGGGGTGGGGGGTGTTACTGGGAATTGAACTTAGAAATGCTTTGCCACTGAGAAATATCCCTGTGTCTTTTTTTTTTATTATTATTTTGAGATAAAAATAAGGTTCTGAGGGTCTTCCTAAGTTGCTGAGGCTGACCTCAAACTTGCAATCCTCCTGCCTCAGCCTCTCCAGTCACTGGAATTACAGGTGAGTGCCACCATGCCTGACCATGTCGAACATTTGGGGGAATTGCCAAACCATTTCTAAAGTAGTTGCACCGTTTTACAATCCAGCTGCAATATGTAAAGGTTCCATTTTCTCTACATCTTCATCCATGCTTGTTATCTGGTTTTTATTTTGTTTTGTTTTCAATTATAGTCGTCCTAGTGGATGTAAAGCGGTATCTCATGGTGGTTTTGATTTGCATTTCCCCAGTGACTAATGATGTTCAGCAGCTTTTCACATGCTTATTAGCCCTTGGTGTATCTTCCTTAGAGAAATGTCTATCCAAATCCTTTGCCCAACTTTTAATTGAATTGTTTTCTTATTGTTGAGTTATAAGAGTGTGTTATATATTCTGGGTGCAAGTTTCCTTCCCCATATGTGATTTTCAAATATATTCTCACAGTCTGTAGTTTATCTTTTCACCTTTTTGATGGTGTCATTTGAACAACTGAGGTTTTTTTCATTTTGATGAAGTCCAATTTATCAAATTTTTCTGTTTTATTGCTTGTGCTTTTGTGTCATATCTAAGAAGTCATTGTTATATCTAAGATCGTGAGGATTTACTCCTATATTTCCTTCCGAGGGTTTTATAGTTTTAGATCTATGATCTATTTTGAGTTAATTTCTGTCTATGATGTGAGGTTTTGCAGGTAGATACATACTTGTCCCAGGTACTCTTTGTAGGAAAGGTTATTCCTTCCCATATTGAATTTCTTAGCATGTTTGTCAAAAATGAGTTGATCATTAACGTAGCCATTTATGAATGCCACACTAACTTGATTGTGTTACAGAAATCAGGAAGGGTGAGTCCTCCAACTTTGTTCTTTTGCTAGATTGTGTTGGTTGTTCTGTGTCATCTCATTTAACTGCTTTCATTCAACAACTTGATGTTTGTAATTTTTGTTTATTGTTTCTCAGTTTTCTGTCTCATTAATTTCTGTTTTTATTTTTATTATTTCTCAGCTTCTAGATACTGGGTGGTTGTATATTCGTTTTATAATTATAAAAGCTAAATTAATCTTATTATTTGTAGGCTTCCTTCTTTTCTAATATATGCAATTAAGGCCACAAATAACCCCAGCTCTGCTTGAGCTGTTCCCCCCGGGCTTTATGACACGGTGCTGTCGTGGCTTTTAGTGCCAAGTGTCTACTTATTTCCCTTAAGATTTCTTTTTTTGACACATAAACTTTTAATCCCTAAAATGTATTAAAATCTCTTTAACTAATATCAACATAATTACACTGTCTTCTGCCTTCTGTTGTGGCCATTAAATCATGTGCTGTGAATTATTTACCTGAAACAGTTATTTCGGCATTCCATAATTTCCAGTTTTTCTAGATCATTGGATTTTAAACGTGTCTATTGTGAGCAGCGTATGGTTGGGATTTAGTGTCTGGTATCTGAAAGTCTGTTTTTAAGTGCATGGATTTAGAATACAGATATTATATACTTATATGTGTGTTTATGTTTGTGTATGTGTATACATGTGTGTACATATACACATATACGTATGAACAATTACTGATACAGTTTAATTTACCTAAACCACCTTCTTAAGCTTTTTGTGTGTGTGTGCTAATAGGGTCGGAACCCAGGTCCTTGGGTATGACAGACAAGCACTCTACCCCTGAGCTCTAACCCCAGCCCTAAGTGTTCTATTTATCATGATTGTTCTTTTGTTTTTGCTTTTTCCTCCTCTTCTCTACTCTCTTCAATAGATCAGTTTTTATTCATTTTCCCCTTTCTTCTTGGCTTAGAAATTATATATCCTATTTCCATTCTTGTAGTAATTACCCTTAAAATTTTAGCATGTATGCTTAACAAGTCTCAAGTTTACCAATCTCTCTACCTTTCTCCCAACCTCAACTCTGGTCCCCTGCCTCGTCTTACATGTTCTTGTACTCTGGTGTTTGTGACTCTCCTTGCTTTTCTGCATTTCTTTTTTTTAATATTTATTTTTTACTTAGAGGTGGATACAATGTCTTTATTTTATTTTCATGTGGGGCTGAGACTCGAACCCAAGGCCTCATGCATGGTAGGTGAGCGCTGTACCTCTGAACCACAACCCCAGCCCACTTTCCTGCATTTCAAATTAGTCGTCCTCACTGCTAGTAACCACAGGCCGTTGTAGGATTCAGTGACTGATCACCTTTATCCACTCGGTTTGCTGTTTCTTTGGAGATTGTTCTTTTTGCCTTCTGCTTCTAGTGTTGATTTCCTTCTTTCTGAAGCACACCCATAAGAAAATCTCTGTGAGGGTCTGAGTGGAAAATTTCCTCAGTCTTTGCCTAAAAAAATATTTCTTGTTTTCTACCATACTTTTGAAACCTAGGCCAGCCACGGTGGCACATGCCTGTAATCCCAGCGGCTCAGGAGGCTGAGGCAAAAGGATCATGAGTTCAAAGCCAGCTTCAGCAACTTAGCGAGGTACTGAGCAACTCAGTGAGACCCTGTCTCTAGGTAAAATATAAAAACAGGGTTGGGGGTGTAGCTCAGTGATTAAGCACCCCTGGGTTCAATCTCCAGTACCAGAAAAAGGAGGGGAAAAAAGAAATATATTAGCAAGTTAGAAAAATTCTAGGTTGTCATTTATTTTCTTTTTACATTTTAAGGATATGTTTCTTTTTTCTTCAGGCCTCTGTTGTGACTATGGAGTAATTCGCTGTCAGCCTAGTCTTGTTTTATAATAAGTAGTCTGTCTTTCATGTCTGGTTGCGTTTTAGATCTCTTTGTTTTGCGTTCTGTGTTTCCCTATGTGGTGTTCAGGGTAGATTTACTCATTTCTTATGCAAGGACTCAGTATATGCTTTTATTCTAGGATTCTTTTCTTCAGATCTGGAAGAGTCTGAACTATTATCCCTTTGAACACTGCCTGTCTACAATTCTCCCTATTGATATTTCTAGAATTCCTGTTAGATACATACTGGCCTCTCATTCTTTGTGTCTCTTAACCTCCTTTCACATTTACCAATTTTTTATCCTTTTGCTGTGTTTTGAATAATTTCCTCCTATTTCTCACTTATTAATTCTCTCTTCAGCTTCCTTTTCATCCACTCACTAACTTTTTTATTTCACCAACTAGTGTTGGGGCTGTAGCTCACTGGTAGAGCATTTGCCTAGCATGTGTTCGATCTACTGGGTTTAATCCCCAGCACCATAAAATAAACAAGTGAATAAATGATGTCAATGGCTATAAATTGTCAAATTTAGACATTTTGTTTCTTTTCAAAAATCTCTTTTGTTGTTGTTGTAATAATAACTGTGTTAATCAGTCTTCCGTCACTATAACAAAATATCTGAGATAATTAACTTTTAAAGATAAGTGGTTTATTTTGGCTCACAGTTTTGGAGGTTCTAGTCTGTGAAAAATTAAAAGGAAAAAAATAAGAGAAAAAGAGGAAGGGTTCACAATAGCCGATGCTGGCAAGGACGGGAATAACACTGTAGAAAATGGAGATGCCAAAACAGAGCAGGCACAGAAAGTTGAAGGTGCTGGAGATGCCAGGTGAACTCTGAGCACTGAAGCTAACTGTGGTCTTCACTTGACTGCACAGTTTGAAATACTATCTTATTAAATCAAGTTTTATAGAAAATGCAGAATTTTGTTTTAGTTTTTATTTTTAAGCCCTGTTTTTAGCACACAGAACACTTCCTTGCGTCGGGGGAAAGAACAGAAGTCACTGATAGAAAGTCTCTAAAGCTGGATTGCCATGGGAAGCACCTTTCTCTGTGTTGTTTTTTTTTTTTTTTTTTTTAATGAGGGGGCGGGTACCAGGGATTGAACTCAGGGGCAGTCGACCACTGAGCCACATCCCCAGCCCTATTTTGTATTGTATTTAGAGACAGGATCTCACTGAGTTGCTTAGCACCTCTCTGTTGCTGAGGCAGCGTTTGAACTCACGATCCTCCTGCCTCAGCCTCCTGAGAGGCTGGGATTACAGGCATGTGCCATCACACCCAGCTCCCTGCTGATTTTGAAAGAATTCCTCTTGGCTTCTAGGAGGAGGGATTCCCTGATGTCGGCACACATGGCTACTTGGTACAAATGCCATGTGGTGTGGAAGCACTCAAACTCATCTTTACATCCTCCTCTCCTATCTGCCACAGGAATAGATTTAACTCCCCTAAACCCAGAGACCTGTTGGAACCCGACTCCCAACAACTGATTCTACCAGTGTGGCGGGCAAGCTGGACTTTGCAGTAACATCATTGAGATAGAGCCTGTGAAAAGAGCAGCAGTTCGTTTTCTAGACTGTGGATCTTCGGATTAACAATTCTTCCATTTTCATTTCACTTCTGGAAGTCAGGGTGGGCTCATGAAAAGTCATTAAACAACATGGTAAACGTGAAATGTCAACCCTTGCTCTAAAATTTCCCTATTCAAAGCATCACATGAAGACTTCATCGGGTTTTCCAGTGGCTTTCTGATTTTAGCAGCCCATTCAAAAAAGGGAGTTTGAAAGTTGTTACATACTGTTAACGATTGTGTCCGCTCATGTTCTGCCTGAAATACCAAGATGGTTTATGGAAAGTATCTTTAATAAAGCTGGAAACAGTTCGGCTTGGGGAAAATGAGAATCAGGGTTTAAGGAGCCACAATCCCTTTCGTCGGCATGGCCCTAGTGACATAAAGACCTTTCACTAAGCCCTACCTCTTGACAGTTCCATCATCTTCCAATAGCATCACCCTGGGGACCAGGGCTTTAATCCTTAGACCTTTGGGAGCCCTCAATATTCAAACTACTACAATAGCTGATTTCAAACACATATGCCATCTTCTAAGCACTTTACACATATTAGCACAGTTAGTTCTCACAACCCACCAATGCGGGTACCCCATTTTACAGATGAGGAATCTGAGACACAGCAATATTAAGTGACTCACTCAAGGTCACCCAGGTGGTGCTAGCACTTGAACCCAGCTCTTTGGCTCTGGTGCCTGTGCTCGTAACTACTGTTCCAGAGTGCTTTCATGGGGTTTGTACTTTTCTGGTGTTTAATTACATCTTCTAGAACTTTAATAATTTTAAACATGATTATTTTACATGTCTTTCAAATTATCATTCTAGGATGTGAAGTTTGGGGGAATCTCCTGGTGCAAATTATTGCATCATCTTTTTGGTTTATGAGCCCGTCTTTAGAAAGGCTTGTTTTTCTCTGAGACTCCCCTATCGCCTGGGTATCAGATGAGTCCCTCAAGAGCTCTTTTTCATTTTCCATAGAAGGCTCATCACACCTGGACCTTTTTTTTTGGTTGTTGTTGTTTGTTTGTCTGTCTATCTTCTCCGAGGACATTTATCATCTTGGTTCCTGGATCATCTGCAAAAATTTGAATCTCCAATTTAAGGAGGAAACAGACCTGAAGAATTTGTTTTCCAGATGAACATTATTCCCCATCCAGAGGCATACGAATTCTTCTGTGTCTCTCTGTGCCAGTGACGTGTTTCCTGATCTACTCTTCCGGGTAGGAACAGCCCCTTGGAAACCATGGCAGTTTTTCCCTAACCCCAGCTGTTGCAGCATCCCACAGCCTTGTCACGCTCCTTCCTTTTTGTCACTAACACCCTCAGAGCCTTCCTTTCCTCTTACCAATTCATCCTTGCATTTAAAATGATTTTTGCTCGATTTTGTTGAGCATTTCCAGGCAATGTGGAAGGAGAGTTTTCAACGTATCTTTTCCTCCTTCTTCTCTTTTGAAAATTAAAGTTCTCATATCAACCTTTAAAATATGTTATTTTTCTCCTCAGAAGATCAATTTTAAAAAAAGTTGGGGACATGCATAAAAGTGTTGGAAGGAAGATGCAAACTATTCATGATACCACTACTAGAAATCACCACTATGTGTTTACTTCTATGTATCTAAATATACATACATTCACGTGTATGTGGAGACATGTGTACTGTGTGACTGGATTCATAGGGGTGCATCTGTTGACACATGACTTTTCCACCTGATATTATATTGTATTTTTCTTATGTCATTGAAATTCATTTAAAAAACTACCAATCGCAAAAAATTAAACAATAAGATAACAAGTAACCCAATCAACAAATGGGCCAAGGACCTGAACAGACATTTCTCAGAGGAGGACATACAATCAATCAACAAGTACATGAAAAAATGCTCACCATCTCTAGCAGTCAGAGAAATGCAAATCAAAACCACCCTAAGATACCATCTCACTCCAGTAAGATTGGCAGCCATTATGAAGTCAAACAACAACAGTGCTGGCGAGGATGTGGGGAAAAGGGTACTCTTGTACATTGCTGGTGGGACTGCAAATTGGTGCGGCCAATTTGGAAAGCAGTATGGAGATTCCTTGGAAAGCTGGGAATGGAACCACCATTTGACCCAGCTATTGCCCTTCTCGGACTATTCCCTGAAGACCTTAAAAGAGCGTACTACAGGGATACTGCCACATCGATGTTCATAGCAGCACAATTCACAATAGCTAGACTGTGGAACCAACTCAGATGACCTTCAATAGATGAATGGATTAAAAAATGTGGCATTTATACACAATGGAGTATTACTCTGCACTAAAAAATGACAAAATCATGGAATTTGCAGGGAAATGGATGGCATTAGAGCAGATTATGCTAAGTGAAGCTAGCCAATCCCTAAAAAACAAATGCCAAATGTCTTCTTTGATATAATGAGAGCAACTAAGAACAGAGCAGGGAGGAAGAGCAGGAGGAAAAGATTAAACAGAGACATGAGGTGGGAGGGAAAGGGAGAGAAAAGGGAAATTGCATGGAAATAGAAGGAGACCCTCATTGTTATACAAAATTACATATAAGAGGTTTTGAGGGGAATGGGAAAAAAAACAAGGAGAGAAATGAATTACAGTAGATGGGGTAGAGGGAGAAGATGGGAGGGGAGGGGAGGGGGGATAGTTGAGGATAGGAAAGGTAGCAGAATACAACAGTTACTAATATGGCATTATGTAAAAATGTGGATGTGTAACCGATGTGATTCTGCAATCTGTATTTGGGGTAAAAATGGGAGTTCATAACCCATTTGAATCTAATGTATGAAATATGATATGTCAAGAGCTTTGTAATGTTTTGAACAACCAATAAAAAAAAGGAAAAATAAATAAATAAATAAAAAACTACCAATCGCAATTCCAGCTACTCTGGAGGCTGAGGCAGGAGGATCACAAGTTCAAGGTCAGCCTGGGCAATTAGTGAGACCCTGTCTCCAAATAAAATAAAAGGAGTAGAGTGCCTGTTTTAGCATATGTGGAGCCCTAGGTTCTATCCCCACCCAGTACCACAAATAAACAACCACAACAAAAATCTTCCATCTTAAACAACTTAAGGATAAAGGCATCGTCATGCATGGATTTGGCCAGCCATTCTGCAAGTGTACTATTCTATATCCTAGAAATAAAAAAAAAAAAAAAAAAAAAAAGTGTGGGGGTGGGGGGTAGGAGATATCCATACTAAGAGCCCTACAATCTTAATCAGCTTTGTGCCACTAATAGATGCCTATATTTAAAGAAGATATTGTTGTCTGTCTCCTACAGAAGTGATTTTCATTGACTATTTTGAGTAACTTGATTATATTTCTAGTCTCCAATTGCTGCACATCTTAAATACTCAGACACTCCCCCATTCCAGCTTTCTTGGCGGAAATTGCTCTCCCAGTGGAGCTGGGAATGTCTGAAGTAGTCCTCCAACACAGTTGCTATATATGGGCTGTGAGGGAACAGAATTTAATAGCAAGCCTCTCCATAGGCCAGAGGAAAAAGATGACCTAAAACCGAGGCTGAGAAATGACAAGTATGTTGCCTGGGATGGCACTCCCCGTCCCCCTGTCTAAAAGCAATTTGACTGCAAGGTCACGGACACCCTGTTTCACTCCGTCTTGCTAGGGTAGGTCTAGCTCTGGCACAGCCTTTCCATCTGCCTCCTGCATCCTGAGACAGTTGATAGAGGGATTAAAGAAGGCAGATTGAATATTTGGGAGGAGACAATCCTGGAAATTGTGAAAGGCAGGAAGAGTTAAGGATGGAAAGCATCCTCCAGAGACTGGGGCTCTCTGCTCACAGTAATCAAGAGATCAGCTTAGGGCTGTGTGTGGTGGTACACGCCTGGAATCCCAGCAGCTCAGGAGGCTGAGGCAGGAGGATCGCAAGTTCAAAGCCAGCCTCAGCAAAAGTGAGGCAATAAGCACCTCAGTAAGATCCTGTCTCTAAATGAAATACAAAATAGGGCTGGGGATGTGGCTCAGTGGTCGAGTGCCCCTGAATTCAACCCCTGGTAACAACAATAACAACAACAAAGAAAGAAATCAGCAGCACGATAAAATTACAAACATGTGTCCCTTTCTTCCAAGTTGTTCCATGGCCCTTCCCAGTTGCTAGTGCTATGCAGTGTGCTGGCCATATGTATTTGAGTTCCAAGTTAAGAGTGTTTTTTATTATTCTTTTTTTTTTTGCAAGTTAGGTTTTTTTTCTTTTTAAAAAATCTGTTCTTTTTAGATATACATGACAGTAGAGTGTATTTTGACATATGATACATACATGGAGTATAACTTATTCTAATTAGGATCCCATTCTTATGGTTGTACATGATGTGGAGTTTCACTGGGCAAGTTAGGTTTTTGAGACTCAAAGTTTCAAGGTAGTTTGAAATGAGATTCTTAAAATTTGTAATAGAAGAAGATCAAAAGATAGGGTTTACATTGTCAGCATATTAGAAAGAATAACTAGGTGACTCTCCTGCAGATTAAAGTTTGTCTATACTTCGTTAAAAATTTTGTTAGTAAAGAAAAATAACGAAATTAAATATTAGATACTGATGAGTTCCTAAAAGGGACACAAAAATGTCTGACAGTGGGCAAAGACATATAAAGGACTGTCATTCAGAATAAGGTGGGTGAAGGGTGACCTGCAATGACACGATGACCCAGGATGAGATAGGACACATCACCTCTGGGTTACATCTCTCTGCAGGGGAATGATCTGGACTAAATGCCTCCCAGTGCCAGGATGCCCAAGAAACCCTGAGGTGCCATGGCAGAGAGAAAGAAGCCTGTGAGAATAGTCTGAATCCAGTGAAACCTAAAATCCTCAGAAAAAGCAAAAACAACTGGTCTATCTGGAGCTTACTTGATTGTTTTTTCTGCCATCGGTGAAATGAGGTCTCAAAAGGGACATTAAATTATGTTACAGGAAAATAAAGTTCAATCTCTTGCCTATTTGAGTTTGTGGCCTGTGAAAAATTTGCCCACTAATGTAGGAGAAGCCACAGGAGGGCATTTATCATAACCAGGCAGGAGGGTGTCTCGTGGGATTCAAGGGAAAGAGTGGGGCTGGCTTCAGAAAAGATGAGAACCAGGAATTGGAAAGTCATTGGGATCTTTTCTCGGCTTTCATTACTGCGTCTTCCTGAGCACCTGCTTCCCCTTTCTCTCCCTGAGGACCAGCTTTCTCTGCTTCTCCCACTGCATGTCTGAATATAGTGGCACCAGATCCTAGGTAGTGTGACCTAGTTCTAGTCTCTTGACCTTGTTTCTACTTTCTTGGACAAGAACCTGATTGGCCCACTTTGGTCCCATTCCTGGCTTCCTCTGTTCAATCAATGGTGGCCGGGGGGCGGGGGGCACTGACATGACTGCTGTGTATGTCCATCACCTTGGGTCAGGGGGCAGCCACCAGGGAACTGGAAATGGCTGTGAGGTGGGAAGATACTCCAAAAAAGTCGCTGTGGGGCCACTGTCACTTTTCTCATCTGCAAAGTAAGAGGAATACCAACTATGATATCCCTACTTTTAAGTGAAAACAAAGGGAACTCACATGTATTGACTTTTCTCCAGGTACCAAATGTTGTTAGAAGTTAACAAGGTTACCTTAGCTCATCCTCAAAACAACTGTGAGATGGGCATTTTAATTTCCATCTTTATAGATAAGGAAATTGATGCTCACAGACATTAAATCTCATAGCTAGCAAGTGGCATAAGTCAGATGTGAACCCAGACAGAGCCAGTGCTACAGCCTGGGAAAGAGCTATTATTAAGATTGAGATAATGTCTGAGAGCTGTGTGTTACATTCTCAGTTATTAATAAATTCCCTGGGACACTGTCTTGCATGTAGTAAATGCTGAGCATTGGAAGTCTCATTAATAAGAGCATCTCGCCCTTCAATTAGAGCAGAAGTCTTTGCAGAGTGTTTTTGCTCAAATTAATCCACCAAACACCTCTGAGAAGTGGGTACCCATCTGCCTTAACAAGTTTCTGCCAAGGCACGTTTTATTAAAAATGAAAAGGGAGATAAAAACAGCAGCTGATACCCTTTTTTTTTTTTTTTTTTTTTTTTTTTTTAATCTTAGCTGATACCCTTTCTAACTTGAATTGACCTTCAGCCACCATTTGGTGCGATGGATTCGAGGGCTTCTACGGCTGCTATCCTGCTTCATGTCAAAGTGTGAATTTGCCGGCTTAGGAGCCTGTTGTCACAATCTTAGGATGTATTTATGTGTTCTGATCTTCTGACCTTCTGAGCTAAATATAACTCTTTTTGGTACTGAGCTGATACACAAAGCTCAGGAAGAGATATTTGTCAACAGGCAATGATTAATCACCTACTGTATTTTCAGCCCTGAAGAGGCTATCTGAGAGGCTTAATATTCTCAACCATCAAAAAAGCTAAGAACCTAGTCATTAGGAAAGCACAAATGAAAGTCACAATGAGATGTCATTCCACACTTACTACTATGGTCATAATTAGGGGGAAAAAACCAGACAATAGCAAGTGTTGGCAAGGGCGTGGAGAAATTGGAACCTTTGTAGATTGCTGGTGAGAACGTAAAATGGTGCAGCTGCTGTGGAAATCAGTCTGGCAGCTCCTCGGTGAGTTAAACATAGAATTACCATATGGTCTAGCAATTCCACTCCGGGGTGTATACCCAGAAGAATTAAAAACAGGTGTTCAGATAAAGGCTTGTAAACAGATGATCACAGAAGCTCTTTGTAAAAGTCAAAAGGTGTTCCTAAACTGATGCATCTATAAGCAAAATGTGGTATATCTGTGCAATGAAATACTACTTAGCCCCAAGAAAGAACAAAGTACCAATGTATGCTACAACATGGAAAGAGCTTGAAAACATGATGATACGTGAAAGAGCCAGACACAAGAGGTCACATGGCATCCGATCCCATTTATGTGAAATATTTAGAATAGATAAATCCATAGGGATCAAAAGCAGACTAGTGATTTCTAGGGGTTGGGGTGAGAGAAGAAGTTGAATAGATATGGAGTTTCCACTTGGGTGAATGAAATGGTCCAGTGGCGAAGGTTACATAACATTATGAATATGCTAAATATCATTAATGGCAAACTTTATGTTTCATATATTTTACCAAAATTAATTAAAAAAATACCTAAGAACCTCTTTGCAAAAATCACCAGCAGTTTTCCTTTCTTCCATGGGCATAGAAGTGAATGGATGAGCTTAAAATGTATGTTTCAATGTTTCACTGAATTCCTTAAAATTCTTGGAAGAAAATCTTTGGGCACTTCCAGGCCCTCATCCCTGGCAAGTTTCATGGCTCTGCCATTGCACCTCCAAGATTTTTCATTCAATCTGTCCCTGTAAAAAATTTCTAGCCTTTTTTTTTTAAACCCAAGTCAATTATGGTCCATTTTGTGATGTCCATTTTACCTGTGGGAAAAATGAAGCAAAGAGCCAATGTCAGAGTCAAAAGATGCATACCACGATTAGACTAATGAGCCAGACAGCAGGGTTTTCACATGAAAAAAGACCTATCTCTTCCTTCTCAGGTCTGCCTCTTCTTTGACCTGCACATGATTCCATTTCCTTTTAGATGTCAGAAAGACACTAGTCAGAAACACTCCGAAAGGGATGGGAGTAGCCCAAGGGATGAAGAATTTCTTTTCTTTTTTTTTTTTATTGTTGGTTGTTCAAAACATTACATAGTTCTTGATATATCATATTTCACACTTTGATTCAAGTGGGTTATGAACTCCCATTTTTACCCCGTATACAGATTGCAGAATCACATCAGTTACACTTCCATTGATTTATATAAGGAGAGTAACTAAGAACAGAGTAGGACGAAGAGCATGAGAAGAAGATTAACATTAAACAGGGATGAGAGGTGGGAGGGAAAGGGAGGGAGAAGGGAAATTGCATGGAAATGGAAGGAGACCCTCTGGGTTATACAAAATTACATACAAGAGGAAGTGAGGGGAAAGGGAAAAATAATACAAGGGGGAGATATGAACTGCAGTAGAGGGGGTAGAGAGAGAAGAGGGGAGGGGAGGGGAGGGGAGGGGGGATAGTAAAGGATAGGAAAGGCAGCAGAATACAACAGACACTAGTATGGCAATATAAAGAATTCAGTTTCTTGATGTTCTTTATTTTATATGGAAAATGAGTTGGGTGGATTCTTTTGTGATTTTTAATCTCTATATTTCTGCCCAGAGACACATTTTGAAAGAGAATGATGTTTAAATTTCCAAATCAACAAATAATCAGGGTCAAAGGTCCAAAACTTGATAACTGCAATTTCCAGGGGAAACGTTGGCCTGCTGAGAGTAGGTCTGCCCCACACATACAGCGTGCTCACATTTCTCCTGCCTAAAGCCTCAAGCTGCTTGGATTCATTGTATAGGAGTTCCTTCCACCTAGGTTGCTACAATTCCAATTGCCACGGGAACTTTTGAAGAAGGCTGAGCCAGATAGGCCTTAGAGTCTTAGGGGACATCAATATGCTTAGATTTATAGATGGAAATATAGCTGGTCCCCGACTTGATGGTTGGACTTCCTAAGGATGAGAAAGCAATACACATTCATAGAAGCTTTGATACTTTCTGGACCCATGATCTGCAGTCCAACATTCTCTCTTTATGTCAGTCAGCCACACAATCACAAGGGGGAACCACTGATCTACAGTGTGCTGCGTTGCTAAGCTAGGGTGTTCAGTTCATTAGGTGGATTTTCAATTCCCAGTGAGTTTATTGGGTTACCCCATTAGAACTCAAGAAGCATCTACAGTAAAAGAATTCCGAGAGCTATGACCAAAGAGATGAGAATGTCAACATGAAATTTGTGTTTCTGCCTGCGTGTCCATCAAATGGACTTCATTTTAAGAGGGAGAATCAGAACACATTGTCTTGGGAGCTGCTGTAGGAAATGGTCCATCTGGCTATTTTAATTGGGCTTGGAAGAGAAATACCATCAGATCTATATATGGATCTCTCAGTGTCCTCACTGCCAAATACACACAGACATGCAAGACCCTAAAACTGTGTCGCCCTTTGGGCTACACTTCCCACTGTCTTTCCTCCCCACTTAGTTTCCTAATAGGGCTACCATGACTCATGCTCAGCTTCCTGTACTCTGCAATTCCACCCTCTCCCAGGGTGTTCGTTGTCATTGTTGGTGTTTTAAAATCGTGATTCCCTAACATGTTGCCTTATAATTGTAAAGTGGTTCTTTCTGTCTGGTAGTCTCCTGCATCTGTGTGGATAGGAATATTACATCAGCTGTTGAAATAGCTGCCATTCAGGGTGTCTCCCTGGCTCCCGGTCATTGAGCACATCTCCATCTCCACAAGGCAGCTGTATCTGTGCCCGAGGACTCTGCCCTCCTGGCTGTGGGTGGACACCTGACCCAGGGGAGCCCATCAGGTTGGGATTGGATCCAGAGGTGGAGTCCTGCCTGTTAGCTGGAATGAAGGCTTGTAGGCACGGGGAGTCTAAAGGTGTCACCGTGGGAGCATGTTCTCCTTCGCGTGCCTAGAGAAGCAGAGAAGTGGACATTTGAAGAGAAAGGGGGAACTGATATGCAAAGCAAGGGAAACAATGAAAAAATGATACAGCCAGAGAGAGGGAGATGGCTGTCAGATGAAGAGGGAGAAAGGTGGGGGAAGAGAGGAGAAAATAAAACAAAACAAAACAAAAGAAACGAATTCCTGGTACAGTTCCAGGTCCTGATCCTTGGCTCTCACAAGACCCGCTCCTGTCCTTGGCTTCTGTGATATTTTATTTTTTATTTTTATTTTTATTTTTTTTTTTGTACTGGGGATTGAACTCAGGGGCGCTTAACCACTGAGCCACATCCCCAGCCCTTTTTTAATATTTTATTTTGAGACAGGGTCTCGTGAAGTTGCTTACGGCTGAGTTGCTGAGGCTGGCCTTGAACTTGCGATCCTCTTGCCTCAGCCTCCTGATCTACTGGGGTTATAGGCATGCACCACTCTTCCTGGCTAGATTCTCTGGATTTGTATACAAAGTTCCCTTGACGTTTCCCCCCTGTGATAGCTTGAATGAGTTTCTATTATTGACTAATTGGAAGTCCTTTATTAAGACAATTAGAACCTATATTTTAGTTAGTTTTGAACCTTGGAACAGAAAATTGAACCTTGATTCTCTCTGAATTAATAAAATACAGTAATAGAGATTTACACCCAACCCATTTGTTTTATAGTGAAAGCAGTGGTGCCCAAGGAAATCATGGCTCACCCAAGGTCACGGTTAGGAGTTGGTAGAGCCAGAACTAAGCCATAGATCTTTTAACAGCCCTCTGATGTCTTCTCCACCAAACAAGGCTGCCTTTATGTGACATCGTTCAGCATCATATCTGGTGCGGAGAAAACACGATCCCTGTTCTGAATGATGTGGTAGGTCTAGCCTAACACAGCCTCTGGTATCAGACTTTTAAGGAAGAATTACAAGAAACTTGGAGAGAAAGAAAAAATATGAATCTCTCAATTTCTGAGCTCCAAGACACTAAAGAGTATATGAACTCAAAGCTGTTTGGGGTTGTCTTTTTAGTATGAGAAGATAGCCCTGAAAAACAGCCAGCATAGAGGAAAATAGAACTAAGAGATGGAGAGAGGTAGATACCCAATAACTTGACTTAGGCACCTAGATTCAACCATGCCTGAAGCTGTTCTTGGTCATCAGACTCAGGCATTTCATTTTTTAACTTGAGTTAGCTTGAGTTGCCTTCCTACTACAGTCATCCCTCAATATCATCAGGGATTTGTTTCAGAACCCCCTTGTGGATACAAAAGTCCACAAATGCTCAAGTCTGTTATATAAAATGACATCATATTTGCATTTAACCCATGCACATCTTCCTATAAACTTAATTAAATTATATTTATATTACTTGTAATACTGAATACAATGTAAATGCTATGTGAATAATTTTTATACTGTATTATTTAGGGAATGATCACCAAAAAAATTCTGTACATGTTCACTACAGGTGCGTTTTTGTTTTTTGTAAATTTTTTTTTTTTTTACAAGAGAAAACCCTCTTCTTTGATTAAACAAAAATAAAATAAGTTGCATAGGAACAATTTTAAAATCCAAAGAGACATCAACTTTGTTTTAAGACCGGAGAGGCTGATACAGCATCTCCTTGCTACCTTTATTGCCTGTCATGCCTACAGCTACAATATGAATACTTGGGATTTAAAAGTCAAAGCCAAAAGAAAGGAGGGAGAAAAGACAAAGAAAAACCCACTTTTGCCTAAAGATTTGGGGGAAAATCCTTACTTCCTCAACCACCCATTGAAATGACGGGCTTGGCCTTACCAAGGCCAAGACCACTTAAAAAGTGGCAAGGGGCAGTCGGTACCCTACATGGGCTGACAGTATGCTTTCTGCAGCCAGGAAAGTTATTCTAGTGGGTATTTCTCCTATCAGTTTGCCTGAAACAAATAATAAAAATGAGAGGTTTAACTTAGTTATTATGACTAACTTCACAAGAGGCCTATGTTAGAGTCCCCAATCCTGCATTTACTTTTTCAACAAAACCAAACCCTCCAAAACAAAACAAAAACAAACCTCAACCAAATCACATATTCTTTTTTTTTTTTTAATTAAAAAAAAAATTGGTACTGGGGATTGAACCCAGGGGTGCTTAACCACTAAACCATATTCCCGCTCCCCCCTTTTTTGTATTTTATTTAGAGACAGGGTCTCACTGAGTTGTTTAGGATCTCTCTAAGCTACTGAGGTTGGCTTTGAACTTGTGATCCTCCTGCCTCAGCCTCCCGAGCCACTGGGATTATAGGCATGCATCACCACACCCAGCCTGTGTCACATACTCTATACAAAAAATTAAAGCATTTTGCTAACCAGGCATGAGCTAATGGGCAAAATTTAAAAAGATTCATGAAAAATTATTTATAACCCTCCTACTTAACCAACGCTATCTACCATACTAGTTAAAAACATCTCTGTATCTGCCCACCTCACTTGCATTGTCTTTCGGGGGCGGGGGAAATATCTTACCACCCTAAACACAAGAAAACCCCCATACTTCTGAAAAATCTTCCTCTAAAGAAAGACAGTGATACAGATTGCTAGAAACATAATGCACTATTACAGAGCTGGTCATTGAATGAAACTAAACACTTTGCTACACACATCAACATTCAGGCAGTGTGCTCTGCAATAGCTTTGATAGAATTAAGAAAAATCCTACCTGAGCTCATAAATTAATACAATCTATAAAAGGAGGTTTAAGCCCCTGTGGATGCACAAAACTTTTAGAACAATTACTGGTTAAATAATAATGAAATACATCCCGCCAGGCTGGTTTGTTAACTGAAAGATCAGTTTTTAAATAAACATCATTGAGCTGGGTGCAGTGGTGCATGCCTGTAATCCACTGCTCTGGAGGCTGAGGCAGGAGTTTCATGAGTTCAAAGCCAGCCTCAGCAAAAGCAAGGTGGTAAGAAACTCAGTGGGACCCTGTCTCTAAATAAAATACAAAATAGGGCTGGGGATGTGGCTCAGTGATGGAGTGCTCTTGAGTTTAATCCCCGGTACCTCTGGTCCCCCCACCCCCAAAATAGACATCTTTGAGGCATTTCCTCATATGACATTTATAACCCCAGCTCTCATCACTACAGTGGTGTTAGGACCCTCTCTTCCCACTGAACCAAAAATTAGCCAGGGAAGAGGAGGGACATAGGGTCAATACAGTATGTCCTGATAATGTGCTTCTCAAACTTATCAAGTATTTTTCAAATATTTTTGATCCAAGATTGGTTGACTCCTTGGATGCAGAACCCACAGGTATGGAGGCCAACTCTATATGCAATCAAGGAACAAGGTAGAATACCAAAACATTGATTACTAACCATTTAATATTGTATACTTTTGCTTCTTGTTTTTATATGTTCCAGAGATATATTTGGGTCATTGTAAACAGATGTTAATAATTTGCGCTGGGGCTGGGGTTGTAGCTCAGTGGCAGAGCACTTATCTAGCATGTACTAGGCCCTGGGTTCGATCCTCAGCACCAAATAGAAATAAGTAAATAAAATAAAGGCATTGTGTCCAACTACACCTAAAAAATAAATATTAAAAAAAATTGGGGGCTAAAAGCTTAATTACACAAGCATTAAAGCTAACCTAAGAGCAATGGTAACAAAGAAAAACAACAGCATATGCACTTTTGTTTTCCAAAGAAAAAGTAATTTTGTCCTAAAGTGGTAGTTTTTAACTGTGTGTGGGCAGGGGTGGGAGGGTCAGGGGGTGAGGAGCTGGGGATTTTGAATCCAGGGTCTTGCAAATGCTAGGCAAATGCTATCTCACTGAGCTATCTCCCCAGTCATTTACTTCTTTTCTTACTTATTCATTCATTCAGAACTAGGGATTGAACTTGGTGTTGTTTTACCACTGAGCTATATTCCCAGAACTTTTTATTTTATCTTGAGATAGTATCTTTCTAAATTGCTGAAGCTGAAATCAAACTTGGGATCCACCAGCCTCCGTCCCTGAGTAACTGGGATTACAGGCATGCATTGGGCCTTGGAATTTTTTGTTAGGGTTCTGATCTCTTTTATTCTCTTAGGGCTTATTAAGGACCCCAGATCATTTCTTTTGGTGGATTATAACTGTCAATATTTAACATATTAACAATAGGAGCCAATTTTTTAATGTTTAATGATTCATATGAAGACAGCAATGATGAATGTATTAACAATAAATAACATCTTAGTTAACATAATTAACATCTTAGTATTGTAGGATTAGTTTTGACCTTGCAAATCCCCTGAGATCAGTTCTAAAGAAAAATTTCAGTTTGTTGTGGAATATGAAACAAAGATAAAACTCGGAAAGCTAGTTTCATTCACCTTAGTTTATAACATTTGAGTCGGAAAAATAGCTCTGTAATATGTTAGAATCTTAGTAAAGTTTGACTAATTTGGGTGGGCTTGTTTTCTTGGTTTACCGATTACTGCCTTCACATACAGTGAAAAAGTTATCCATTACTTGCTGTGTCATCTACCTGGATGGCAAAGATTCTGGGTCTTTCCAGAATAATTTCCCATTCTTTGTATTGACTTTATTATAACCTCCATTTAAGGAAACAAAAATACGAAAGTTTTCTACTTATGAAGGAGCCAAGGTTCGTTTAAATCATGTTACCTTCCATGTTTACATTCAAATGCTAGATCGTGACTCTAATTAGATTAGATAATACAATACTGTTTCTAAGGCACCCAGGATCCGATCCTGTCTTAAGTATCCAAATACCCTCTGACATTTTTTTGTTTATTTTCATTTTCCAAACAATTAGGTCTTAAATTGAAATAAAATAAAATCAGGATTTTTTTTGCATCCTTTAATCGTATATATATTAAACCTTTTTATTGCAGTAAAATATATGGAAAATAAAACCATTTTTAAATGTACGAAAAATCAGGATATCTTTTACAAAACCATCTCTGGGACTTTCCAGTGGGTGCCTGGAATATCAGCAGGCCTAGCTCCTTCATGCTAGCAAGCTGTGGCTGCTGCTTTCTCTGCTGTTGCAGGAGTCCTGTGAAAGGGCTTGAAGTCAGAGGAGATGCTCAGCCTTCCCCACAGATCTTCCCTAGATCTGTGTAGGTAAAATACTGTTGATATAAGTATTTCAGAAACCCTATGCTTTATAGGAGATTTGTCAATGCCCTGACTATCCATTTACCTTGTAGACAATGCTGATCAGAACTCTGCTGAAGTAGTGTTGTGGTGTTTTCTTGTGTTTATCAGAGTCCTGGCAGCACTTTGCCTGATGATATTAGACACCAGGAAGATAGCATTCTTAATCCGAATTTCAGGAACTATTTAAAATGCTCCCTTGGCCTGGTCATAGCTTATCATTTTAATATAGTATTTTTAAAACTTTTAAAATTCGTTCTTTTTATATATACATGAAGTAGAGTGTATTTTGACATAGTATACATACATGGAGTATAATTTATTCTAATTAGGATCCCATTCTTATCTTTTTATGGGTGGGGGGTGATTACCAGGGATTAACTTAGAGGCTCTCAACCACTGAGCCACATCCCCAGCCCTATTTTGTATTTTATTTGGAGGGCCTCGCTTTTGCTGAGGCTGGCAATCCTCCTGCCTCAGCCTCCTCAGAGCTGCTGGGATTACAGCGTGTGACACCGTGCCAGGCTCTAGGATCCTATTCTTGTGGTTGAACATGATGTGGCATTTCCCTGGTCCTGTATTCATATACATGAGCATAGGAAAGTCATGTCCAATTCATTCTACTGTCTTTCCTGTTGCCATGCCCCTCCCCCCTTGATTCTAGCATTTTTTTTTAATTTGACTTTAGCATCTCCTTACCAGTGTTTTGCAAATGGAGACGCATGTCAGATTTACCTATGGAGCTTTATAAAAAGAAAGATGCCACAGCCCTCCTCCTGGATCTCTTCATTCATATCCTTGTTCTCAGGACCATTATAACTCATGATTATTTTCCTCCACAAAAATCATGTTCCTACATTTTATGGGCCAAATAGGCTTTATGCTTATACTTACCAATCATTTATTTTTCTCTTTTTTGAAATGACTTTATCTTTGTTTGGCATGCCTCATGAGCAATCAGATTTACTTCTTGATTACATTATAATTAGGCATGCCCCCCCTTTCAATTTGATGGTTATTCATTACAAATTAACCATTTTGCAGATGGACATAATACCTTTATTTTTATGCCAGTGCCTCACACTTGCTAGGCAAGTGCTCTACCACTGAGCTACCACACAGGCCCTGTTTCTTCTTAAGCTATCTGTAACCTATAGAATTCAGTAGACTCTGCTTTTGTAAACTGAGATGAAAGATCTAAAATGATATTTGATTTTCACTGATCCCACATCATTCAGAAACTCCTAATTAACCCCCTTACTTTTGTATTACTATATTTATATGCAAAAGTTCTATAAGAATCTGTTTTGGGGGCTGGGGCTGTAGCTCAGTGGCAGAGTGCTTGCCTAACAAATGTGAGCCATTGGGTTCCTTCCTTAGCACTGCATAAAAAAATAAACAAATAAAATAAAGGCATGCTGTCCATCTACAACTAGAAAAAATATTTTTAAAAAAAGAATCCATTTTTCTTCTTACTAGAATGTCATTGTACCCCATGAACAGTAAAATCAGGGCCTTAGCTGGAGTGTCACTTTGGGAATGCTATTCCTCTCAGGCCAGGAAACAGAAGAAATTTTGGAGAATTTAAAAAGAAATTCATCCAAACTTAGAGATGCTGCAGGAGAAATTCGGTGGTAAGAGTTTCCTAGCCACAGGATAACAAGGATTTTTAAAAGTCATCCTGGGATTTCTTAGGAAAACTAGACAGAGAAGTTGATTTTGTAATTGGTCAGTTCTTTATGGTCTCGGTGTTTGTAAGTCCAAGTTAAGAACAATCTGTCTTTGAGGTTGATCACAAAAGGAGAGGAAATGCTAGGGAAAAATCATGAAAAAACTTTGGAACAAACCAAAAGATGACTTGGTGTTTTCTGTGGGACCCTGTGCATCTTTTTATAACTCATCCTTCTGAATGCTGTGATTCTAGAGCTTGTGCCTTTTGTTGTCTTTGAAATGTTTTATTGAAAACTGATGAAAAACTCGTCCAATAAAATGCAATTCATTATTGTCCTTTGGATATTGACCATCTTTGCATCTATTTATGCATCCATCTCAACATTCCTGGTTCAACTACAAAAGTACAGTTCTTCAAATTCTCCTTCATTACATCTTACAGGTTCTCTCATTGACTAAAGAGTTAGATAATATTTCTAATGTTTCATTTTGTATTTGTGTAAGTGTCCTGATAGTGCCTTTCTGGAAAAGGAAATTGGAATTGGCCCATTAGTTTCTGACTCTTCCGTTACAATTTAAATGTGTCTCTTGTAAATGGTATAGAGATGAGTTTTATGTGATTTATCCTATCTGACAATCTGCTTCCATCTCTAGTTAAGTCTCTCACATTGGTTCCTGTACTTGCACTGATTATAATTACACTTAATTGCAATTATTTATTCCATCTCATTTTGTGCATTTTCTTCATAATGATTTTTCTTGATGTCAAAATTTCTTATTCTTTTCTTACTGTTTATTGGATCAACGGAGTTTTCTTTATTCCCCATTTTCCTTTCTACTTGTTTGGAATATTTTTCATTCTTTTTTATTTAATTGATTTTATTTTTTTGATATACGACAGTGGAATGCATTACAATTCTTATTATACATATAGAGCACAATTTTTCAGATCTTTTTATATAAAGTATGTTCACACCAATGCAGGTCTTTATACATATACTTTGTTTTGTTTTTGTTTTTTTGCATTACAATTCTTACTGCACATGTACACCACAATTTTTCATATCTCTGTTTGTATACAAAGTATGTTGACACCCAATTCGAGTCTTCGTACACGTACTTTGGATAATGATGTCCATCACATTCTACCATCCTTGCTAATCCCTTGCCTCTTCCCTTTCCCTCCCTCCCCTCTTCCCTATCTAGAATTCATCTATTTCTCCCATGCTCCCTGTTAAGGTCTGTAAACAAGTCAGGATGGCACCTGGTATTTTGCAAGAGAAATGTTAGAGTCTGTAAACAAGTCTGGATGGTGCCTGGCCAAATGCCAGAGGGAGTGGTTTGTGAAGTAACAAAAGCGAGCCATTAAGTGTGGAGATTCCTTATTGGTTGACTGCTGTATCTATTTTATGCTAATTAGATAAGCTGTGTAAAATGTATAAATATCGCTCAGATCCTACAATAAAGGGCTCTCACTCCTGCTGCATCAATCTACACAAGTAGTTCATCGCGCCCCCCCCCCCATTATTCTGCTGCAGCTGGACTGCGGCAGATGGTGGCCCGTTACGGGGAGCCCCGGGACACTCGGGGGTAAGTGACGAAAAAAGCTGCCCCATAGATAGGACAGGAGCAATCTGCTAGTCCCTAGGCAGATAGGGCGAGAGGAAAAATGGCCATTTCGAGAAAATGGAGAAGATTGATGCAGTATGTTTGTGTCTTGTTTTGTCTTGAAATGTTGTATTGTCTTTGTGATGAAAATATGGAAGGGGTGAGAGAAGTAAATTGATAAGGGAAAAAGGCACCCCAGTGGAACCAAGAATAGTTAGGGCATGTGTTGATAAAAGCCCAGAAACTCGAGTCAGAAAGAAAAAGAAAGTTCAGAAGAAGAAGGATTATCAGGAAAAAAGTTGCAGCAAAAGGCTACTACTGATACCGGAAGGTGCATGAAACGACAAGGCGGCTGCCACCTGCCCAAGCCGATCATGGCGCAACAAGAATTTTCCAAGCGGCAGTTGCGGGCTTCCCCCCCCCCCTCCCCCGGGGGGAGGGGATCGCCACTGTGAGCCCAAATCTAGACCTGACCTGGAGGCACAGTCTCGCAGGCTTTTGCTCCCTGTGCCCGGAAGCAGTTTGAGTCTGGAACTCTCCCCAGGGCCATCTGGGGCTGCCCGGGATGCTACATCTGGCAGAAGATGCTACTGCCGTCCCTGAAGTTTGATCATTTCCAAGGCCAGTAACTACAATGGGTCTCCCACACCTGGAGGCTGATGAGTAATGAGTACTATTAAGGCTTATTTCAAATGTAAAAAACCTTGAGATAATGTACTAAATTGTTCAGAAGGTTGTTTTCTTAGTGAAATGCTACAGGATTTTCTTTAGCCATCCGGCCTTCGTTCCAGTGCCGGTGAAAACAAAGGTGAAAGAATTCACAATGTTGCTGAGAACCAGAGGAAACTTCAGCTGAGAACCCGACCAGACTTCAAAGCTGTTGCTATTTCTGCTGCTACAACTTAAGCTAGCTGCCTGCAGAACCTACCTGGACTGTGATTTACCTGGACTGTGAGTTAATCTATTGAGACACTGCTTTATCTGGACTGAGCCAACAAACTAATCTACAACAAATTGTAACTCGGTATCTTTGCTAATGGTGTCATTGCTGGTATAATTTTTCCAAGGGCTTCTTGCATGGAGCCATCAATTAGCTTGGAATTGTAACATTTTGTATCCTCCCTTTCTGTTTCTAGCAGGTTATTTATGGTGTTTCTGTAAAAAACACTATGGTCGTTATTTAAATTAAACAAAAGGGGGAAATGTTAAGGTCTGTAAACAAGTCAGGATGGCACCTGGTATTTTGCAAGAGAAATGTTAAAGTCTGTAAACAAGTCTGGATGGCGCCTGGCCAAATGCCAGAGGGAGTGGTTTGTGAAGTAACAAAAGCAAGCCATTAAGTGTGGAGATTCCTTATTGGTTGACTGCTGTATCTATTTTATGCTAATTAGATAAGCTGTGTAAAATGTATAAATATCCCTCAGATCCTACAATAAAGGGCTCTCACTCCTGCTGTATCAAGGTACACAAGTCATTCGTCAACCCCCCTGGCATCTCCCCATCCCTACCCGACTATGAATCAGAGTCCTTATATCAGAGAAAACATTCGGCATTTGTTTTTTGGGGATTGGGTTTCATTTTAGTATTCCAATTCAAAGATTCTAAAGTTTAGTGGTTAGCCTTGTGGCAGAGACTACTAGATACCCTGCAATAGTCATTCTCCATGTCTCTTTAACAGTAAAATGCTGAGAAATATGCCTTGAAAAAAAAACAAAAACAAAAAAAACAAACCCTGCATTTCTGAAATAGGTAGAAGAGAAATACTAATATGTAAGGAGAAGTTGTTGGCTAAGTCTTCTGGAAAGACTCACTAAAAGAGTAATAACAGATGGCCTATGATCCTTTGTCCTTCCCTTCTTTATCCAGCTTGGAATGTGGCTGTGATGGCTGGAACTCCAGAACCATTGTGGAACTCTGAGTAGAAGATAGATGCTAAGGACAATGGAGAAGAAAGAAGAGGCGCTCATCCACTGATCCAGGAATGGCCAAATCTGTTCTAAACTGCCCACCTCTAGATTCTACTCATGTGAAACTAAAATGTCTATCTTGTTCAATCATTTTAGTCAAGATATTTGTTATTAGATAAATCTTCATTATTAAATGAATGAATACCATACAATTTTAGCATGCATACTTGATTTAACAAAATCTCTAATTAATTTGTACTCTATACATATTATATACAATGGCCACAGCTATATGAACTGTGTATATAGGCAAATTTATATTTTTAAAATGTCTTTTGGATTCTTTGTATCTTTCTCCTGTTGCATGCAAACATACACACCCACCTTCACATATTTATTTTCTCAAATTCTTACAACAGGTTCATGGGAATATATCCATTTTTATAGCTGAGGAATTGGGTTCCCAGGGGTTAGGTAACTTACCCAAGGCCACACTGCTAAGTAGTGTCAACTCCAGTGTCTTTCTGCCACCTGCCACCTTTCCATTGTGCCATGAATCCACCCTACTCTTTCGAGGCTCCCTTCCCATCATGGTAGCTGATGACCGGCACACTGGAGCAAGGCACACCCCCTGCTACCATCCAGGTCACAGGAGCACTGTGGTCAGTGGATGTGCCATGAGAGGTAAGGCTGCGCACAGAACTGCAGCAGCTTCTGGTTAGCAAATAACCTGCACACGCACCTCTTCTGGAGGAAATCCCACATCCTGGCAGGAGTTCCCCAGTGAGGTGCTGGGACCTCTCCCTGGAGAGTGAGCTCATATGCCTGGGCCCTAATTAGCCTCAGCAGACAAATAAAATAGACGCAAGGCTGTAATCATGATCGGAAGGTGAACAGAGGAAAATGGTAGAAGTACAGTTTTGCCACCTTGAAGTCTGTGTTTGCCTCTTGGCACCCACTATGATATTACTGAGAAGGAAGTTGGCTGTGTCCTGCTTTGCTGGAGTGAGGTGCAGGAGTAGGAGGGGGGATGGGAAACTATTCTGGCTGAGAATAAAGGGGAGTGACTGAACAGTAACAATACCCATGTGGATAAAAAGAAAGTGAAAAATCAGAAGTGAATATTTCTGTTTCTTTGACATATCTTAAAGCAAAATATTTGCAAGGTAAATTTGTTCACCTAGTCATGTTTTAAGAAAAATGTAGGTAAGTCGTGTAACCTATACACCCCTCAAATTCTAGATCCAAACCTTAGAGAGGAATAGAAAAAAATAATAATCTGTAAAAAACTATTATCGGCAGTTTCAGAAACAAAATTCAAGATGAACTTTCCCAGCCAGAAGGTGGAAACGCTGAAGTAGATCCTTCTCCTGAGCTTTATTGGCATTTGGGGTAAATCGCAAGGACTCATTTGTGTCAATTTAAAATTTTTGTTGATCTCCCAACTTCCTTTTTCTCCAGACTCTAGTTCAATAAAACATTAGCTGTGGCACAAACTTAATTCACGTGCCTGCCCTCTACTTACCCTCCCAGGTCCCTTTCCTGTGCCCTGGTGGGAGGGGCTGACTCTCAGTTCCAGTGGTGCTGTCTTGGGCTTCGTTTCTCAGAACCTAGTGTCCTTTCACCTCCCTCACCATCTCTACCCTCTGGGAGAAATAACAGGCTCGGATGCCTTCTGCCTCCTGGAGCTTGGGGTCCACACAACAACCTTGGGCTAAGACCAAGGGTGAGTGTGGAAGCAGCAGTGCTTCCCTCTCAAGCTCTCTACTAGATAACCCCAGGGCTGTGTAGGGGAAGCAGATTTACCAAAGAGTTGGGCTCATTAAATGGACTTACAGTGTGGGATGGCATAAAGGGTCTCATTGTATGATAAAGTCGACCTTACACTGGAACAAAAACCACAGAGAACAGGGTGGATCGAGAGCCTTCTTTAGCAGGAGAATCTGGGTAGGCTTTGCCACTGGGCACTTGGCTCCTGAGACCTCTCAGCCAGCCGGGTTTGCACACATAATCTCTTCTTCCCAGCCCACATCATTCAATGACAGATGTCAGTTTTCAGAGACAGCAAAGTCCAGATTTATACAAACAAGCAAATGTTTCTGTAGGTGCAATGAAGATTGGGCAACTTTTCTCCCTACCAATGGGCTAAGTTTTGATTTCCCTTCTACTTCCAAAGTATGGCTAAAACTTTATGGGAACATAAAAAGGGGGTTTGAGAGCCCCTGATGTTCCTTCACCCACTGGCAACACAAAAGACTGAAAGACGTTCTGAAATGAACATTGTCCTGCCCTTGGGTCTCCAGCACATCCCTACATGCGATACCCCATAGGAATACCCCCAAGCCAGAGGGAGGCAGAGTGAAGATTGGTTATCTTCTCCTGTAAGCACTGGTGAGTTTCCAGTTGCTTTATGGAAACCAAGGTTGGAGCAACTTCTGTAGATGAACTTTTGTGAATGAACTTCAGTTGCTGGATGTACACATGCTTTCCAATTGTTAATAAGAATTACCAAACTGAACTGACACCAGACTTTTCTAATTCTGCAGTTCTCAAGTGGGGATAATTTTGTTCTCCAGAAGACATTTGCCAAGGTCTGGAGACATTTTTGGGTATAACAAAAGGGAGAAGGGAAGGGAGAGCGACTTGTTACTGGAATCTAGTGGGAAGGGGCCCAGCACGCTACTAATATCCTACAATCCCAGGAAGGCCCCTGCAATGAAGAATTATCCCACATCAAGTATCAATGGTGCTGCCATTCAAAAACCCTGCTCTAAAAGCTTGGAAAAAATGAGATTTCACTGCATCTGTGACTAGTACTCACCATAACACCACCCTCCTATCACTTCTGAACTGTACTTGTATGTGTGTTGGGGGGCAGTGCTGGGGATTTAATCTAGGGGCGCATGACCATTGAGCCACATCCCCAGCCCTTTTTATTTTGAGACAGAGTCTCACTAAGTTGCTTAGCGCCTCACTAAGTTGCTAAGACTGGCCTCAAACTTGTCCTCCTGCCTCAGCCCCCTCAGTTGCTGGGATTTCAGGTGTGCGCCACCATGCCCAGTTTGAATTATACTGTCAAAATTTATCAGCTAATTTTTCTACAAATAATCCCTAAGAAGCAGATTAAGAGTAATAATAACATTTACTGACTTCTATGTTTTGGAATAAGGATTTTATATACTTTATCTCACTATTGTCCCTGTTTTCAGAAAAGAAAACTGAGAGTTAGGGCAATTAAGTAAGTTGCAGATATACATATAACAATTACAGAGGCAGGCCCAGGTATGGAGCCCCCTAGCTTCTGCTCTTTATCTTGATGCCTTCCTAAGGAAACCAATGGAATCTTCTGAGTTCATGGAGCAGCTGCTTTGTAGCCAGACTACTATCTAAGAATATTATCTTGAGAATCTTTGCTTTTTCGACAAAATGTATTTGTTAAATAAATATAACTTTGTGTTTATGGTCATCCATCACTTGGAAACAACTTGATTGATGGATTTTAAAACATACAGACTTAATTCCCCCTTTGCCAAAAAAGGAGAAAAGCCATGTGTTTTACATAATTTCATCTCAAATTTAAGAAATTTTGCATTTTTGAAATTTCTTGTGCTATCTTGAGGTGCCCATAGATACATTTTAAAAAGAACATTCTGGAAACTAGACCCTTACCTCTCACCCTGCACAAAATTCAACTCAAAATGGATTAAAGACCTAAGAATTAGGGCAGAAACTATGCAACTTCTAAAATAAATAAATAATATATATATATATATATATATATATATATATATATATAGGGTCCACACTCCAGCTTTTAGGCATGGGAAATGACTTTCTCAATAGGACTCCTAAGGCTCAGGACATAGTGTCAAGGGTTAATAAATGTGATAGCATCACATTTAAAAAACTTCTGCGCAAAAAAGGAAACAATTAGGAATGTTAAGAGAGACCCCACAGAATGGGAGAAAATCTTTGCTAGCTACTCTTCTGACAGAGGATTAATATCCAGATATATAAAGAACCCAAAAAACTTCACATCAGAAAACAAACAACCCAATCAACAAATGAGCACATAATCTAAACTAACACTTCTCAAAATAATAAATATGAATTTCCAACAAATAAATGAAAAAATGTTTCACATGTTTACTAATTAGGGAAATGTAACTCAAAACTACAGAGATTTCATCTCACTCCAGTCAGAATGGTGGTCATCAAGAATACAAAGAATAATAAATGCGGGAGAGGATGTAGAGGAAAAGGAACGCTTTACATTATTGCTTGGAGTGTGAATTTGGTGGAAATCATAAAGGAGATTCCTTGAAAGACTAGAAATGGAAACATCTTATGACCCAGCTACACCACTCCTCAGTATTTATCCTAAAGAATTAAAGTCATCACACTGCAATGATACACGCATACCCATGTTTATATCAGCACAACCCACCATAGCCAAGTTATGGAATCAACCTAGATGTTTGTCAACAGATGCATGGATAAAGAAAATGTGGTATATCTACACAATGGAGTTTTATTCAGCCATAGAGCAGAATGAAATTATGTCATTTGCAGGAAAATAGATGGAACTTGAGAACATTATGTTAAGTGAAATAAGCCAAACTCAAAAAGTCAAAAATTGTATGTTTTCTCTCGTATGCAGAAACTAGAAAGGAAAAAGGGAAAGAAAGGTAGGAGGCAGTTTCATGAAAACAGAAGTGAAACCAGTAGTCTAGAGGAAAAGGACCAGGGGAGGAAGGGAGAGAGAGATAGGGCAAATACTGGGGAACTACATTGACCAAATCATATTGTTCTTTCTAATGCATATATGAATCTGTAACAAAAATACCACTATGATGTATAATTATAATGTGCCAATAAAAATATGGAATAAAAGTCAAATTGTAAATTAAACTAAAAAGTGAAAAATTATTTGCTATTTAGCATTATAATCAGGTTGATTATCAACCATCCTATTGATAAAATTAGTTACAATGTTAAATGCAAAAATCAGATGAACTGCTAGGCATAGTGGGATATGCCTGTCATCCTAGCATCTCAGGAGGCTGAGGCAGGAGGCTCACAAGTTTGAAGCCAGTCTCAGCAACTTAGCCAGACACTTTCTCAAAATAAATTTTTTTTAAAAAAGGACTAGAGATGTGGCTCAGAAGTTAAGCTTGAATTATATAAATTTACTTAAATGTTGATATCCTCAAATCTAGTACTTGGCAGCTTTTATTCAGGCAGTCTTTACATTCCAAAAAGACAAACTTTATCAATATAGTTGAGTAAAAATTAAATTTTGCCTTTTAATAGTAGCAATATATATTGTTGGTCATTATTAATACTGTATAGTTAGGGTTGTTGCCACTTCTGTATTGAAGTTTGAAAGAATGAAAAGTAATCATCCTGTAACTGTACAACAGTATGACAAATTTTTATACTCATGTGCCTGTCTCCTTCATTGTTCCATGTTTTAGTTTCTTAGGACTACAGGAGAAATTTAACAAACTTAGAAGCCTAAAACAACACGCCATTTATTGTCTTACAGGTCTGAAAGTCCAAAGCCCCAGCACAGCTGTGACATAACTGGGTTCTCTGCTTAGGGTATCCCAAAACTGAAATCACAGTGTCAGTCAGACTCAGTTCTTGTTTGGAGGCTGTGGAGGGAAATCTACTTAAGCTCATTCCAGTCATTAACAGAATTTAGTCCCTTGTATGGTAAGACTGAAGTCTCTGTGACCCTGCTGGCTGTGAGCACTGCTCGCTGCTCTCAGCACCTACACAATGCTTCCTGGTCCCTGCCAAGTGGCTCCTCCACCTCCAAAGCCCCTGGCCCCTCCATCTCCAAAGCCATCAGTAGAAAACTTCCCATGAGGTGATGAAGCCACTTGGTGCTTTGAATTTCTCTCCAGGAAGAGCCCAGTATCTTTCAAGGGATCACCTAATTAGGCCAGGCCTGCCAAGGATAATCTCCCATCTTAAGGTCGATTGATTTGAGTTTAATTGCATCTGCAATATTCTTCAGAGCAGCACCAAGACTATTGTTTGACTGAATAATTGGGAAAGTGTGTGTGTGCACACCAGGAGGGACAGGGAATCTTGGGAGTTATCTTAGAATCCTGTCTAGTTTTCAGTCAGGAAATTCCTCCATGGCCAAAAATGGGGCCTTATGCATCTTGGTTTGGTACCGAGTAGATGCTCCATAGTCAGTGACTGAGCTATATTGTTTTAAAGGAAGGAAGAGAAATCAAGGCCAGAAAATTGTTCCAGGGAACATGAAGTTCTAGTTAAGGACAGGCTATGGTTTAGATATGAGGTGTCCCAAAAGTTCATGTGTGAAACAATGCCAAGAATTATAACCTAATGGGTGGATTAATCCACCCATATGAATTAATCAGACAATAACTGTGGGCAGTAAGTAGGGTGTGGTTGGAGGAGGTAGGTCACTAGGGATGTGCCTTTGGGGTTTATATTTTGTCCCCAGTGAGCAGAGTTCTCTCTCTGCTTCCTGGTTGCCATGTTCTGAGCTCCTTTCCTACTCCACACCCTTTCACCTTGATGTTCTGCATTGCCTGGGGTCCAGAACTGTGGAGTCAGCCCACCACGGACTGAACCTGGGAAACCTTGAGCCAAAATAAACTTTTCTTCTTCCAAATTGTTCTTGTCAAGTATTTTGGTCACAACAATGAAAAGCTAACTAAAACAGGACAGCTCCCAGCAGGAAAAAGATCAGAAAAGATGCAATGCCTCGGATGCCTTTGTGCTCATCACTGCCCTACCCTCTTTCTCTTCCAAAAAAGTGATTAGAGTTTCTAATGGTTTAGATATGAGGTGTTTTGCTACCGAAACATAGATTTAATTTAACCATGGGTGGGGGGTGGTTCAAGGGAAAAATTCCTACTCCATAAATATACAAAGCTGACTATTTTCCGGAAATCAAGTCTAGCCCATTGAGTACAAGGTGTGTTCAATGGGTTCATAATGTCATGAATGTCCCTTGGTTGATTTACCAGTTCATTGAGAGTGGCGATGCACACTACAGGACACACTTCAAGGATAAACGCTGACTGAAAGTTTATAGAATGAATGTTATTTAACGTCTCTCTGCTGGTAGTCTTTCAGTTCTGTGCTTGAGGACTCATTTTTCTGTAATCCAGCAATGTCTGTCGGATCCTGGGCAGCCAGGGAGCATTCAACAGGTACAGTCGCTGGGCCCTGGGCTTTCTCTTCTTCCTACCCAGCCGTTGACCATTTTAGGTTACGCAATATGAATGCAAGCAGAATAATACTAAAGCTAGACTTATGAGGCTTATTCCTAAGAAATATAAAACGCAAAAAATCCCCTTCAGTTCCAAATAGACATTCATATCCATGTCTGGTAAACGCATTTACGGAAGACATTCCTTTACATTAAAGACAGAACTTTAGTCTTTGCAAAAGGAAAAGCTCCGCTTCCCTTACATTTTCTCAGCTCCTCCACTATTTGCCTCAAGTTATCTGCACTTCTGTGGGCGCCGTTGCATTTAAATCGCAGTCGGAGAAACCCTTCCCGGACTTTCTAACTCCACATAACGCTAACGGAGTGCCAGGACGTCGCCCGCTTGCCCGTAAGCTGCCGAGCCGCCGAGGCCGGGCCCGCGCTGTGATGTCACCCGGCTCGCGGGCCGCGGCGCGGGGATTGGCCAAGGTCCATGACGTCACGGGCCGGGGCGGCCCCGCACTGGCGAGGGCCCCGGGATGCTCCGGTTCGTTTAAAAATAAAGGGGTAGGGGGGCGGAGGAGAAGAACCGCCGGCCCGCGGAGTCACCCGCCGCCCCGCCAGGCGCCCCGCACCCCGGCCGCGCCAGCCTCGCGGGCGGCCCGACAGAGGCGGGGGTAGGCGGGGCGGAGGAGGAGCCGCGGGCGCGGCGCCGCGCCGTCCGCGGCCGCCGCCCGCCCCCGTTACACACCGCATGTAAACAGTCCCCGTCGGCGCGAGCCCAGGGACCCGCAGGGAGTCCGCCTGCCCGGCCCGCCGCCGCCCCGGACCCGCGCCTAGCGGAGCGTCGCGCCGTGCTGCCCGTCCGGGAGGAGGGCGCCGAGGAGCGAGGAGGGCGGCGGCGGGAGGCGGAGGGAGCGGGGCGGGCGGCGAGCGCCGAGGCGGAGGGAGCGGCGGCGGGCGCGGCGGGCCACGATGGATTTCCAGCAGCTGGCCGACGTTGCGGAGAAATGGTGCTCCAACACGCCCTTCGAGCTCATCGCCACGGAGGAGACCGAGCGCAGGATGGATTTCTACGCCGACCCCGGCGTCTCCTTCTACGTGCTGTGTCCGGACAACGGCTGCGGCGACAATTTTGTGAGCGCCTGGGGGGGAGGGACCGCTGGAGCGGGTGGGACTGTGGACGCAGCGGCCGCGTAGCTGCGCCCGAGCTTCCGCGCGGTGGGGAGGCGTAACCCGCTGGCCCCCGCGCACCCGCTGCTCCTAGCTGGGTAGGGGAAGCCCCGGGGCCAGGCGCAGCGGTGTCAGCGCCCCGGGTGGGGCGGGTGGGTGTCGGGCTGGGCGCCCGTAGGATCCGGGGAGCAGGGCTGGGGCGGGAGGTGTGGCGTTTTCCGGAGTCCACCCCTTACCCCCGGCGGGCGCTATTTTGAGAACGCGACCCCACTGCTGATGGGCTGTGTTTGGCTTCGAACATCCTGGGGATGTCAGCCGCATCGCACTGACCCGGGCTGGGGCACTGGGTCCCTCTTGAAGAATCCGAAGTCCGGAGCTGCCTACACCCGGGCGTCCCGTCCGGGTGAGGAATCCCGTTCCCCTCCCAGTGCGCAGACACAACTCCACCAATTGCCGTGTTCGGGAGAACCCTCAATCCCCTCCCTGTTATTCCCGGAGCTGCCTGTTTGGACACAAAGCCTCTGTCCACATTAACGATGCCCGATCTCCTGGACCTTCTTTGCGGAATTACACCCTGGATCTTAAAAACGCACGCGCGCGTGCGCATACATCCCAATACACAGACACACACACAGACACAGACACACACACACACACGCACGCATTCGGGCACGCCTATCCCCCTTTCCCCGGTGCTTCCATTGCTCCTCTTTGAGCCTCCAGCGAGGTGAGGTGTGTGTGACCGGGGCGGGTTCTATCGGTCCGGAGGCGGCTGCGGCCATGCTGAAGCCCTTTGGCTTTTCCAGGGGAAGGGTAATCCCCTACACCCTTGGCTAGGAGCGACCTGGACCTGAACCTGCGGTGTCTATACCTTTGACTTCGCATCCTGAGCCCACTTGGGATCTTGGCACTGACAGTTTAGGAAGAGGATGCGGAGGGCAGGGAAGTTGCAGTGGAAGGGCGTGGAGACCAAGCGAGGATGGCGTTCCATGAAGTGTTTGTAAGCGCGGGGAATAAATATGGTCCCCAAATGTAAGATGGAGGCGGCTGTGGACGCGGGTTACCGTGTGGTCGCCGGCCTGAGCCTGGAGCTGGCGCTGCTGCCGTCCCTGCCGACGGATGGGGCGGCGCAGAGGCGCGGCCTGGCGCAGGCTCCTCAGGTGGGGCGAGACAAAGCTTGGGCTGTGGCTTTTACTGCCGCGCGCCCCAATCAGCCGCGGGAAGTTCGCGAAGGAGTTAGAGCAGGAGTGCCTTTTTTGGACCCGGAGAGGTGAAGTCTGGTGCCAGCCTGGCGGATAATGCACGCCCCTCCCACCATCCCCACCTCACTGAGGGGAGGAACCCACCTGAGCCCCGTTTTGCGTCACCGTCACCGTGGAAGAGGGGTGGCTTTGAGTGACAGTCAGATTTGAGTGCTCCCTGTGCGGCTATTATCAGACGCCCTTCCCTGAGCCCAGTTTCCATATATCCACAAAATGAGCGTAATAATATTAGTGCCCTGATAATCATGTAGGTAGAACACCTGACAGTCTCTCTTAAGCAAGGGCTGTACAAATTTGGGATTCAGAGACCCGTTTTCCAGAGTTTAGAGCTTGTCTTTCTTTTTTTAAGAGCCACAGTTTTCTCAACTGTAAAGTGGGCTTTCACAGGGTTCTTTTGAAGAGCAAGTAACCCATTAATACATGTAAGCACAGGTTAACTGTACTGGGATTCACTCCTTTGGAAAAGTATGCAAAAACCCCAGGGATAGGTGGAAAGGGAATCAAGAGCCAACTAATTGTAAAATGTTAGGTTGTGATTAGGAGTCCCTCCCAGCTCCCAACTTCCTTAGTTTTCCAGTGCGCCTCCTCCTCCCTACTGTGTGAAATAGGGTATGGTTTATGGATTTTATAGGGAAGGTTCCACACAGCCAGACTACAGGGGACAAACCACAGAAATGACTCCAAAGAGCACAAGTAGGCTGAGGAAGGCACAAGGCCATTCTCTTGTCTGGAATGTTATCAAATCATAGTTCAGAAACATTATTTGTATTAGGCCCTTTTCCTGAGGCCACCCACATTGAAAATGTTGACTAACAATTTAAATGGAATAGATAAAGAAGATAGAAGGTGGAATGGAAGATAAATAAGAAGAGAGAAGTAAAAACAATTCCTCAGGTAGACTGTAACTTTCTCAAAAGTTTCTGGAAGCCATAATGGACAAGATGCCAACTGCAGCAGTTTTCTTAACCAATTTTTTTCTTGAATCTCCTGGAGGCCAGGTGTGTCCAACTACTGTTTGCTTCTAATAAGTGTCCTACCCTAGTTCTTTTCCTTTTTTTCTCAGGAAAATATGTTAAGCATTAGTAGAAATTTGAGTTGAGTGGAATCCCTGTTATTTGAAAGATTTATTAACATATTTACATAGTCATCTCTCAATTTACAGGGCATTTTCACAACATTCATTTTATTTAACCAATTATTGAGGGCTTGTTCTTTGCTGCGCCATAGCTGTCTAGCTTACAGATAGCCCTCATGCTCCTGGGGCCAGTTTACCTAGCTAAGAAGCAATGTAGCACAATGGTTAGCACAGACTTTGGAGTTAGACATCCCAGCTCCGTGTGCCCTGGGGTTAGGGTTAGGGTTAGGGTTATGCCCTCTATGCCACAGTTTCAAGTCTGTAACCTCCCTAGCAAGGTTACTTGGGATTGGTGCTTCAAGGGGGGTCATGTTTTTAGTAGTATCTTCAGGGTTGCTTGAGAATGTAGTTCCTGGCTTATTCTCCAAAGAGCACAAGTAGGCTGAGGAAGCACAAGTGCTCAATACTGGTAGCCCATTGTGCTGTTAGCTCTGTAAATTCTACTGTCCATCTAGTTCCTGGAGCCAAAAATCTAAAGGAGGTCTTTAACCTCACTCTACAACTCTCTGAATCTAACTCACCAAAATTCTGCCAGAATTGCTTTCAAAAGGCATGCAGTGTCCACCTGTTTTTCTGTACTCTCATACTGTCGCAGTAGCCTAAGCCACTATCATTTTTCATCTTATCTCCTAACTTGTCTCCATGCTTGTAGTACCTGCCCCCATGCCAAGCCAGTCTCTAGCCAGCTGTCACTCCAAAGCTATTTAAAATATGATCTGGATCCTGTATAAATATAAATAGTGGTGGTGTTGGTGATGTCACCACCCACCCGCCACCACCCACTCCCCACCTCACCTAAACTGACTTCCCTTCCCTTTGGCAATAAATCCCAAGACCTCGCCCAGGCCTCCAGCCCCTATATACAGTGTCTCTGGGTGCCTCTCTCACCTCCTCTTGGATCATTCTTCTCCCTTACTTACTGTGTTTCTACCATACTGACCTTGTATTAGCTTGGCCTCACTCATGCCAAGCTCTTTCCTGCCCTGAGGCCTTTGCCCTTGCTGTTCTCCCTGCCTAGAACATCCTTGTTTCAGATCTTTACATGACTGGCTCTTTATGGCATGCAGACCTAGGAGAAGCCTTCCTGACCTCTCCTCTTTCGTTTCATGTTTTTTGTTCTTATCAGCACTCATTAGGCTGGATATCCTCTTTTTGTTTTCTGTGTTCTCCACTAGACTACAAGTTCCTGGCGCAGAGACCTTGTTTATCTTATTCATCACTGTATCACAGTACCTGAAATAGTGTCAGATAATTGGTATATGCTCAATACACATTTGTAAGAATGAATGAATGAGCTGGGCCTGGTTGCACACACCTGTAATCCCAACTACTTGGGAAGCTGAGGTCATGATTGCAAGTTTAAGTCCAGCCTGGGCAACTTGATGAGACTCTGTCTCAAAATAAATAATAAAAAAGAATGTAGCTCAGTGGCAAAGCACCCTTGGGTTCAATTGCCAGGACTGGAAAAAAGGGGAAAAGAATGATAAGTGACAGTCGAGTGTAGAAGACAGAGATTAGATTTCAAGAATCAGACTTCGCTAACACTTATGTTCAATTTACTATGTATCTGACGCTGTTCCAGACACTTTGCGAATTTGAATTTGTTGAATCTTAGTGGTGTCACAAGGTATTCTGTGTAATTATCCCTGTTTTACAGATGGGGAAACTGAGGTATAGGGAGGTTTATTGACTTGCCCATGGTTAATGAGTAGTAGAATGACCTGGACCGTACGTAGCCTCAGGTTGAATACATAGCATCACAAGAGTGATAGACTCTAGCCCCTCCGTAGTGTGTCTCTTGGTGCCTCTCTCACCTCCTCTTGGACCATTCAATCCAGGGCATCCAATCCAGTTGCAGTTCAAGGGTGACTTGTTCCTGGGCCTCACAAAAATCCCTTGAGGTAGGTAGATATTATTGCTGCCTATGGTTGAAGAAACTGAGGCTCCGTGAGAGTAAAGTACTCACCACAGTGCTAAGAAGTACATTGCTAAGAAGTGACAGAGGCAGGACTGAAGCCCAGCCCAGATCCCTGTTCTGTCACCAAAAGAGTGGCTGTAGGCAGGATCAGGTCAGTAGCTCAGAGGCCAGGAGCAAGGACCTATTTTGATTGTCCCTTCACTTTGATGGCTCCTGGGTCCCTTGTGCACTCTTTCCCTCTCACTTCACAGGCCGTCCCAACCATGTTGTCCCTTTCCAGACTGCCTCCCTGACTGGGACCCCTCCCTGTGAATGGGTAGTACCTTGGATAAAAAAACTGCTGGGGCTGCGGCTCAGTGGTGCCAGGCCAGCCCAGCCTGCATGAGACCCTTGGTTAGGTTCCCAGCATCGCAAAGAAAGCCCCCAAACCAGAACCCCTCCAGTTTCTTTTGTGGAGGGAGTTCAGGGCAGGCCACCCTGCCTAACTTTACAGGTGTGACAGCAAGGGCCCCTGGGCCCTGGAGAGAGCTCACGGGCAGGCCAGTGTGCCCGTTCCTGAGGAGTGGGTGGAGTGTTGGCAGCCGCTCACGTGCCCTACCCACAGAGTGACCGCATGTGTATCCCTTCCTGGGAGCACAGCTGGGCTTCTTCCTTCCTCTGCCCTGTCCCTCCAGGCCTGGGTGCTCATGATTACAGGAGAGAGGAGCCATTTCCTTTATTGACCCACCCCCTCTGTCAGCTCATCAGAAACATGCTTGGATTCAAAATTCTGGGTAGTTTAATCCTCCCTCAATTCAAAAGCAAAGATAACCATTGTCATAATTAAAAAGATTTTGTATGGAAGGACTGTGTGATTTGACTTTATATATGTGTGTTTGCTTATTGTATATATGTATATTTCCCCCCCTTTGTGGTCTACGCATGTCTCTATTCTCAACTAGTTAGTTGATTAAATAACAACCTTTTCATTTGGGAGAGAGAAAATGTAACTTATATAAATTAAAGGAGATCACATCATGTTTATGTGGTGGTATATAGGAAAGAGAAGACTTCCTCTTCTACTTCAGAGCTACCCTCAATTTCCTCATTTATCAGAGTGGGTCAGGCATACCTGCATTGCATAATCACCGTGAGGATTATGTGAGTAGTGATGTGAAGGCGCTTGCCAGCATGTGACACTCCGCAGGGGCTGTACATTGTCCATACAGAGAGGCCACTTCTGAGAAAAGATAAGCGATTTGTGTTTGTGGAATGGTAAACCTGAAGAGAATCAAGTTATGTTAATATGAATCCAAATAGGTGGTAATAAGCATTTACTAGGTTTCTGCTAAATGAGAGGCAGTATACAGGTGATTCCTGTAATCTTTAGAACCGCCCCCCCATGAATATAATCATCTTCCTTGACTTACAAATGGATGACGGAGGCTCAGTTAAACATTTTGCAAAGTGCAGTTGAAAGTGCATGTGCTTGATATTTTGCTGTCCCCCTTGCTCCTGGTATAACCACAGGCAAGTTAACCCTTCTGAGCCTTAGTTTGGCCTGTGGTAAAATGGGTCAATGGTTGACACAAAGAGCAAGCTCTGCTCAGATACATCTGATCATGTTGGGTGGTTTGTGACTTTTATGTTTAGCTGTCCTATGGACAGAAATCAGTTCTGGATTAAGCTGCACCAATTCAGAATGGACTTAGAATGGCAGAAAACTCACATATCTGTTCAGTTGACCTTTGGTTTCTTTAATGGACTGGTTCCAGGTCCTATCTTGGATACCAAAATCTGAGGATGCTCAAGTCTCTTTATATAAATGATGTAGTGTTTTATACAACCTACACACTCTCTCCCATAGACTTGTAATGCGTAATACAATATAAGATACATTATAAGTGTTATATATACTCTTATTTGTTTAGGGAATAATGTCAGGAAAAAAGTTTGCAAGTATATAGTATAGACACAGTTTTCTCCTGATATTCTACACGGATGTGGAGCCACACATACAGAATTGTGGATAAAAAGACCAACTACACTACAATGAGAGAGGCCCATAGCAAGGGCCCTGACTCAGATAACTGTCCAGAGAGGAGAAATATATGTGTTCTTAACACCCACAAACCACTACTAGCTTAAGCACCCAGAGGCCCAGCAGCATGCCCACCAGGACTTAGAATAGTAGGAACACATAGCTTATACACAAAACAAGAAGGATCAAATTACCTTAATGATTTAATACCTCTTTTTGACAAACGAGATATTCTCATCTACAATGTAAAAAGGGAAAGGTGTTCATTTGCTTATTTATAGGTGGCATGGTTTTATTTTCTTAGCTGGGTGAGCTTTTATAATAAACTCCTTCCCACCTTAACAGAAAGGGACACAGATTGCCTATACTAATATGGGCCTCTTATTGTGGGTATAGTAAATGCCACTTCACTAAAGCTCACTCCAATATGAGATTTGGAGTTGGTTGTAGTCAATAATGGCATTGCTTGAGGTCTTCCAGAAAGATTTTAAATGTGCCACCACTCCCATGTTATGACTCTAAATAGGATTAGCTAAAGTTCTGCTCTTTGCCTGGTTCTCAAAGTGTGACCCGGAACAGCAGCATGCTGTTACAACACTGTGTACCAGCCTAGCACTGTGCCAAGCATCACCTGGAATTTCTTGGGAATTGAAATCAAAGATGGGTGTTGGGTTATATGCTTAAAATATTTTCCCAGTTGGAGTTACTATGGCCATGCCTTGTGGCCCCAGCACTCTGAGTCTTTGCTCACCTATTTATCTTTCTATGAGACTAGACCACCAAATTCTGTTCTCAGGGCCATCAGCCCTGCCCCCAAGCATTCTCTCTGCCTTCCTTGGTTTTAATGTGGACCCCCTCTATTTTTCTGAGAAAATAACCCTCTGCCCTCAAACCTTTGTCTGTTGATTGTCCTGAAGTGCCTGAGTGTCTTCTCTGGGGACACTGATGGGAGGTGATTTTTCTTTCTTTGCCTGGGCTGCTTAGAAAAAGCATTAGCACCAGCTCTGTGTCTCATCTGTAACAAGTGGCCAGGCCCGCACTTCCTCTGTTTGTCCTCTTCTCACTCTTAGTTTTAGCTTATTTTCCTTCCATTATTTTACCTTTGTCCTTTTTTCCCCTGACTGCTGACTTATTTTTCATTTCATTTTGTCTTGTATCCTATGACTCTTTGCCACCAGCCTTCATTAGTTTTGGAAAGAAACAGCTTAAATAAAGTGAAATACTTTTTGTTCTGAGATGCAGTGGATATAATACAGTGAGCAGTCAGCAAATGGAAGTGTCTTTTAAGTGGCCATGTCCACCTGGATTTGTGTAGTTCTAAACCTTGTGTCCCTTACTTTCTCATGTGGATAGAGAGATTCAGTTTAATTTTTTTTTTTTTTGGTTGTTTGTTTTAATCCACAAAACTGGGACTCCAGGGAGAAGTAGAGAGCTAAATAAAGGAAATTGGGCACAAGGCCCTTTGGTGGGTTTTAGGTCTTCCTTCTCTAACATATGTATGAATAAGTGAATGACTCCAAAAGGAGAGTAATGGACACTGCAGCATGAACAATCTCTTCGTGAGGTTAGAGATGCCTGCAAACACTTATCTGAATAAACTGATCGCCAGGAGGTAGTGGATACATTGTAATTCTGTTAAGTTATAAGGTTTTTTGTTGACTTTGTACTTTTAAGCCCAAATGCACTTTCAACAAAAAAGTATGCATACCAGTTTTTCATAGACCCACCTACTTCTGAATTCAGGGTAAAGTCATACCGGGTATCTGGTTTATTCATTGAGTCACCTTAGCTATGTGGAAGGCAGAAAGTCCAACAAGCCGTTTCTCCCCCATCCTCCTGCAGATGCAAAAGTGGAAAGAAGGTTCTTACTCAGATACACACCGTGTACCAGCCTGGCACTGTGCCAAGCACTTAATTAAATTTCAACTTTTCACTTTCTAATCTTGACACTAAGTCTACGGATGGTAGGCTTCAAATTGTGAGTTGCTAGATTTTAATCTCAGTTCCAGGTTGGGTCCTAATTTGAAATTAGCTGGAACTTTACAGATTTGAGGGTGAAATGAATGCTGAGCAGAATTTAATAGAGTAGAACTTTGTTGTTCTTGCTGAATCTCCGTTAATTATCAGGTGATATAGGTAATGGATATAAAAGTACTTTGTACTACCAGACTTTCGTACAATGTAAGAGACTATTACATAAGTGACATTTCAGTGGCTTGATAGCATTAAGAGTCTCTAATTAATAGGGAAGAACATTTGAGCTGTTCTCTTAAGCTAGAGGGCCTGGCTGTTGTCTTTATTAGGTTGAGAAGGAAGCTCTGGAAGTCTGCTGGAATTAGAGCAGCGGGTGTTGGAAATAGACCTTTACAACTGCGAAACACAGATAATTGGGGTATGAAAATGGCACGTTAGCACCTAGTTATCCTCACTTGGATCTGGGAGCATTTGAAGTGTGCAGATCTAGTTCTTGGAAATCCTGCAGCGAGAAGGGAGGCAATGAAATGTGTTTATTGAGTGTCAAGCATAACTTTCTAGGGTGATTCTTTAATCATGTGTATGAATAGAAGAGGGGCGACTGTGCACCTGACATGGGCCATTTCTCCAAAAATATCTCATTCCCTGTGGCCTATCCCCTGTGACTTGTATCAGTCCCTCTCCTTGGCCTCATGCAGTTTTATCAGATTGAATTGTCATTGAAACAGATCCTTGTACTTGACAGACTCCTTGTTATACTGGAAGCCTGTTACCCCAGAGTCTTCCTCAGATATGCAGAGCTGGGGCTTCTGTATTCAGATCTCTCCAGCCTGCTTCTTGGGCTTAGTCCAGAGCCTTGCACAGTTTGGGGAGAGGTTTGCCTCACCTTTAAGATGTGCTCATTAGGAGGAAAACTTTCTCGAGCCTTAGGAATAAAATAAAACTTAAAACCCATTTCCTCTCTGCTGCGTGTGTTACCTTGCTTGGTGACGCCTGGGTGCAGTGCTCTCTTAGATCATGTTCAGGGTGGTCAGCTTTTAGCAAACTTTTGTTTCCCAAACCTTTGACTTCCTGTGGACTTTTTGTGCTCTCTTAAGTTCATTTCATTTAAAAAAAGTAAATTTACCACCACCCCCACTCGCAGGCTGATCTGGGTAAGGAACATCTTGTTCCAAGTTCGGATTATGAGCTATGCTTAATTAATCCTTCAGCCATAGCTGAAGGCAAAGTTAAGGAGTTTGAAGGCAAAGGCTCTGGCTTCTCCCTACCGTCTTAAAACCACCCTTAGCCTGCTGGAGCAGGTGAGCTGTGGAAATCACAAGTGAGAAATGTCCACCCCCCTGACCTCTTTGCTACCTGTGAGCAGATGGGGAACAGAGCAGGTGAGAGCAGGAACCAGAGCTTGGGGCTTCTGTGGATTAGAGATTTTCTCACCCCCTTCCAGGCAAACAAATCCTGAATGAACATATGGATTTCACTGTGCACTGGAGGCCGTCTTCAGGTTCATGTAATTAAAAAAAAAAAAAAAAAATCTGCATGGCAGTCTGTGATTCACTCCGAGGATAATGACCTGTGTGTCTTTGTTTTCTCCTTGCCCTCATGGGGGCACGCAGCACGTGTGGAGCGAGAGCGAGGACTGCCTGCCTTTCCTGCAGCTAGCGCAGGATTACATCTCCTCCTGCGGCAAGAAGACACTCCATGAAGTCTTGGAAAAAGTCTTCAAGTCCTTCAGACCTGTAGGTGCCTGCTTGGCCTCTAAAGCTAGCTTGTTTTGTGCAGTAATTGTGTTTTGAATAATATGGGTGGTGGGGAAAGTGGGCAAAACCCAGGCTGACTAGTTGTTTTTCTCTTGTCTGTCCTGTGGCATAAAGATAGCAGCCAGTGTGGGGAGGCTGTGGGGGAGGGGGAGGGGACGGGATGTGACACAGCTGCTTGTTGCAGGGGTGATGGTTATTTCTAGCATCACTTGAGTTGAGAATCCCTGATAGGGAGGAGAGCAGACAGATTCACTGTGAGACAGTGGAGTGTTCCTGTTCTCGACCAGTAGACTCCAAACCCACAAGCCTGGAAGCAGTCAGGAGGTTTTGTTTAAATGGTGGGGTCTGTACTGAGGGTTTGCCAGAAAGCATATAAATGTTATACTTCCATGTTTGTGGGTGCAGATGGGGATGAAATTGGATCCTGGTTCTATTCCTTTCCCTTTTTACCAAGTCTCTTGTGCAGAGCTTGCTTTTCCCCTCTCTCTCTTGGGATTTCGGAATCCATCCTTCTGTGGCTGCTGACAGGCTGTTTTCCTGCCAGCAGATAAACATGTAAAATGAGTGCTTACCCCTGCTTTCAACATTCCCTATTTCCCTGTCTTTATTGGAAGTTAAGGTCAGATGACCAACGTCATGATGTTCCCCCCCAAGTTCAATTCCTTGCCTGCTGTAAACATTCTACATATTCAATGGTATTTGCTGTCGAATTTCTATTTATTTTTTGAATTGTTTTTAATATGATCTGCTTCTCCACTGTAATTTCTGGCTTTTAGTTCTTTGAACACAGTAGCTTGGTTGCATAATAGCCTGTGTCTAACATTCCAGTGTCTCGAGATTTATTTCTAAGTCTGTTTGGCATCTTTCTTTCTTTTTTCCCCTTTTGCTGCCTGTTCCTACTCCTTGGTGTCTTGTTTCTCTATGTGTTGGATCATCTCTGTGTGCCATTTAGTGTATTTGAAAGTTTATGTAGGTCGGGCATGGTGGTGCATACCTGTAATCCCAGTGGCTTGGAGGCTGAGGCAGGAGGATCGCAAGTTCAGAGCCAGCTTCAGCAAAACTGAGGTGCTATGCAACTCAGTGAGACCCTGTCTCTAAATAAAATATAAAAAAGGTCTGGGGATGGCACCCCTGGATTTAATCCTTGATACCAAAAAAAAAAAAAAAAAGTTTATATATAGGAGTAAATTTTGGCTTAAGATGACATTACCTTCCTCCAGAAAGTTTTGTTAGCTCCTTCAGGACTCAGGGCCCTGTCAGTCTGAGACCACTTTTGGCAGTTTGAGGCTTGTAGTTCTGTGAGTGCCCCAGGTGAGAACAATCAGCCTGCAGGACTGGTTTCTCCAAGCTCATCCTCATCCTGGAAGTGTCAGGCTTTGGAGGTCTCAGCTTGGAGTGGGGCCAGGGCATCATGTCTGTTTTTTTGGAAGACTCTGTGCTTTGACTTTGGTCCACCATCTCCTAGAATAGGCTGAGAGTGCAGTAAAGTTTCTAGCTGCTTCTTCCAGGTCAGCAGAAGCCTACAGGACAAAAGCAGCTCTTTGTGTCAGGCATATCTCTCTAGAGCATGTTTTCCATATTAAATATGATATTTTTTCATATTTTACTTGTTCTCAATGGAACAGCTGGGGCCCATCACTTAGGCCAGCACTGTAAGGGGTGGAATTTCAGTGGCTTTGGTCACATTCTCTGGTTTGTATCATTCATCGAATCAGCTCATTTTTTGTTTGTTAATTTTGTAAGCCAGTTTGGCTCATTCAAAATGGGCGTTTGGGTTAAAAGTACTGGTCTGTCCTGCTTTCAGTCACCCAATAAACATTTCTAGAGAAGGGGATGTGATCCGACTTCACTTGGCACCACGTACTGCTCTGGTCCCAGCACTTGGACGGAGTGAGTGAACGTCTTGGACCTCACAGAGCTCGCGCTCTGGACTGGGAGGACGAGATGAACAAGTTTATATATAATATGTCAGTAATAGGTGCCAGGAAGGAAAGAAAGAAATCATGGACGGGGCTAAGAAGTGTCAGGAATCCTGAGGTGTTTGGTGAGGAAATCTTCAGCGAGAGGGTAACACTGGAGTAAAAGCCAAGTCAGGAGAGAGCCATGAGGAAATCCAGGGGAATAGCAGCACAGGTAGAGAAAGCAGCAGGTCCGCAGGCCTTGGGTGGCAAGCACCTGTGTTTCAGGGACAGGAATCACCAGCCTGGCCAAAGGGGAGGGGAGACGGGACAGAGTGAGGTGAGTCCAGGGGACACAGGACCTTGCAGCTGCCCCAGGATGTTGGGAGCCACTGGAGGGGTTCAAGAAGAAGGGGGATGGGATCTGACTTCAGATTTTGAGAGGCTGCTCTAAGGACTGTTGAGATTAAGCTGTCAGAGGAGAAAGAAGGGACCCCCAGGGAGGCCAGTCATGTCCTCCAGGCAGACCTGATATGGCACCACACAGCAGAGGTGGAGTAGAGAGCTCGGATTCTGGGGATGCCTTGAAAGTAGACCCAGCTAGACTTGCTGCTGAATTGGAAGTGGGATGTGAGAAAAAGAGAGACCAGGATGACGCCCGAGTTTCGTGCCTGAGCACTGAAGGGACCCGCACAGTCATTGAGATGGGGCGGGCTGTAGGAGGAAAAGTTGGGGTGTGATCCTATTAGAGCTCACTTTTGGACATATCGATGTTTGAAATACCTTCTGGACATCCAAGTAGATATATCAAGTTAGGCAAAAATTTTTTAAAAATCAATTCCTCACCATGTGCAGTGGTACAATCTGTAATTTCAGCTATTCAAGAGTTGGGGCAGGGGCTGGGGATGTGGCTCAAGCGGTAGCGCGCTCGCCTGGCATGCGTGCGGCCCGGGTTCGATCCTCAGCACCACATACAAACAAAGATGTTGTGTCCACCGAAAACTAAAAAATAAATATTAAAAAAAAAAATTCTCTCTAAAAAAAAAAGAGTTGGGGCAGGAGGATCACGAAGTTTGAGGCCAGCCTAGGCAACTCAGCAAAACCCTGTCTCAAAATAAAAAATAAAAAAGACTGGGGTTATAGCTTAGTGGTAGAGCACCTCGGTTCGATCTCCAGTATAGGAGGAAAAATGAATCCTCCAAATCTCAACTGGAACAAAGTGCCTATTAGCAAGGAGTGTCCACTCTGCAGCTGATTCCTTTGGGGTGTTTGTTCATTAGCCTGCCACCCAGTTTTCTTTACACGGATGTCCTCTATGCTGGAGAGCAAAGCAGCTGCGGAACTGACTGACCTGGAGAAGTAAGCGCCAGCCAGAATTTGTTTTGCTGTTTTTCTTTACTAAGTCTGGCTGCTGCATTCTGGCAGTCATATGTGAATGGAGGAAAATTCTGCAGTCCAAAAAATCCAGATGTGTAGCTGAAGCAGTCAAATTGGTTGAGTATTTTTTTTTTTCGGTTTGAGCTGTGTGTATCATGGAGACAGATCCAGTTCCATGATACTGGGCTTCCAGGTTCCATTAACAATGTGGAGCTTTACATTGTGAGCAGGGGTGTCACTCCCCAGGTGGAGAGGCCTTGAGTTGGCGAAGAGCCTCTTCCATTAGGAAAGGTTACGTTTAAGGAACCACCTTGGCTGGTCTCTGCTCCTCCAGGAAAGACCAGGGAGAGGCTTCTTTGCAGATGGGGAAGAGCAGTTTGTGTGCCTCTGGGCTGTGATGTCTCCCAGGCAGGATGTGCACCAGATTGGATGAAAAAGAGTGTTGCCAGCCCCAGTAAAGGACTGTGGAGATGAGTGGGGAAACTTGGGCCCTCTCTCTATCCACTGAGTAGTGCACTTCTTCCTAGAGGTGCTGCTTATGTTTGTTCAATGAAAAGGGAGATTTGGGTTTAGCAGGTAGACAGGAGGCTTTGCTGCTGTGGCCAGAGTTGAAAGTACTTGGTGAAGAAGCACCTATCCCAGGGCTACAGGGCTGTGGAGCAGTGAGACCAGTGCATCATTTCCCTGGAACTTTGTAGTGATTGAATCAGCTCACGCAGTGGCTGCTGCTGCTTTGCAGTGGAGTGTCCCCAGCAGGAATTTCTTCACCTGCATCTTAGAACAGCTGATCCAGGCCTTCAAATCCCTGTCTTCCCACGGTCACCCCATCCCCAGCCCCTGCCCTGTGCAGTCTCTCCAGAGAGAGAAATACCTGATGGTTCACAGTCCTCAGCTGCCCGTTGGGGCCGCTGCCAGGCACATTCACTTGCCCCTGAGCGCCCTGCGTACATGGGCAGGAAGAGGGGAGTGCTGAGGAACACCCTGCCAAGGCCATGCCACCTGGGGCTCTGTGTAGGACGACATCCACACTTCAGGGTCTGTACACACCTGCGCCCCTCCTCTGCCTTGCCTTCCCCATGCTGAAACATTCAGTGACACAGAGTTCCTCCTCCCTCAAGAAAGCTATTGTTGGATTTTTAAAAGAAAAAAATATATATAATTTTTTTTTTCTTTTTAGCCATCTTACTCCTTGTTTTTCTTCTACTTCATCACATTTTCCACAGATGTATCAATCTGCTCTTGCAAAGTCCTGCTGGGAAGGATGCAGGGCAGGGCACAAAATGGCTAGTTGTTGCCCTCAGGGTGCTGGCTAGGAGAGACGGCTATAAACAGAGGGAAACCTCGTGGTACAGGGTAGGACATTGATTTTGGCCCAGGCATGCTGCTCGATGCTACACTGGACAAGTTTATTCTACTCTGTGGGTTCTTTAGGAGAGATATTTCTAACAGGATTTTTGTGAGCAGATACTACATAGGGTGTTGTTTGTGGTTTCTTAGCCCAGTTGTGCGGGATCAGGATCCTACAGTGATGAAGAAGTCAAGCTCTGTGGAGAGGCCACTTGGGTTTGTTTTAGTTTGTTTGTTGTTTTTGCTATGAAGGACTGAACCCAGGGACACTCAACCACTGTGCCACATCCCCAACACTTTTTTGTATTTTATTTAGAGAGAGGGTCTCACTGAGTTGCTTAGGGCCTCACTAAGTTGCTGAGGCTGGCTTTGAATTTATGATCCTCCTGCCTCAGCCTCCTGAGCCACTGGGATTATAGGCATGTGCCATCACACCCGGCTCAGGCCATTTGGGTTTGAATCCTGGATCACTTGTTGACTGGGCATCTTTTAGACAAGTTACTTATATTCTCTTCTGTTTCTCGGTTTTTCATTTGTAAAATGAGGAAGCTAATGATAATAGTTACCTTAGGGATTCTGGGAAGATTAAACAGCACCATTTTGCTGGGTTATTTATAGAGCATCATACGTGATAAGCACTAAATAAATGTTAGAATTGATGTGGATGAGGTGAAGACACAAGGCAAAATACTATTGAGAGGTGATCAGAACTTACTGAAAACTTTGGTGGGAGGCTTAGATTTTGGGTAGAGAAAGAAAACAATTTGCTAATTAATTTCATCACAAGCTTGACAGAAGAATCTGGTTAGGGCAAGGGATTTTTAAAAGTAAGACAAAGTTTATCAACACTGATTTTGGACAGAATAAACACTCTTAGTAGCTAGTCCATGTGGCTCACTGCTTTGGGTGCTAAGGCTACAGGAAAGATGCATGGATGCTTTATACTTTTTTATACATTATACTTTTTAAAAGCTGTTTTCTTGTGATGTGTTACAAGTGCTAGGAATGTCAGAGTCAGGGGACCAGTGGAGGCACACAGGGCCAGGAAGTGGTTTCATGAGGAGGTTCCATTGTAGACATGCTCAGAGCAGGAAGCTGTCTAGCCAAGGAGAAGGTCCAGGAAGAGTCCATCTTGGCTGCCTCAACTCAAGTCCTTAACAATGTCCCCAGGTTGGGGAGTGGGATCAGTTACCCTACCCTGCTCCCATGCTGTGTGGCCTCCTGGAGATTGCTCAACTTTAGTTTCCCATCTTTAAAATGGGGATAGTGCCTGTTTCACTGTCTTGTGGATCAGTGGGGAGTTAGGAAATCAGACTGAGGACACAAAGGACTGTCATAGTCCAGCCACCCTGCTGAGGTTGGTTTCAGTTTCTTCCTCACGGCTGGTGTTAGGGAATGCTCACTGGATTCAGCTGACCATCTTCTCTCCCAGAGTGGCCCACATCCTATTCCACTCCAGGGGCTCAGAGGTGTGATTCATTTTCTCTTCATATGGCCCATTATATCCCAGTGGTACATGAATGGAAATGACAGTGACATGCAGGAGTTGTTGCCATCCCATGGCAGACACTACTCCTCATAAGTGGCTTCAAAGACTCCACCAATAACTGGCAAATTGCAAGTCCATTCTTGGAGCCCTGCATTAAGTGACCCTCAGATGACAGTAGCTGCCGTCATGTGATTGAGCTAGATAATGAAACAGTGATTATGGATCTCAATAATGGTGATTGTGCCATTCATTTTTTTCTCAATGTTTTTGTATCTTTTTATTTTGTGATGATTGACAGACTGACTCTGAACAAATGAGAGAAGAGATAGCCTACTATTTCCAATTTTACTGCATAACTCAATCTCATCTTTGTCCTTGCAAATCCTTGCCAAGTTGTAGCAAGTGACTGCTCTTTCCTAGAGGGTTGTCTTCCTTCCCTTTCTGCCCTGTGGATGTCAGCGTCCCCCGGAGCCTGTGGCTGTTGCAGTGCCGTGTGCTGCTTTGGTTGATGCTGCTCTGATGGTCCCACCTGGCATCAGATCCTGTGGTGCCTGTGGTTTCTCCCTCCAAGCGACCCAGGTCCTTTTGCCCGAGGTTGCAGTGCGACTCTGTTTCTTCTCTCAAGAAACAAAGATGCTTCTGTCAGAAAAAAAATCCCCTAATTCCAGCTCACTGACATGAGCAAGATTGATATTTTCGTGTGGCCACTAATGGCTGACGACTCAGGGATGACTCCCAACAGAAAAATTTTGTGTGGCCCAAAATAGTTTAATTCTTGCTTCTGCTCCTATTGTCTGAACAACAGCCTGGAGAAGAGAAGGAAGCCACCTGTGTGGAGCTGCCCCAGTGGGTCCCAAAGTCCCATGAGAAAAGATTCTGTACACTTAATGGGTTTGAAGAAACAGTGTTTAGTGTTAATTTTATCATGGCTTTTGTTTTCTGCTCGTGTTGGAAACATTCAAACCCTTGTTGTTTTTTTAAAAGGAAAATGGCCCCTAGAAGTAAGAGACATCTACCTCTTTTGCCCATTTGGCTCCTACATCCTGTCTTGCTGCCTATCTCTTTTTTTCCTGGTATCAAAGATACTGAACGGGGCATGGTGGTGTATGTCTGTAATACAGCAGCCTAGGAGTCTGAAGCAGGAGGATTGTGAGTTCAAAGCCAGCCTTCGCAACCCAGCAAGACCGTATCTCTAAATAGAGTATAAAAAAGGGCTAGGGTGTGGCTCAGTGGTTAAGTGCCTCTGGGTTCAATCCCCAGTACCAAAAAAAAAAAAAAAAAAAAACCGATCAGGATTCAATCATGGGTTTCTTGGAATCACGATGGTACCAAACATCATGGATCACTAAGATCAATAGTGTCAGGTTACCCAAGTGCTTCAGCATCTCACTACTCAGAGTAGCTACTGGACTAGAAGTATCTTCATTACCTGGGAGCTTCTTCAAAATGCAGAATTAGGTCCCACCTGAGACCCACTGCTTTTTAGGTAGATTTCTGGGTGCATTACCTACACAGTAAGGTTCAAGAAATGCTGAGGGGAGCCTCTGGAAGCAGCGTAAGGGAACTCTGAAGGCCCAGGGCACCTAATGTATGCACCAGAGGCCTCACTGATAGACTGCTGTCCAAGGCAGAGGCACTGCCTTCCCTCTGATAAAGACTCTAGCCACTGTATACAGAGAGTGTCCCCTTCAGAGTGATGCCAAATGTCAGCTGAATGTGGTGTCAGATAGATTATATCATTGTCCTGAGGCCCTCGTCAGACCCACAGGTGACTGGTTTTCTGGGTCTTAGGACTTTAATTCTCAGTATTGGCAGCATCCCTTTCACACACAGCCTGCTGGGTTGGGTGGGCCTGCGGTCCTGTGGGATGGGAGGTTGCTCCCAGGGAGCCTGTGGGCAGCAGGGCTCTGGAAATGCCATGGTTCCTGCCAGAAGGAGCAGAGATTTGTTATTTTCCAGCTTACTGAGAAAAAAGGCTGGGGGATGTATGATTATAACTGTCAGAAATAGTGTAAATATACCAGCACTTCAGTTTTTTTCACCTGTCTCCTTTTCCAGAAGGCATGGGCACAATAAAAGGAAGGACCCACCAGGGTGTACTCCTGTTTCTAAAATTGCTGCTGCTTCTCCTCCTCCCCTTCCTCCTCTCTTTCTCCTCTTCCTTCTGTACTGGGGATTGAACTCATAGGCACTTTACCACTGAACTATATTCCCAGTCTTTTTATGCAGGAGGTTGGGGTGGGGTGGTAAACCAGGGAGGCACATTCCCAGCCCTTTATATTTTTTATTTTGAGACAGGGTCCTACTAAGTTGCTTAGGGCCTCACTTAAGTTGCTGAGGCTGGCTTTGAATTTGTGATCCTCCTGCCTCCGTCTCCTGGGTTGCTAGGAGTACAGGTGTGCACCACCACATCTGGCTCTTCTTGGCTGTGAAAGATTTGGATCCAGGAGTTAAATTTAGATTTGGCTCCCATAGATGGTAATGAGACAGATGAGAATGCTAGATTATTATATCTGCATGATATTCTCAGAATTCTAGGCAAATTCTCATTCTGGTATTTTAGACTGTGCATAGGTATACATAAATGTAGACATCAGCATTGCACATTTTCTCTTCTTTTTATTTTTTATTATTTTATGGTGCTGGATATCAAACCTAGGGCCTCTCAAATGCTATGGCAAGTGTTCTACCACTGTGCCATATCCCAGCCCCAGCTTGATATTTTGCCCATCTAGTTTTGTGGTGCTGGAGATTGAAACCCAGACCTCATGCATGGTAGGCAAGTGCTCTACGCCTGAGCCACAACCCAGCCTGGCATTGCATATTTTAAAAACATGTATTTCTCAGTAGAAAACACTAAAACATCCAGCTATTAGGCACAGCATTGAAAAGCATCTCCAGAGTAGCCTGAGGGTTAGGTGTGGAATGTCTGTAGTCAGATCACCTGGGTTTAGATCCTGGCTTTGCTATTATCAGGTGAGTTTGGCAGGTTACTCAGCCTCTCCAGGTTTTATCTGTATAGGGCGATAATAATAGCACCTCCCCCACAGGATTATTATGAGGAACAAAGGAATCACCATATGTAAAGCTGCTCAAGACCATATCTAGCAGACAGTGAGTTAATATTCACCATTATTGAAGTATGAGACATCCCCTCCTTCAGTGGAATGCTGAATACAAGCCTGGAATCAAACCAAAAAGGCTGACAGATTGAGGTTCACCACTTCTTACTTCCTAGAGTGCTGATTCACAGCAGGGGGGTCTAGAAAGCAGCACAGCAGGAAAGAGGGGGAGAAGCCTGGCTGGAGCAGTCTACTGAGGCAGCAGGAACTCCCTGAGTAACTGAGCTGACTGTGCCCAGCATAAGGGAAGCAGGAGAATCTGGCTGGGTGTTTCCATGACGCTGGACTGTTTGCAGACCACCGCACCCGCACTTCTTTGAGCTTCATCTTTCATTCCTCTGTGAGCTAGAGCAGGCGTCATGATTTGCTTTACAGAGGAGGATGCTGTGGCTCAGCAGAGTCAGTGGCTTGGCAGATGTCCCCACCAAATAGAGCCCTGGCTTCAGGACTCCAGATCCAGTGTCTTTTCCCTCCCAGCCTCTCAGTGGATCTGCAGCCCCTGCATTAAGTGCCTGAACAACCCAGAAAGCCATCAAGAATGGCTTCTCTTCTTCAGCCCCCACAAAATGTAAGGGGTGAGCAGTTCTTCCAAGAACAATCAAAACGCTTCCTGCTAAAGTGGAGGGCTTCCCTTGTGGCTGGTGCTCTAGGACCTGTGACTGTGTGCTTTGAAATCATGTGCTTTGAAGGTTAAGGTAGGGAGCTAGAAAGAGGAGGGGGAGAGAGCTGGCTTCATGCTTGGCTTGCTGGGTCCTCTTCAACAAGGCGTGCTAAACTGATGAGTCGGAGAGCGTTAAGTGCTCTTCAGCTTGGATCAATATGTATCACCTGGTTCCTAGCAAGAAGAATGGTGGATGGCATGTCTATTTGGGACAAGGAGGCTCAGCTGCACCCTCCTTATCCATGACAGTCATTGCTAACTGACCTTAATCTTTTTCCCCCGAGTCTCAGAATTCTGAACCCAGGACTCCAGGCAGCTCTTACCAGTCACATCTGTTAAGTGAGAGGATCCTGTTGTCCATTTCTCATTTACTAGCATCCCTTCAGTGATGAAGTGAACAGTTAATTTATTTTGAATTTCTGCATCTTCATTTGGTGTTTAGGTGACTCGGGAATTCCTGGTCATGGCAACAAGGTATTTACCAGCTATTAGGGATGTGACCACTCTGACACTTCCACTTTGCTGTATCATCAAGCAGCTCTTCAAATAAAACTTGGCCACCTCATTGGCACACAGTGGTCATCTGTGTTCATTGTGACCAGCCATCTTTTCTCTCTTTGGAGGCAACTGTTTTATTCCATCCACTAAAACCTAGAAGTGAGACAGTAGTAAGAAAAAGGGGGCTTCTCTTTTCTCCCATTCACATCCGAGATTAGCACACCCTGTCCAGACAAATTGAGACCCACCCTTCCTGCCCTTCTCCTCCAAGGTAACCATGTTGCTCTGAGACAGCTGTAGTACATGCCCAAGGGGACAGTATGTGTCTACAGTGGTCTGTGTCTACCTTAGCAGGCCATGTACATAGTATGACCAATAATGCCTCATAGATGATTTTGTCCTGAGTATGTCTATAGGGCACTGTGGGATCTGTGAGAGTTGCAGTTCTAGAACTTCAGAGCACAGGCATTATTTCGATTGGACCTCGACTTTCACTCTTTCCCCATTTGAGCAATTAGGAGGAAGTTGGGGAGAAGGTGGCAGGACAGTAGACAGGCAATATAGACTAAACAGAATGATAATGCTGATGCTGACTTTTTTTGTTGTTTTTTTGTTTTGTTTTTGTTTTGTTTTTATCAGGGATTGAACTTGGAGGCACTCAACCACAGAGCCACATCCCCAGTCATATTTTGTATTTTGTTTAGAGACAGGGTCTCGCTGAGTTGCTTAGTGTCTCTGTTGCTGAGGCTGGCTTTGAACTCACCATCCTCCTGTTTTAGGCTCCTGAGCTGCTGGGATTACAGGCATGCGCTACCATGCCCTGTGATTTTTTTGTCTTAATGCTGTTCGTGTTTGAGCCATTAGGGCAACTTGGTGATGTGGCTTGAAAGTGATCAGTCCCTAGGCCACTATATAAAAAAGTCTTTTGGTCACTCACTGCCAGGTTATCACCGATAAACTCAGGATCCCTGAAGGTCAAGACTTCCTTCTGGCACAAGAGCTTTGGATTCAGGCCTGGCAAATGGCACTGTTTCCAACCAAAGAGCTGACTGTGCCTTTCAAAAATGTTTATCATGAATTCACTCTGAATGTTCCTGATCATCCTTAGAGTGTTTGGGAAATATAAAAAGATGAAAAAGGGAAAAAAATATCCATCATCCCATAAACTAACCAAAAAATTTCAACATTTAGATATATTTTATTGAAGTCTTTTTATTGCATCTATGTATAAATTTTTAGAAAACTGTCTCATAATGAACGTGCAATTTTACCAATTTTACACTTAAGTACCAATTTTTATATCATTAAATAATTCAAAAACACCATTTTAAGTGGATATGTTAAGAGTTCATCTTACTGACACACCATAATTTATTTAACTCTTTTGCTGATGAACATTTTAGTTGTCTCAACATTTTTATGAATCGCTATTCATAATAGCATGTGTTTGGGGGGAGAAAATAGAATAGGAGACAGAGTTTTTCATGTCTTGATGGAATGTCAGTGCTGTTCATCATATGCTATCACTAACCTCACAGATATATGCATGTGCACACAGATTTTATGTTCCTGCATAGATATACAGTATGCTTTTTTTTACAGCTCAAAAAGCATTTTTTTATATATTGAGGATTCAATTCAAGGGCACTTAACTACTGAGCCACATTCCCAGCCCTACTTTGTATTTTATTTAGGGACAGGGTCTTGCTGAGTTGCTTAGTGCCTTGCTAAGTTGCTGAGGCTGGCTTTGAACTTGCAATCCTCCTGCCTCAGCATCCTGAGCCACTGGGATTATAGGCATGTGCCACCTCCCCTGACAAAAAAAGCACTTTTTAAATTTGAGCTTTATGGGTGTGCATAGTAATTGGGTTCATCCTGACAGACTCATACATGCATGGAATTCAACTTCAGTTCATGATCCCCCTTTTCCCTGCCCTCCCCCATTCTCCTTCCTCTACTAGACTTCCTTTCACTCTTCTATTTATTTACATTTGATTGGTTATTTTTACTTTGCATAAAGGTGAGCTTCCCTGTGGTATATTTTATATGCACATAAAATGATTTTTTAAGAATTCATTTTGCATGTTTGCCTAGCATGTTTGATACTTAAAAAAAGGGACTCTACAGGCTGCTCAGAAAAACTGAGCCTTTGAGACACTAATCATAAAGGATTAACATTCTCTTCCAGTAAATTATAAAAACAGTGGTAGTGGGCGGGGCAGGGTGGTGCACACCTGTAATCCCAGCTACTCAGGAGATTTAGGCAGGAGGATTGCAAGTTCAAGCCTAGCTTGGGTAACTAAGTGAGACCCTGTCTCAAAAATAAACAGTGAAAAGGGCTGGGGAGCTGGGCACAGTGGTGGTGCTTGCGTGTAATTCCAGGCTTGGGAGGCTGAGCAAGAGGATTGCAAGTTCAAAGCCAGCCTCAACAAAAGTGAGACGCTAAGCAACTCAATGAGACCCTGTCTCTAAATAAAATACAAAATAGGGCTGGGGATGTGGCTCAGTGACTGAGTGCTTCTGAGTTCAATCCCTGGTACTAAAAAAAAAAAAAAAAAAAAAAGGATTGGGGATGTAGCTCAGTGGTAGAGCGCCCCTGGGTTCAGTGTTCAGTACTGCAAAAAGCAAAGTAAAAATCAGCGGTAGGAGTAGTTGAGTCTTGGAGAGCAAATTGTAGCTTCTCTGTTGAGTCCTGTGAGGTGCTGTTTAATGGGATGTGATGCCTTTGCTTGTCTTCCTGCCTGTGGTCCATTTGGTGCTCACAGCTGCTTCTCTCTCCTTGTCTCCCTGTAGTTACTGGGGCTTCCGGATGCAGATGATGATGCATTTGAAGAGTACAGTGCAGATGTGGAGGAGGAGGAACCAGAAGCGGACCACCCCCAAATGGGGGTCAGTCAGCAGTAAACCTCCAAGGGCACCTTCTGGAGAAGGAAAGTGAGCCCGCTGTACCCTAGGTGGGGTTCTGTGCTCCTGGGTTAGCATTTTGCATTAGCACTTCGAAACAGGACGTCTGGCTCCCAGCATCCAAATTAAAATGAATTACCTTTTTAATGACCACACAATATCTGTGATGAGCTTTGCTCAGAAGTGACCTGAATTTCAGTCCCGCTTCAGTGGGGTTTCTATGGAGTTGTCTTGGTAGCCTTTGCCACTTTGAATTTAGAGTCTTTTGTGGCTGCCTATTCTCTCTTGAGTTTATGTTGGGGAATTAACGTTCGCTGACTGGAATGTAGAGAACTCTGAATGTATTAAGGATGTGTTTTGAGTCCTCGCAGGTGACCTGGCTGAGGAACAGCATGGCAGAGAAGCAATGCAGTCTGCACTTTTATGTACCTTTTAAGTGTCCGTAAGTGAAAGGTTTTGCTTATAAAGCATGAGTTTAAATATCTAGTCATTAAACTGCACAAGTGCAAATACAAGGGCAGAAAAGGATGATCACTTAGCTTTGGATTAAGAGGGTAAGAGAGGCGGAGAAGCCTGGAGTGTTTCGCCATCACTGAGCTGGTTATCTGGTACATAGCAGCTGGTTCCTGGTTAGATATAAATGTTACTTGCTTGTTCAATTGTTTTAAAAATGCTAATTCCAAAGCCACTTTTTAGTCTAATATTGGAAAATATAAAGGGGTGAAAGACAAAAACTAACAATTTCTTTAAGCAGTTTATAAACCATCCCATATATGAAATGAGACATTTACCTTCTGTCTTTCTAATGAGATGGCCACTTGTTAAAAATCAAGAAAACGCCCAGAATCCAAGTAAGTGCCACTTAAACTTTGAAGCCATAGATCCATAGATAAATTTAGTAGGAAAATAAACCAGGATAAAAATTTTTTAAAAAACTATAACGGAATCCTTTACTTTCTTAATCTTTTATTCTTAAAAAAAAAAAAAAGTCAAGAAAAGGCTCCCGTTCTATAATTTGTTTAAAATTATAACAAGTACTTTAAAGGACCTAATAGTAGTGAACTTTTAAAGTAACATGAAAATAGGCAACTTGATGATTGGGTGGCTTGGTTAAAGGGGGCATATTTAATGATCAAGATACTCAGACAACTCACAGAAACAACTGCTGTCTTCATTTAGCCAACAAATGCTTACTGGGGACATCTCTGTAATGCCAGGTTGGAACTATTTGACATACTTGTTTTCTTGGACCTCGGGCATCATCTCTGGTTCTAATCACGTAGGATGTGGAATGAATGCCTCTTTTACAGCACTTGACTTTCTCTAGCATCTGGGCTGGGAATGTTCCAAACATGCCCACATGTGCCCGTTAGGTTGTCAGTATTTTGAATTAAAAAAAATCAGTAGCAGAGGCCACAGAACTCATGGGAGTCTTGTACATCTTCTAGGCATGTTGGTGTGAACCTGATCGTCTTCGCATTTTCTGTTTAATTAAGTGGTGCTGTGAGGAGCTTGGCTGCTCGTGGTCTAATAGTGTGCTGTACTTTTCTGTCATCGGGTAAATAACACGGTGGTCTCCATCCGTGCTCCAGTGACCCATGTCTTATTCTTTTTCTTGAGAAAGCACATTAAAGGTTAATTTCAAGTCAGATCAATTTCCCTAGAGTAACCTATTAGCAAAAGCAGATTCAGAGTTTCATCCATTGGGGTGTGTCCTGCCTCAGCAGCCCTGTCCCGTGCCCACTGGCTCTGCCCTGAACAGAGGTCATTCATTGTGAGCTGACATCTGCAGAGAGTGCCAAGGTTTGGTTCCCTTCATTTTAATACAATGGCTGCAAGAACGACTTCTGCACCAAAAGGAAAATAAGTGATTAGCTTGCTCCAGTTCTAAGGTAAACTGGAATTTACACACAGAGGGTTTTACATCTAAATTTACTATGCTTGGGAATGGAATGGTTGTTACTGTAGAATATATCTTATCAAAAAAAATGTTTAGACTTGAACCAGACACATTTTGGTATCACCATGTTAATGTTCTGTTTATAAAAATTGAGCTGAAATGGTCAGCCACTCACTGAGAATTCTGGTCTCTGTTCTGCCTCAGTGATTGGGGAGAGATCACTGTGTGACTTATTTCATGGTAAAACCCCAAAGGCTTTAAGCAGATCCAATTGTTTCCTCTAAAACTTCCTTCTCTGACGGTGTGCACATCCCTGCAGTGCTCTGGTGTGCTTACTCAAACACAGCCTCCAGCCCACACCGTGGATACGCTCATTGGCACCTGCCGGTCAGTTAGATTGGGCAGCCTATGTTAGGGAATTGATTCTGTGGTGCAGTAGGTGTGGGACCTTTCCTCGACACTCACTAGGAGGTGCAGCTGTGTGCTGGGGTGAGGAAAGATACCTAGGTTCTAGCCTTGACTCTGCCTTTTTTTTTTTGGTACCAGTGATTTAACCCACGGGCTATCCCCACTGAACCACATCCTCAGCCTTTTTTATTTTTTATTTTAAGTTGCTTAGGGCCTTGCTATATGGCTGAGGCTGAGCTCAAACTTGAGATCCTCCTGCCTCAGTCTCCCCAGTTGCTGGAATTACAGGTGTGCACTGCCACACCTGGCTTGCCTCTGCCATCGACTTTGTGACCTTGTTGAGTCGTTTGGCTAGTCTCTGGAACAGGGGTATTTGCTCTTCCAGCTTTTAAGACTGGCCTTCTTTACCTGCTTAACCAACTGTATGTATGTAGGAGCAACCATCAAGGACACTTAGAGACACAAAAAGAAATGTGTTTGGAATCTTGCCAAAGATACTGTCCCTAGGATGCTGGCCCCGTGGACTGCTTTAGAAAGTGTTGATTTGTGAGTGTCCAAACCTCTGGAGCCTGGGATGGGCCCCAGCCTGTGTGGCTGATGAAATCCTGTTTCTCCTAGGAGAGGGCATAGGGAAAGCCCCAGAAGATGTGCTTGTCTCAGCTGTACATATGCTGCCTGTGGAGGGCATAGCTTCTTAGTGTCCCAACATTGGAGGCTTTGGAAGTGGTATGCATTTAGCTTAACTGAGAGGGGAGATTTGCATGTAGAACAATTGAAAGACAGTGAAAGAGTCCTTTGACTTTTACCCTGTCATTCAGGAGAGAGAAAGTAAAGTGGGGGGTGGGGGGTGAATGTGGGGGATGTGCTGATTGCTTGTTGATCCCTGTGGCCAGCAGTGAAATCTGAAATCATGCCTATGATAATACACCAAACCTTGATCCTGGGTTTGAGTGAACCACGGAGACGTTTTTCGTAGCTGCCTGGTTGCTTTCCTCTGTCTGATGCATGGAGCAGGCTTCAGGGAACTACAGGGACTGCAGGCCCAGGGAGGGTGAAACCCCACGCAGTGCCTGGCACCACCATGGGTTCAGTGCACCGAGGTGTCCACCCGTGTCCCCCAGGCCCACAGCAGCACATGGTACATTGTTCTTCCACGAGCAGAACACAAAAAGTCTGTTATGTCGGGAGATTGTCCTTATGTCCTGGTGCCAGAATTGGGCTCCCAGTGTCCTTAAGAGAAAACTTCTCTAGTAGCAACTGTCATTGTTCACGTATAAACGGAAACTGTTCTCTAGCACAATATGCGTCTCTGAATACTGTTCCAGTTTCATAAGAGCACAAAGTGGATGGTCCTAGGGGAGCTGGGATCCCAGAGCATTGGTGCAGTTGATATTTTAGGAACCTGCTGGGCATGTTTAAATTCATGAGCTGGAAAACTAGTATGAACAAATCTGGCTTCGCACAGCGAGAGGCACATAGGAATCCACAGGACTTCATTTGGGGTGGGAGGAGAGGAATAGCACAATGAAGGAGTTAGGTGTCTAAGTCAGGTGTCTTGAGTTGGGGGGGCACCCTTGACAGTTACCCCATGAGGCGCAAGAAAACTTTTCCTGGCTGACTCTAGGGACCTCCTAGCTTCAGAGAATTGACTGCGGAGAGAACTGAGAGGAAAGGCCTTGTGCTGGTAATGGCTTTGTGATTTTAAAAATGCCCCTACACCCCGGGTCCCTAGGCCAAAGGATGCATTAGGTGTTCTGCACATCTGGTGACATTCCTTCCCTTAATAAAACCAGCTGCCGGCCAGAGAAGCCTGTCTTCCAAGAGTGCTGACAGATCCAAGAGCAGCTATCATCACAGGCAGGTAGAACAGGAACCCAACTTGGGTCTCACCAGGGCGGCCAGAGGCCCTTGTCGGGCACAACCATCTGCTTCACCTGCTTCAGGGTTGCAGAAAGAGCACAATGAAAATCCCAGTGAGCGCTGACTCCAAAGAGATGTCACTGCCTGTCGGTTGCTTCATCTTCAGAGAAGCCTAACTTTTTTTTTTTTTTTTGCATTAAAAAATAATCTTCTTTCATAAAGACCCAGTTTTCTTGGTTTTATTATAACAGGTATGACATGAGAAGCTGAGGTCTTTTAGGTTTTATATGGAATAATTCTAACACTTGACAGAATGCCAGTAGCCCAGGGTGTCCGTGGCAGTGTGCTGTCAGCATTTCATGTTCGAAACCCCGCTTACCGCACCAGAAGGCTGAATAGGCACAAGCAGTTCATGGTGTATACCAGGCTACACAAAAATCAATACTGAATTGGAACTGTACTCAAGTTGTTTGGTACTAGAGAAGAAGCTGACAGTCTGTTCTTGGTAAACTACCTTCCCCTGGTTTTTTCTTCTGTTTTGTTATTGTTTCTCAAGATTCATTTCTTTACCAGGTACTTTCTGATACAAGCGTCAAGTCACAGAGTACTCTGTACAAGCATCAGCTTTGTAGAGGAGGAAGTAAACCTTCAATGCCAGGCAAATTGGAACCCATCTGCCTGTCAGTCCCAGTTGGTGTATGAGAGCACATTTAGCCATCGACAGGAGAAGCAGAAGCAAGGAACAATTGTTTTTGTTGGTTTGGTTTTTTTGGGTTTTTTTTAGGCAAGACGTGTTTCCTGTAGGGTGTGTGTACTTTCTTTGCCTTCATGTTTCCTTTGAAAGAAATCTCTTGTAAATTACAAAACTGTGAAATGGGTTGCCAAAAACCGTTGCCCTTTGTTAGATGCCTCGAACAGTGGAAAAAAATCTCTCCTGCACCCTGTCCGCATCTGCTCCCTCCTCCCTTCCCTGGAGGGAGGATCTCATCCAACGATGTAATTACCATACGCTTGCTATTAAAGAGCCTTCCAAACCCTGCTGGTGTGTGCCTCTTGTTTACTCTCTTCACAAAATTTGGTCCTAATGGACACTTAAGTACCATGGGCAGAAGTGGAGGTGGAAGGAAAGCTGAGCAGAGAGATTACGAAGGAGGTAGTTGAAAAAAAAAAAAGAATGCACCCAATTAAAAAATGTAAGCAAAAAAAAAAAAAAAAAGAATAGGAGGAAGAGGAGGAGGATGTGGTGGTTACATAAAACAGATCCAGAGGTTAATAATATATGTGTTTGGGGGTATCCATAGCTCTCACCAGTATTGTAGCTGGTGTTTGGTAAATTTCTATACTACCTCTGAACTAGTACTTTAGTATGTGAGGACTTTTTGGGGAGGTACTGGGGATTGAACTCAGGGGCATGAACCACTGAGCCACATTTCCAGCCCTATCTTTTTTTTTTTTTTAAAAGAGACATTGTCTCACTGAGTTGCTTAGCAACTCACTTTTGCTGAGGATGGCTTTGAATTCGTGATCCTCCTGCCTCAGCTTCCCCAACCACTGAGATTACAGATGTGTGCCACCATGCCCTGCGGACTTACTTTTTTCTAACCTAGTTATCTGTCCTTTATGGCACAATTAGAAATCTGTATCCTGTGGCCATTCTGTGACACCATTTCCCTGTAACTTTCCTCCCAACTGTCGTTATTCACTAAACAATAGCACTTAAATAATACATCTGAAAGTTGGCGGTAAGTTTCATGATTTGATTAAGAGTAGATTTCTTTTTCCAAATAAATTGGTCTCTGTAGATTGTTAAATTAGATTGAGAGTGGCTTAATAGAGAGCTCAGAGGCTCCTGTGTGTGTTTTAAATAACTTGATTTGGGGTTCTTGTTTTCTGGTGTGGCTGTTTTCAAAGAGGTGGACCATTCTTAAACCTTTCTAGACCTCACAGGTCTGGTGCAGACCAAGCCTTTCTTATGAGGGAATCTCTTTTACTGCAATTTGAATGCTCTTGTGAATGTATTTTATAAAATGCAGATGGCCCCTTTGAGTGCAGGGACTAGTATTAGTCATATATTTCCAGGCTGGGTGTGGCCTGAGCCTCTACCCACCCCTACACCAAATTAAAAATACATTTCCTTTTGTAGATAATCATTCTGTAAGTGGCTGACTGGGTGAAAGGTTCTAGCCCAGGTCTGGCCGTCACTGACTGTGACCCCCTCAGCCTGTCCCTTCTGTGCTTACCCAGCCTTTGTTTCCTCATTTGTAAAAGGAAGAGTGGGGGATGCAATGCTGAGCCCCTTTCTGACACTGGCATTAGGATGTGCCTTGACCTGGCTGTGGAGCCAGCAGGGAGGGTGGATGTGATTCACAAGGGACACACAGTCTCTGAGAGCCACCGGCATTGACTAACTCTTCTCCAGTTTGAGCTGGGTGTCCAGAGGATCCCTTATTAGAAACAAAGGCCCCAGCTGGTGGCATGGTTGTATAATGAGCCAAAATGTCAATCCCTCAACACCCTCTCCTGCCTTCCTGTGCTTCCCTTCTCCTTGTGGTCAGTAATAAGAATTCAGAAGCTGTACCAAAATAGGAGGAGCAGAGCATCTTGCTCCAGGATGCAATAGAGTCTCATTTCCTTTAGAAACAAACCTGGTTTCCATTGTAAAGTCAGGCCAAGTGTGATACCACGTTGTCCTCAGTGCTTATTATGTACATGTGTGGATGGATGTGCAACCCAAGAAATAAAGTAAAACCCACTACACACTGGGCCTGCACCAGGGTTAGACCAAACAGATTGGTGTGTGTGTGCATGTATGTGTGTGTGTACAAGCGCGCATGCACACGTGCACCGGCAGGAGTATCTGGGGAATAGTTTTCTCTGGTGCCCGGCTGAATTGGGATGAATGAATATTCTTTTCTCCTCTTTGCAGACGTGGCCATCTGGTAGTTTGGAAACTGGAGAAATGCAACCTGAATTAGCTGGCACTGCACCTTTTTCCTCTTAGTCCCATGCTAAGGAAAGAAAAGAAAAAAAAAAAAAAAAAACAACTCTGAAATACTGTCCCGATCATTGATCCACCTTTTCCCCTCTTTGAAGTAGAAAACCGTGACATTTATAAAAATCTGAGCAAGATGTAAGTCGGTAGCCAAAGAAAAGGTAGGCATTTTCTAGGAGAGAGCATTTAAGTAGCAAAGATATTTTCTAATGAAATACTGAAACAACATGGAGTGGAAACACCTGCAGGGAAGTGAAGTTGGTCCTTTGGGATGCTTTTTAACTGGAATCCTCTAGAGGTCAGCACCACATAAAGAAAGGGCTTCCCGGCACGCCCTTCCCTTTTCTCTTTGTGAAGGCTTTGCGAGAGGAGGGGCTGTCCCAG